>NC_092244.1:29137570-29185070 GCF_036320965.1 Panulirus ornatus | reverse complement strand
GCTACAATCTTTTGGTTGGTTGTTCCATACGTTAGCCATCCCGTTGAAGAAATAATGATATGCTTTACTCGAGTTGACGCTGCCCATGAGTTTGTTTCCATGAATACGTGTGAAATCGAGCTGATCTTATCCTTAGATGATTACTGAGATCAAAATTGCCGAAGCCTGTTGCCCATTCTCTTCTCTCAGCTAAATACATCTTCGTCATCCAGATGGCTCTATTGAAATGTGTTTCACATCCGGGAATCACCTTGTTATATCACCGCTGTACTATTTGTGTCTTCCATCAAGTAGGGAGAGTGAAGCGGAACATAATATCAAAGGGGAGCTGTAAAGAGTCAGCATTCATTTCTTGGACCTGGAATATTGTTCTCTTATTCTTTTCTTCGCTGTCTCTACTGGTTGCTGACTTGCGTCCATGACAACGGAGCATATGAAACCTACGTCTTTTTCCTCGTTAATGTTATGTACTTCAACAGAGTTCATACAGTGGACTGTCTTTACTTCCCTCTTCACGGGTGTGTAAGACTTTGCACAAAACAATATTAGATTACTTTGCCATTTCTGAGAAATCATAATAAACCTAGGGAGTCCCCTTCCAGGCCCGCCTCGCTCTACCTAGGTACTGCTCTTCCAGGCCCGCCCCGTTCAACCTAGGGCCTGCCCTTCCAGACCCCCGCCCCGCTTTTCCAGAGACTGCCTCCTCCAGGCTCGCCTCGCTCACCCCAGGATCGTTCCAGGGACCGTAACCCCTATAACACACACACACACACACACACACACACACACCAATTCTGAAAACTCATACACAGGTGCGCATTCTTCGGGTCCCCCTTGGTATGCTTACAAAGTTTTCGGGTTTCTAGCTGTCATCGCCACGGTGTTCTGGAACTGACAAATACACAGGCTATTACATTAAGGACTTTATCTCAAACGATGGTTCCCACAAGCTCAACCATCAAGGATGTCAAGGCAATTGGGTGGTAACATCGAGCAGTGGCACGAAATATTTTTGGAATGACAGGCCATCGGCCACGTAACCCTAGCCTGACCCTGCTTCGCAGAGCTACTGTCTTCATCAGGACCCAACAACGCCCTGCTGAGTCATATTGAAGAATTACTACTACGAGCTTAACCTAAAGCAAGAGACTTGAGGCTAAGCCCATTAGCCTTACCTACTGCCTAGACTAACCCTAGTTTGAGAGCCTAGCCATCACACAGCACACAAGCAAGTGCAGCGTTTCACGCAGGAGGAGTATGCAGGGGGAAGGTGTGGTGTATCAAGGCTGAAATATGACCTAAAGAACAGTTAATGCAAGATAGTGTGGACACGTTCTCTTAAAGCACGACAAGGTAGTGTGGACACGTTCTCTTAAAGTACGGCAAGATCGTGTGGACACGTTCTCTTAAAGCACGGCAAGATAGTGTGGACACGTTCTCTTAAAGCACGGCAAGATAGTGTGGACACGTACTCTTAAAGCACGGCAAGATAGTGTGGACACGTTCTCTTAAAGCACGGCAAGATCGTGTGGACACGTTCTCTTAAAGCACGGCAAGATAGTGTGGACACGTTCTCTTAAAGCACGGCAAGATAGTGTGGACACGTTCTCTTAAAGCACGGCAAGATAGTGTGGACACGTTCTCTTAAAGCACGGCAAGATAGTGTGGACACGTTCTCTTAAAGCACGGCAAGATAGTGTGGACACGTTCTCTTAAAGCACGGCAAGATCGTGTGGACACGTTCTCTTAAAGCACGGCAAGATAGTGTGGACACGTTCTCTTAAAGCACGGCTCGGCACAGTTATTTTCCCTCAGATGTAGGTCATTCCAGGATACCGCGACCCAGGCTAGAGCATATCGGCTTGAGTAAATGTACTTACAGCATAGAAGGAGCGAAATGTACCGAGCGTGACACATTCATTTTCCCCGGCGTGAGGTGAGAACCCCTGATGCAGTAATGATCATATTCGTCAAGTCTCCGGACGCAGCCACTGAAATGTGGGACGTATGCATCAAGCTCCTGCGTTGGGATATGGGATTCGAAAAGTACTACATCTGTGGGATGTTTGACTCCCTCTTCAGATGAGGCCTTTTTTGACAACCAAAGAAATGAAAACGATGCTTGATATTGTTCTCGTTAAAGTGTTCTTTCTTCTTCTTCTTCTTCTTCTTCTTCTTCTTCTTCTTCTTCTTCTTCTTCTTCTTCTTCCTCTTCTTCTTCCTCTTCTTCTTCTTCCTCTTCCTCTTCTTCCTCTTCTTCTTCCTCTTCTTCTTCTTCCTCTTCCTCTTCTTCTTCTTCTTCTTCTTCCTCTTCTTCTTCTTCTTCCTCTTCTTCTTCTTCTTCTTCTTTTTCTTCTTCTTCTTCTTCTTCTTCTTCTTTAGAGAGAATTATCACAGTTTTCCACTCTCCATCTCCATGCATTATCGTGGTAAGGGAAAGGACTTCGTGGTTTGTGTATATATAATTCAGGCGAGGCCAGAGCGAAGGGCGACCTCAGCGTACACACCCCCAGCCACATTATTCACGCGCCACATTACCTTGGTGCTTGGCGTGTCCATCGTGCTATCGGTGCTCTTCTCTGGCCTAAGTGTCGGGGAAAAAATTCCCCTCCCCCAAAAAAAAATTGTTGGCGCTGTCATTTCCCAGCTAAAAGTATTGCAGTGTTATTTCCCTCCAAAAGCGTCGGTGGGACCCCCATTTTCTGCTGGGGGGGGACATGCGTTGAGTAGCAGCAGCAGCGACAACAGCCGGGCGGCCCACACCTTCATCAGGAAACATCGTCTCTCACTCGCAGATGACCACAAAATGAACGTGGAATTGGACGCATCATTTTGAAAGCGTTTTATGTGATCGTACGAAAAAAAAAAAGGAAAAAATTCCGAAATGTAGAATGCTATTGCGCGTCTCTTCTGTGAAGAAATTTGTTTTTTTTTCCCCCCCTCACTAGTTCTTGCGTTCCTTCCCTGACGTCATGCATATTTATCATGAAAACGCGGGAACCCGCATGTCTGGGGACGTGGCTACTCAGGTATTGATGGCGGGATGACCATACCACCATGAGGTCCCTGGCGGAAGTGGGGGGGAACCAGCCAGACTCCTGTGTGCTGCGATCAAATATTGACCTGGGTTGGGCGATTCCCTTACTTCCTGCGCAGTAGCCTATACCCTCGGCGCATCGTCCTCGCACAATTGCCCAGTGGCCTACACCCTCTGTGCGTCGTACTCGCACAGCTGCGCAGTGGACTATACCCTGTGCGCATCGTCCTCGCACCAAAATATCGATGGACTATATACATTATTTTTTTGTATGGTAGGCGGGGAGATGTATATAGATCGTCCAGGGTGTATAATATACCGGCATATGAGAGTGACAGGCGGCCCCCCACTTGTGCCCAAGAATCCAGCAGTTACTCCCTCCAAAGTTATATGGCAATACATTTGTTTAATGGACAAGAGTTGTAAAGTTGGGACAGTAACAAACTGCCGACGTTTAATGTCGTCTGTTCGATAATACTTTTTTTTCGTACTTGTTCGATGTAACTCTTGTTAGCGATGTCGCGCCAGGAAAAGACGAAGAATGGCCTCAGTTGCTCACATTCACTCTCATTCTGTCACGTATAATACACTGACACCACAGACCCCTATCCACGGTCTAGGCCCAACAAATCTTTTTATGGTTTCCCCCGACTGCTTCCTATGCCCTAGTTCAGCTAAGTGACAGCATATCGTCCCTGTGTACCACAATGCTCCAATTTGCACTATCCCGTGCACGTCTCATACCCTCCTGCATGTTCCGACCCAGATAAAACTCACACTCAGATCGACCTGCCTCTCCTCTACTAACCTCATGAGCTTATTTTATTCACATTTACCTTCAGCTTCCTCTTTTCACCTACTCCTCCAAACTCATACTCAAGCTTCTGCAGTTTCTCGCTCACATCTGCTACCAGAGCTGCGTCATCGGCAAACAGCAACTCACTCACCTCCCAAACCCTTCACACCTAACTGACTGTAAGACTCCCTCTCTCTTAAACCCTCACATTTACAGCTAAACAGTCATAATGACGTCACACACCCTAGACATAGACCCACCTTGACCTGGAACCACTCGCCCTCGTTTCTTCCTTCTTCCACATACGCCTTACTCCCTTTACGGAAACGCCTCGGCGCTTCTAGCAGCTCTCTCGCACACCTTCCACAAAACATCTCTGTCACTCCTATTCCAGTCGCTTTCTTCAGATCCATAAATGTCACAGGCAAATCCTTCTCTTTGTCCAAGTGTTCATCACACAGGTCTTGTCATCGAGCACATTCAACAGTCATTCAGAATACTCCATTACCTCTTCACGTCTTCTTCGCCTGCTGTCACATCCCCTCCGCCTCTCTTACTTGTGTTCCATTAGCTCTCGGGTCCTCCCCTCACTGATCACCATTCCACCTGAGGTTTGCCGGTGCTTCCTCACGCCTATCATTACCACATACAGAAAACATGAACTTACTCACATCTGATGTATTTGTTTATCTTAGGCATATGTGATCAAAAGTCATGAGAACTATGGACTGAGGAACAAGTAACATTTTGTACACAGAGGATGGACTCGGAGACCACTGCACACAATTTCCTGTGAAGTTACCTTCGCTCTGTGTAAATTTCTCAATACGATGATCCCCATCCAGCTTTTCCAGTGTTACCATCACGCTGTGTGGTTTCCCAGTGTCACCATCACGCGTTGTGCTTTTTTTTTTTTTTTACCAAGCCATCCGTTCTTCCGTAAGGAGACTTAGTGAGGTCGTGGCTGGCTCACTGCTGGGGGTATTCTGGTGGGCTCCACCACAGGCAGCAGCAGCAACATCATCATCGTCCTCGCTCACTCCTCCTCATCCTCCTCCTCGACTCCAGTTTCCGTTGATGGTGAGGAAAAAAGAGGAGAGGAGTAAAGCCGAGGAGGACGCACGAGCCTGAAAGAACAATAGCTATTGACGTGAGCAGAGCCTAAGCTGCAGCTGGAACTGTGACCCTTCGTGAAGCGAATAGAAAATAGAAATTTAAATGATGTAGAATTCAGGCGAATACATCTTTTTCGTGTCGCCAAGGGGTCGAGGACCTTACATCGGAGGGTTTCCCCTCTATGTTTGTTCTATTGTCTTCCGTTGGTGTATGTGTGTGTGTATGTGTGTGTGTGTGTGTGTGTGTGTGAATGGGTTTGAGCGTTCCTGCTGCTTTTGGTCTTGCTTTCTTCCCTCATGTTTCTTGGCTTTTCTGTCTTTCTATTACTGTTCCTGTCTTTGTTTGTCCTGTTTTAAATCTGTTTATGGAATCCAAGTTTGTTGTTAATGTGCTTGTTTACTGATTGTATTTATTGTATAGAACGTTATTCATTGATCCGTATCATCGACTGCGCCACTGTCATATTCCTCTCACTGACTTTACGTACATAAACTACGTTCGAATTATTTCTCGAAAAAATGATAGGATTTGCGACGAGAGAAAGACGAGAAAGATGCATAGTTCTGGCTGACAAGGGAAGCTCGATCCTGCTCGTTCCTCTTGATTTGTTTCACTTATATTCCTGGAGAAGTGGGAGGCCAAACTGAGATGGTAGGATGGAGTGAACAACTTTTAAGTAGTTGGGGCCCGAACATGCAGAAAGTGAAAGGTGTGTGCAAGGGATAGAGTGAATTGGAACGATGTGGTATACACGGGGTGACGCGCTTAAAGCCAGGAAAGCGTTAACGGAGAGTGCAAGACGCGCTTGCGAGTAGGGAGGAAGGTGAATTGTTCTTGGCAAGAATGAGTCTACGGTAGGGTAGTGTGATGTCACCATGGCTGTTTAATCTATACATAGACGGGATAATGAGCGAAGTTATTCCGTGGTTCTTGGAGCAAGGTGCACTGTCTACACTATGGTGAGTGTGGGATGGTTTGCGAAGTGAGTCAGTTGTTGTTTGTAGATGACGTAGCTCTGGTGGCAGACTCCAGAGTGAAACTCCAGACGTTTATGCAGAGTTTGCGAAACAAGGAATTTGAGAATCAATATGAAGAAAAGTAAATTAATGAGGTGCAGCAGTGGCGCCATACATTGTGTATAAGCCTCCATCCATTGACCATCATGCTTAGGTCAAAGGTTAATTATTCGTCTAAGTGGAATTATGTAAGGGATTTCGATGGAAGGCATTCTTGATGGATTACACTGAAAGGGGGCAAAGCATCAGCCACCAATGCATCTTGAGACAGGCTGGGGACCCCTGAATTAGCTTCTCTGTTGTGTTCCTATTGCGTCAACGAATGTGGCTGATATGTTTCCATGGTAGTGATGTCTCTCTCTCTCTCTCTCTCTCTCTCTCTCTCTCTCTCTCTCTCTCTCTCTCTCTTGGAGGTGTTGTCACAATTGTTTATCTTTTCCAATGCTTCCTTCAGGTGTTTGATACCAGTTGGTAAGGTGTGGGCACGCGTGTGCATGTGATGATGATAATTACCATTGCAATTATCATTTTTATTATTACTATTATTATTATTATTATTATTATTATTATTATTATTATTATTATTATCATTATTATCATTATTATTATTATAATTATTATTATTATTATTATCATTATTATTATTATTATTATTATTATTATTATTATTATTATTATTATTATTATTAATATCATTATAATTATTATTATTATTATTATTATTATTATTATTATTATTATTATTATTATTATTATAATTATTATTATTATCATTATAATTATTATTATTATTATTATCATCATTATAATTATTATTATTATTATAATTATTATTATTATTATTATTATTATCATTATTATTATTATTATAATAATAATAATAATAATAATAATAATAATAATATTAATTATTATTATTATTATTATTATTATTATTATTATTATTATCATTATTATTATTATCATTATAATTATTATTATTATTATTATTATAATTATTATTATTATTATTATTATTATTATTATTATTATTATTACACTAAAAATATTTACACTTTTTCTAATTATAAGACGGATAATCATAATCATAAAAACATGAAACCAACATTCGTTTTCATTCATACAGAAAACGTATCATTCCGGAAGAGTGCAGAGGCACAGAAAGGCAGCTTTTCCCCTCTGGTGAATATGTTCGTGCGTGTGCGTGCGTGTGTGCGTGCGTCCCTGTCGGTAATTTGCATATTTTTCAAGGGTCAATAGACGTTCAGCGTCCTTTGTCCTGCATCACTTTGTTTGCCGTTCGTGTTTTTTCTTCTTTCTTTTTTCGTCTCTTCGTGAAATATGATCTGATTGAGTACCGTCAGCCATTCTCTCAAAGTCCTTTATTGGCTTATCTTTTTTTCCTTTTTTCAATTTCCACGCATGAGCTGTCTTACGTAAAACAGAAAAAAAAAAAAGGTGTTGGGAAAGGTCGCAGCTAAATTTGAAAAAAAACCAACCCAAAAACAATAAAGTCTATTATTGAAAAAAAAAAAACTTTTCTTTGCTTGAACTGTGTTGAGTTTTGAATTAAAACTTCGGGTATGAGCGAACTGGAGAGTGATGAACACTTCTCTTTACTGGGCTCCGTTATGTCCGCGAAACTTGATTATCTGCTAAATTCTGGGGGGGTGGGGGGGGGGGGGGGCGGACATACAAGGGATGATAGGAAAAAAATAGAGTGGAGGGAGGCTGTGGGAGAGAGAGAGAGAGAGAGAGAGAGAGAGAGAGAGAGAGAGAGAGAGAGAGAGAGAGAGAGAGAGAGAGAGAGAGAGAGAGAGAGGGGCCATTTTTTAAATGAGAGGGAAGGCGGACTTGGCCAGACTAATGGGGTGCAAAGATAGATGGCTGGACATGGGCGAGGCTGGATCTATCTTCGCGTGCGTGCGCGCGCGCGCACATGGTAATGGTGACGTCGTGGATGGATGACTGGAGCCCTCCCTCAATACTGTGAGACATGGGGGAAACAAAGAGGGGTTTGGGCGGGGTTGGGAAGGTGTTCCATGTTTGTGTTCTGGTCGAGATCTCGGATCTGGATTTGGCATCATGGTTGACTTACCCGTGAGTCACCACGGGCCAGACCGACTCGGACACGCATGGGTTCGAATCCTCCACGAAGCAGTGGGCCTACACCCAGCCCAGGCGTTCATCCTTCCCTCGGAACTGGTCGATGAATGGGTACCTGGCTTAGGCTGGGGCGTGTGTCTGTGCCCAAAAACATAGGAGTGAGGACATGGTACATATATACGAGATTAAGAAACGGGGCAACACGAGTTTAGAATTCCCTCTCATTACCTTACAAATAGGTAATAACACATAAGTGGGCCCGCGCGGTGTCGTGGTTAACGTTGCTGACCATGAATCACGCTTTGGCTCACCTGGGTTCGAATCTTAGGCACGGCAGTTGTCAACAGCCAACCCGGCTGTTCATCATCCCCCTTAAGGCTGGTCAGTAAATGAGTACCTGGCGTATGTGTGTGTGTGTGTGTGTGTGTGTGTGTGTGTGTGTGTTCACCTAATCGTAAAGAATACTGTAAATATATTCAAGGTTATGAGAGGACAGCGCTATTGTACGACTTTCCCTGAAACACACAGACACACACACTCACACAGACACACACACACACAGACACACACACACACACACACACACACACACACACACACAGACACACACACACACACACACACGGCAGCAGCAGCAGCAGTCGCGAGTTCACAACCGCTCCTAAAGACCAGTTCATGTCTGCAGAAGAGGGAGAGGGAGGACAGCCTGCACCAGTAAGGGGAGGGAGAATTTACCATGGGAGCCTCTGGAAGTAAGGGGTTTTTCGCATGGGAATGACTTAATTGTGGCAGATTGAAGGTGTAAACAGAGGACGGGGTGTGAGGGGGAGTTGTTTACAGCCAACCAGCTAGCGAATGGGGACAACTAAGCTAACCTGATCTGTACGAGTGGTGACTCTGCTGCCACCATAGCCCGGGCCAGCGACTCACTTTCGGCTGCTGCTTCCTATGGTATCTGTCTGCAGGTCAGTTACACGAAGATGGGTCGTTATATGATACCTGTCTTTCATCCCGAGAACTCCCTTCTTATGTTTTCCTAACTATAACTTTTTCACAGTAAAGATTTGAGTGTACAAACACTCGAAGAGCTATGTTTATATTTTTTTTTTTTTCATACCATTCGCCATTTCCCGCGATAGCGAGGTAGCGTTAAGAACAGAGGACTGGGCCTTTGAGGGAATATCCTCACCTGGCCCCCTTCTCTGTTCCTTCTTTTGGAAAATATATGTGTGTGTGTGTGTGTGTGTGTTTGATACAAAAGCTAATTAGGCATTTTCTGTTGATATTTACATATGCTTGTATTATCTCTAAAAGGCTCAGCGTTTTTGTATTTTGCCTACTGGTGACGGCAGAATAAATTGCTTAATTAAGCAAGTTTCGATGAGGATTTTCCCAATAGCCAAGAGTAAATCATCGCTATGTGCTGTGAGAACTTAGCGGTTTTTTGCCGCAGTGTAGCGTAAACACGCGTGGCCAGTGCGAGTGAGGCGTCCGATTTAGGGGCCGCCTTGTGATGTGTGGCTGTCGGAGGGGGCGCGGGAGAGCTACTGTTGGTTTGGGAGCTGGCAGTGTGGTGTGACGTCCACAGGAATGATTGCTGGGGCAGGTCAGGCAAGTGGGAGGATATGCCAGCTCCACCACGTCTCAGTCGTACGGTGCGCTTAGCGTCTATCAGACGATGGCTTCTCTCTCTCTCTCTCTCTCTCTCTCTCTCTCTCTCTCTCTCTCTCTCTCTCTCTCTCTCTCTGCCGGAAGCCACAGGGTCATTAGCATCGCCATTACGTTCCTACACCTCCCTTTTCCCCCCCCTTTGCACACACACACACACACACACCATTGCTATCACCACGTCTTTATCTCTGAGGCTTTTCGTACCGCGCCCCGGATGCCAGCGTATCTTTCCCCACCTATCGTTATCAGTCCATCTTCCTCACTATCACCACCGCCATCTACAGTAGCGCCATTTTCATCATGATCTTCACCACTATCACCAAAATTACTACCACCCTCATCTTGTGTACCACAGCCATCAGCATCATGCCACAAACACCATCGTCAGTTCTCCTCCCTCCCCAACACACATGCCAGTACCACCACCTCGTCATCACGTCTCCCCCTCACCAACACACCTTCATCATCACATCTCCCTCTCCCCAACACACTGTAGCACCATCATCATCGCATCTCCCTCTCCCCAACACACTCTGGCACCATCATCATCGCATCTCCCCCATCCCGTATCATCATCATATCTCCCCCTCCCCCAGCACCCATCATCATAATCACATCATCAGCTCCCTCTCCCCCACCACACATCATCACCTACCTCTCCCCCACCACACATCATCACATCTCTCTCTCCCCACCACACATCATCACATCTCCCCTCCCTCCCCCACCACACATCATCACATCTCCCCTCCCTCCCCCACCACACATCATCACATCTCCCCTCCCTCCCCCACCACACATCATCACATCTCCCCTCCCTCCCCCACCACACATCATCACATCTCCCCTCCCTCCCCCACCACACATCATCATCATCACATCTCCCCTCCCTCCCCCACCACACATCATCATCATCTCTCCCTTCCGACTACCATTATCATCATCATTACCATCATTTTCCCCTTCCCCATAATTTTCTCTCCTGCCCTCATCAGCGTTTCCCATTCTCCTTTTTATCTTCATGTCCCTCCTTCATTCTCTTTACTGTAAATTTCTTCTTATTCCCTCGCCATTTTTCACCTTCCATTATATAGATCTCATTTCTCTCCCGCTCTTGTTGTGTTCTACTGTTACCACCATTCGTTTCACCTGCTGTAGTATTTCCCAATTTCTCTCCTTCCTTTTTTTCATTTTCTTTTTTCATTCCTCAATTTCCTCGCCTTCAGCGTAAGCCTCGTCTCCTCCCGGTCTCTCTTCCCCTTTCTGTTGCTCTCCGTGTCTTCTCCTAACGTCCTTCTTCCATCACTATCGCCTTGCTGACCTCCTCCTCTCTCTCTCTCTCTCTCTCTCTCTCTCTCTCTCTCTCTCTCTCTCTCTCTCTCTCTCTCTCTCTCTCTCTCTCTCCTCCAACTCCTCTCTTTCGTTATTCTTATCATTATTCTTCCCTGTTTCCCCTCCTCTTCTCGTATACAAGCGATGCTTAAGGGAGGTGTTGATTAACATTTATTTTCCATTTTTCATTATAACTTGCGTCCCCTCCCCTCCCTGTCTCGCTATCATTATCATCTCCTTCACCTCGTCTCTTCTCCACTTTCCTTTATCATGGTCGCTACTACTTGTTTTGTCTCCTTCCATCGTGGACCTTCGTGGTCTCCTGTCCTCTCCCCTCTTCTTGCCCTCGCCAATATGACAGCCATCACGACCTCCTTTTCTCTGTTCTCTCCTCCTTTCATCATCATTACGTCCGGCAGCCTTTTTCATCCCATCTCTCTCTCCTCCTCCTTTCCTCTTTGCCACACCTCCTTCCTCTCCTCTCTCCTCCTCCTCCTCCTTTATCCCTTGTTCCTTACCACCTCAGCCTCATCTTTCATTACTCTTCACTTCAACCCCCATCCATACCACCTCAGCCTCATGTTTCATTAGTCTTCACTTCAACCCCCATCTTGTCTCAGCGTGGTGAGAGATCAACTCCAACAAGAGTTTTATGCTCAGGACACTGAGAGTAGAAGCTGGTATTCTCCTGGTACCAAGATGGAGAGGATCGTCTCGCGAAGTTTGATGATATTACCACATATAATCCCGGGGAACACAACTTGTGTTGTACATGTTGTGGTTGAGGAGGAACTAACAATGCAGCCACTCATAGAGTAGAAGGAAGGATAGTGATGTGTCTGACATTACTGCTGAGGAATGATGCGAATTGCTTCATCCTCAGTAGAATACAGAGGATCAATGGTGGTGGTAGAGTTGAGACTCGCCACAAAGAGAGGAGAGAGAAACGCTTCATGTCGATCCTTGGGATCATTTTCATTGTGACTGAAACGAGAAAGCTCTGTCATGTTCATGATATACACCCATGCTTGAACTGAGGTTTCTCATCTCTAATCTCCAAACTTGGTGATGATAAGTGGCTAGAAGGTCGAGGTATATATATCCATACAAGATGTGAAATGAATTAAAGAAATCTTAAGAAATTACCCCAGTGGTCAAATGAATGGCAGATGATATTAAACATAACTCTGTAGAATTAGGGAATATTTTGAGATGATAATACTTAGAACGACTATGAAATATTCAGAAAATTGGTATTTATAGTCAGTGAAGAGAAGTCTGCTGGAGCTGTTACCAGTAACAGACTGATGGATACTAAGCAGTGTATGGCAGTACAGTTAGAAACATCGGTCACAAACCGCTAAACATTTCCTTTTTTCAAAGCTCGGCTTGAGATCACACCTTGAATACCTATAGTCCAGTTCTAATCCCAGGTTATAAAAGAGTGGATGAGGAAATCACTGGAACAAACACAAACATGGACAACAAAACTAATTCAAGCTCGAGTGAGAAATGTGCCGTACTGAGAGAAGCTACGAATTTGGAAATACAAGCCATCGCAAGTTATCAAAATTCTGAATAAATTCTTTGTAAATTGCGAGGACTTTATTGATAAGCAAATAGATACAGTCACTAGGGCAAGTGAAATAAAACTTAAAGATGTCATACTGACGTGGGACTACGTTTCTATGCAAATCGATGCGTTGAACTTTGGAATAAGTTACCATCAAACGTTGCTGATGCAAAGACCCACAAAAAACCTGATTTGACGAATTTTCCGTCAGCTCAGGAGCACAAGGAAAAGATAGACATATCCATAAACTCCTTTTCTCTTCCCAGGACTCAAGAATATACAGCAGTGCAGCAGAGGGTAGGATAGTGGAGTAAGAAGATTTTATAGCACAATTTTTGTTCTTCTTTCTATCCTGTTTGATTCCATGCAGGGTTGCTTCACAAATGCATGGTATTACTTTCTTTTTTTTTCTCTCTCTCTCTGTTTGTTCTTGTTTCGGCCGACTGTTGTTGCCAGAGGGAGTGGAGTTTGGGTAAAGTCTTCGTACTGTTCCATCCTTACCTCGTCCGCTTAGAAAGAGGAATAGATGGATAGATAGATAGATGATTAGATTTGATATAAACAGCTCACTTAGACATAGACCAACGGGCCTTCAAATATCTTTCTTTTCCATGTGCCAACCATGTACTACTACCCCTTCCATCCCTTCCTTCCCTTTCCCTAGTCTCCCGCTCCTCTCACCCTTCCCCTTCCCTTCCAGTTTCTTATCTTTTCCCCCCTGTTCCTCTCCTCCTCCTCTTCCCCCCATCTCCTTAACTAATCCTCTTTGGACGGGACATTTTTGCTTCATTAGCAACTGGCGGGGGTGGACGAGGCGGCCAGACGAAAGTCCTCTTAAGTCAGAACTTTGTACACTGCTGCTCCCCCCTCTGCCAACCCCCCCCCCCCCCCCCCCCCCCCCGCTAGTCCTGGCCTCGCTACACACACACACACACACACACACACACACACACACACACGCTTTACTTCACTCCCACAGGAAGGGAAAAAAGCCACTGAAACTTCCGGCTTAATTGTCGGGCACGGAAAAAAAAAAACCCCACAAAAGACCCCCCCCCGGTCAGTAGATAGAAATAGATGGTTATCATTTACAGGAAGGTAAGGAAAGAAGCTTGCGAGTAGAAATAGAAGAAAAGATATGTCAATCAGGAAGAGAAAATATACGAAGACAGGTTGATACGGATCTCAAATAGGAAGAAATCTAAATTAGAGGAAATATGTGGAAATATGGAAGAACTACAGAATGAATGATAAGAAATGTAAATGAGTAACGTCGTTAAAGATGAATCATATGAGAAACACTCATACTTTGAGGGAAAGAGGAGCAAAATGATCACCCAACAGTTGATAACCTGTATCTAACACACGGGTCCTTCCTTAGTCGAAGGAAAAATCTTTGGCGAATCTTAGTTCAGTGTCTCACTCATTCACTCACTCACTCACTCACTCACTCACTCACTCACTCACTCACTCACTCACTCACACACACACACACACACACACACACACACACACACACACACACACACACACACACACGGCAGACCGTAAGAAGTCCGCACAAAAAAATATTCCATAATTAGAGAAAAACATTGTAGAGAAAGGAAGAGAAGAAGAAATTTAATCTCGAGGTGAGAGAGAGAGAGAGAGAGAGAGAGAGAGAGAGAGAGAGAGAGAGAGAGAGAGAGAGAGAGAGAGAGAGAGAGAGAGAGAGAGAGAGAGAGAGAGAACTGTGGTCGTAGAAAACCTCGGTTTAAAGGAGATGGCGTCGGTGGAGGAGTCTCTTAATTAATCAGGGGGAAAAGGGAGGTTTTATGCCAGTAATCACCCCAAGCAAACTCCTGAACAGCCTGACATTCCTGAGGGAGGAAGAGGAAGAGGAGGAGGAGGAAGAGGAAGAGGAGGAGGAGGAGGAGGAGGAGGGGGAGAGGGAAGAATGAGTCAAAGAAGATGCGGGGAATGATGAAGAATGTGGATGAGGAGAGGAAAGAAGACACGGAGCGGTGAGGAGGAAGAGGAGGAGGAGGAAGAGGAGGAGGAGGAGGAGGAGGAGGAAGAGGAGGAGGAGGAAGAGGAGGAGGAGGAAGAAGAGGAGGAGGAGGAGGAAGAGGAGGAGGAGGAGGAAGAGGAGGAGGGGGAGGAGGAGGAAGAGGAGGAGGAGGAAGAGGAGGAGGAGGAAGAAGAGGAGGAGGAGGAGGAAGAGGAGGAGGAGGAAGAGGAGGAGGAGGAAGAGGAAGAGGAGGAGGAGGAGGAAGAGGAGGAGGAGGAAGAGGAAGAGGAGGAGGAGGAAGAGGAGGAGGAAGAGGAGGAGGAAGAGGAGGAGGAGGAAGAGGAGGAGGAGGAGGAGGAGGAAGAGGAGGAGGAGGGGGAGAGGGAAGAATGAGTCAAAGAAGATGCGGGGAATGATGAAGAATGTGGATGAGGAGAGGAAAGAAGACACGAAAGCAGGAGCGGTGAGGAGGAGGAGGAGATGGAAGAATAAGTGAGAGAAGATGAAGGAAATAATGAAGAAAGATGGAGGATGTGAATGAAGACAGAGGGGGGAAAAGAGAGGCCACGAAGGCAGGAGCTGGCGTACGGAAAAGTCGAGGGACTTTACTCTCACTCGGGGCCACAAGACGAGGGGTAGGGGAGAGAGAGAGAGAGGGAGAGAGAGAGAGAGAGAGAGAGAGAGAGAGAGAGAGAGACGTGTGCAGGGAAGTTCTGAAAGTGTACCAGATTACTGGGGGTTAAATACAGGAAAAAGGGGGGGAACTTTAATAGATGGTGAGTGTATTGGTCAGGGGTTGGGGGGTTGGTGGGCGGAGAAGGATTTTGAGTTGAGGTGGGGAATCTGAAGGAAAGGTGGAGGGTTAATGGAAGAAGAAATATTCTACCAGGAGAAATTGATGAGGGAGTTCTCCACGATCAATTCGAATTGGAAGACTTATACAGAGGTGATAATAACGAAGCGATTTAATCGCGTGGATTTTTTTTTCTTTTTCTTCTTAGCTGAAAATTCTTCTTTGAAGAGGGAAAGTTAAAAGTTGATATTCGAAAAGTTGAGGTGCAGTTATCAGGAAGTTTTCTTTTGAGAGAATGAACAAGTGCAACGTGTGACGAAACTACAGACGAGTGTGATGTGAGCGAAGGACACAGCATCGACGCCCAACTGCCAGAACTAATGAAAGTAATAATGATTATAGTCACAAATGAAACCAAGTTCTGTCATTAGTGGAAGATTTTGAAAAAAAAAAAGAGAAAATAACGCCATTTCAAGAGAGAAAATATAAGAAGTTTTCACTTTCCGTTTAATTGAAACGAAATCAAGGTTCGAACCCGCGTACCCTGGTCTGGCGTGATGGTGCAACACGGTAACCACCCACCGTTCCACAGGCGCCAATGCAGGCAGGCCCTCAGGCCCGCTTCACTTGGCCGCAGTCTGAGCATCGAAGCCATTGCGGTCTCTGATGAGCCTCCTCCTTTCTCTGGCTGTGTGGCAACCCGTCACTTACATTAAGACGACTCAGGTAAACAGCTCAGCAGTTTACCATCCCCTCCCCGTCTCGTGAGGTATTGTTGGAGTTCAGTTGAAAATTCAGAGGCTGAACGCTCACTGCTGGTGATGTGTCTCGGCCGATCTTTGAGCTTAGGGAGTCTGCGGTATTGCCAGGCCAGGCCTTCAGTTCAGGGTTTCGGCCATGTTTTCCAGGCTAGACCTTCAGTATCGGATGTTGGGTGATAAAGGCAGATCTTCACCATCGTGTGTTGGGGATATTTCCAGGCCAGACTTTCAGTTTTCATTGCTGGTGGTATATCCAGGTCAGACCTTCAGCTCTTGAGTGCTGTTGGTATATCCAAGTCAGATCTTCAGCTCTTGAGTGCTGTTGGCATATCCAGGTCAGACCTTCAGCTCTTGAGTGCTAAAGGTATATCCAGGTCAGATCTTCAGCTCTTGAGTGCTGTTGGTATATCCAGGTCAGACCTTCAGCTCTTGAGTGCAGATGTTATATCTAGGTCAGTCCTTCAGCTCTTGAGTGCTGTTGGTATATCCAGGTCAGACCTTCAGCTCTTGAGTGCTGTTGGTATATCCGGGTCAGATCTTCAGCTCTTGAGTGCTGTTGGTATATCCAGGTCAGACCTTCAGCTCTTGAGTGCTGTTGGTATATCCAGGTCAGACCTTCAGCTCTTGAGTGCTGTTGGTATATCCAGGTCAGACCTTCAGCTCTTGAGTGCTGTTGGTATATCCAGGTCAGACCTTCAGCTCTTGAGTGCAGATGTTATATCTAGGTCACTCCTTCAGCTCTTGAGTGCTGTTGGTATATCCAGGTCAGACCTTCAGCTCTTGAGTACTGTTGGTACATCCAGGTCAGACCTTCAGCTCTTGAGTGCTGAAGGTATATCCAGGTCAGACCTTCAGCTCTTGAGTACTGTTGGTATATCCAGGTCAGACCTTCAGCTCTTGAGTGCTGAAGGTATATCCAGGTCAGTCCTTCAGCTCTTGCCTGCTCATGGTATATCCAGGTCAGTCCTTCAGCTCTTGAGTGCTGTTGGTATATCCAGGTCAGTCCTTCAGCTCTTGAGTGCTGTTGGTATATCCAGGTCAGTCCTTCAGCTCTTGCCTGCTCATGGTATATCCAGGTCAGTCCTTCAGCTCTTGAGTGCTGTTGGTATATCCAGGTCAGACCTTCAGCTCTTGAGTGCTGAAGGTATATCCAGGTCAGTCCTTCAGCTCTTGAGTGCTGTTGGTATATCCAGGTCAGACCTTCAGCTCTTGAGTGCTGTTGGTATATCCAGGTCAGATCTTCAGCTCTTAAGTGCTGAAGGTATATCCAGGTCAGACCTTCAGCTCTTGAGTGCAGATGTTATATTTAGGTCAGTTCTTCAGCTCTTGAGTGCTGTTGGTATATCCAGGTCGGGCCTTCAGCTCTTAAGTGCTGAAGGTATATCCAGGTCAGATCTTCAGCTCTTGAGTGCTGTTGGCATATCCAGGTCAGACCTTCAGCTCTTGAGTGCCGTTGGCATATCCAGGTCAGACCTTCAGCTCTTGAGTGCTGTTGGTATATCCAGGTCGGACCTTCAGCTCTTGAATGCTGTTGGTATATCCAGGTCAGATCTTCAGCTCTTGAGTGCTGTTGGTATATCCAGGTCGGACCTTCAGCTCTTGAATGCTGTTGGTATATCCAGGTCAGACCTTCAGCTCTTGAGTGCAGATGGTATATCCAGGTCAGATCTTCAGCTCTTGAGTGTAGATGGTATATCCAGGTCGGACCTTCAGCTCTTGAGTGCTGATATTTCCAGACCAGACCCTCTGCATGGAGTGCTAGATATGTATCCAGACCAGACCCTCCTCAGTTTTCGAGCACTGAAGACAGTTCCAGACCAGACCCTTCAGCCTCGAGTGCCCCGCCTTGCTTCCAGGCTAGGGCTTCCTCCTCGAGCGCTCGTGAGTCTTATACACAAGACTGAGCAGAGAGGACGAACAATATCTTCCAGATGCTTAAAGGAGAACTTGGCAGTCATGAAGATACCAGCCATTAGCGCTCGCTTCTGACACCAGAAGAGGAGATTGCGTCTTAACGTCCAGTACTGAGAGCATAAGGAAAATTACATTTTAACGACCAGTGTTAACAACTTGGGGAGATTACATCTTAATATCCATTGTTGACAACATAAACGGATTAAATCTTAGAGTCTAATGCTGACAGTCGAGAAAGAGCATCTCTACATCCAATGTTGACAGCGTATGGAGATTACACCTTAAAGTCTATTACTGACATCATAGGGAGATCACATCATAATGTTTGGTGTCGGCAGCGTAGAGATTACGTACGTCTGATTCTGACAGCATACACATAACATAGTACGGTTTACACACACACACACACACACACACACACACACACACACACACACACACACACACATAGATATTGTCAATAGAATAACTGAGGTCAGTTCTGCCACACTTAATGTATCCCTTGCTTCATACTTTGGGATACCATTCAGACGTTAATGGTTGTTCTTAATTAATCCATTTATCAATAAGCTGCAACATCTGGACACGGCACTTAGAAGCCCAGCTGAATACAGGATACAGAGCAAACTACAGTTACATGAATCAGCTAAAAGCTACAAAACTTTTTTTTGAGTTTGTGTTAGATGAGACGGCACGGGCTACTGAATGCCCTAGATACGGATATATATGTATATATATATATATATATATATATATATATATATATATATATATATATATATATATATATATATATCCTAACCAAAACCATTTACACGTTTTATCGACCAACCTCTAGGAGAGGATGAACAGCAGGGTTGACTGTGCACCGACTGTTGCAACCAGGATTCGAACCTGTACGCTGGACCTCGGGGATCCAGCACAAATGACTAATTCGAATATGAAGCCTTGGGGAATTATACTCCACACTATGTGAAATGAGCCAGAGATCCTAAATTGGAATAAAACTAGACAATAAAAATACGAGACATTAGGGATATAATCATAATTTCCTAAAATCAAATGAACAAAAAAGTAATACCAGTTTAATTATATGGATTTCAGACCACAACACTTACTTGAGAAGACCCTAACTTACGTAATGCTATTGGATATGCTAAAATGATCATTTTAACCCAAAGCTGTTGGTCTTTCCATACCCACCAGCTTACCAAGGACACGCAATGCGACATCACAGTGTACGGACTCCAGAATACTGAAATCACCCTATTGTGTGCAGTGTGCCTCCTTACTCCTCTGAATGGTGTGTGATTGGGGAGGTCATGCATTGCCCTCCCCTGCTCAGCCTGAATGAGCAACCAATATGCTCGTCAGTGAGTATGGAGAGGTTGCGTAAGGCCTCTCCATCACAAGGTGGTAGATGTATATAGTTGTACACTTATACATGAACAATATGGGGGGGTTGGTCTTGTTCTTGTGTTTACACAGACTTCCAGTAGTATTCTAGGAGAGGTAGATACTATAATTAAATCAACGGTAGAGTAATAAGCTCTGAGAATATGTAACAGTTTCAATGATCTTAGTTAAGGTGGGGTGCCATCTTCTGGACTCTTTCCAGCTATCTGCCTTGGTTCTTCAAGTGAGAGGAAAAGCCCATTGCAGCGTATTCCAGGTTAGGATGAACATACATCATACCTTTCTTCCTGAATGTATATACCTGAAGGCGATTTTGACAGTGACAAAGAAATAGTCTCCCTACCTCGCGATATGGTGGTGGCAAGTTCAGAGTGACGTGAACATTTACGTCCCTCCCTCACAGTACGTTTTTGTTGTGTGCTTCTAAAGATATGGTACTCACTGTCTGGTCTGTCTGAACCCTTCCTATCATCGAGACTTTACGTTTTCTTTGGACGAAGTTCATAAGTCATTCGTTAGACCACTTCTCCTCCTTGTCTAGGCTTCTTTGCAGTTGCAGTCTCTGTTACCTCGCAATGCTGTCGTAAATCTACCCTCATTAGCGAACATATCCAGGTGAAAATATACCTTGTTTGGTAAATATTCTACGTAGATCAGAAACATTGAGGGGCCCAGCACTAAACCTAGAGGGAACCCTTCAGTCACCCTGACCCAGCTTGAGGAGGCTCCTCTGACACGTGTTTCCTATTCGCTTCCAGTTAGACAGCTGTGTGTCCACTTGAGCAGCCCCTCCCATTGATCGCAGGTCGGATGCTTAGATTCATCATGACTTTTCTGTGAGGGACAGTTTCAAAGGCCTTTTGACAATCCATCCCTTTTCTCCAGGGCGTTGCTTACTCTCTTTTCCTCCTCCCTCACTAATTCGTGCCTAACCTTGTCCTGAGGTAGTCATTTCTAGCCCTCTTGTATCTGTCATATGCAGCTTCACTCCTCGTGCTTTCTATATTTTTTCCTCCGCCTCTTGTGTTCCTTGCTTTGCTACATCTCCTGTCAAGCCACTCTTTGGATTCTTTTCTCCATTCCCCCCCTCACTGTGTCTTATTGTTGGTACATGCCCCTCTCCCTCCTGGCTATAGATATCATAGTCTAACACCGTTCTCTACACAGGTTATGGGTTTCAGCCTCCCCGTCTGCCTTCTCGAAGTGAGTATTCAAAGCTTCATCATCTCTTCCTCTATACTTTCTCCTTTAATAGATGGTTTTGTCTTGTAGCAATTACTGTGTAGTCTCCCTTTGCCAAGCGGCGGTCTGGAAGTACCCAAGAGCCACTGTGCCTGGAAACTTAAATTCTTTTTTGATAGTACTCCCGTAACTTTCTCCTTTGTGACATCTTGGATATGATGATACCAAAAGCGGTCTTCAGTACGAACTCGAGGAAGCGGAATCCCCATATGGATTCAAGGTCTTCTGGGATATTTCCTTGTAGTTTCAAGTCCCTATGATGAGAACTTTTACCACTGTTCTGCGCCTCAGTCCTCGTCGAATCTGGTCCTGTTCGGGTTTTCTCTTCAGTATATCTAGCAAGAAGTGGAAGTGGTTGCTGTGTTCTTTGTGGTGGGCTGTACACCAGTTGGGTTACTAAACATCCTTCAACTGTGTCTGTCTTCCTTAGAATGTGCTGGCTGAAGGTCCGACCCCACAGTGGGCCATCAAATTTTCCAGTTTCTTGGGTTTGCTGACCGGTAGGGCTCCTCACCATTCTCTCTCTCTCTCTCTCTCTCTCTCTCTCTCTCTCTCTCTCTCTCTCTCTCTCTCTCTCTCTTGGAGGTCTTTATCTAAGACCCCCTCCCATCCCCCCCCCCTCTCTTGGTGGTCTTTATCTAAGACACTCCATTGAAGGTCCTTTTATATTAAAGACATCCTCCTCTAATGTCTTCACTGCTGCCTTCAGACTCATGAATGTTAAACGGACTTTGTTATTCTTGGCAGACTCTCTCTCTCTCTCTCTCTCTCTCTCTCTCTCTCTCTCTCTCTCTCTCTCTCTCTCTCTCTCTCTCTCTCTCTCTCATAGCGTCTTCACGCCCCCACCACACCCCCCCCTCAGCTGGAGCAGTCCTGGGTTTCTGCAGTTCCCAGCCTCGCCTTCGTCATCCCTTTTACTTCCCGACCATAACTTGGTCGGCTTACGCGTGATGATCACCTCCTCCCTCTCATCACTTGTGTGTGTGTGTGTGTGTGTGTGTGTGTGTGTTGTGTGTGTGTGTGTGTGTGTGTGTGTGTGTGTAGGATAACTGTATATGTGCGAGGTGGTCTGCGTTGATCGCGGACGCCTGGGTGTAAGTGTATAAGTGTATGTGTACGGGTCTGTGTCTCCTTACGCGGGAACTGATATGCATATGTATTTGTGTTCTGTGTGCGTGTGTGTGTGTGTGTGTGTGTGTGTGTGTGTGTGTGTGTGTGTGTGTGTCTCCAGTAGTATTCGTTATGTTATAATAACAGTGCAGACTCTTTGAGTTAATGAACATTATTATCCATTTCATGCTTTAAGGTAAAGCGCAATTAAGTCGATTATGAAGTGGTCAGTATTCTAGGTGTGTTGTGCAGATGGTGGTGTGTGTGTGGTGTAGCCTCCAGGCAAGTGCAGGACCCGCCTCACATAGTCTGGTGTGTACAGCTGCCGCGGTGCATCCACGTTAAACGGAAAGGGATTGGCCCGTTATAACCCCCTGGCCAGACAGGGCAATTGCGTTATGCAGGTGCGGTGTGCACTGGAGAAATGGAATTGTCGCGCCTCATGCCATGAAGACTCTCTCTCTCTCTCTCTCTCTCTCTCTCTCTCTCTCTCTCTCTCTCTCTCTCTCTCTCTCTCTCTCTCCCTCAGCACAATGCCCACAATTGCTCTCCGGCGCATCTCGGGCGTAAGGCCCGGTATGGCCTGCAGCAGCCATGTCCCAAATGGCTTTTCCTTAGCGAATGCTGAGGCCATTTGGAACTATAACGCGAGGTGTAATGGCCGGGGAATATGATAGACGGGTATTGTGCAGGGTATAGGAGCGGAAGGGTATGATATGTGAGTATGCTATTGGGTATAACGGTAAGACGGGTGTGATGCATGTGTATACTCTGTCGTATGGCTGTAGAACCGTATGATGGTATATATATATATATATATATATATATATATATATATATATATATATATATATATATATATATATATATATATTTCTTTCTTTCTTTCAAACTATTCGCCATTTCCCGCGTTAGCAAGGTAGCGTTAAGAACAGAGAACTGGGCCTCTGAGCGAATATCCTCACCTGGCCCCCTTCTCTGTTCCTTCTTATATATATATATATATATATATATATATATATATATATATATATATATATATATATATATATATATATATATGTATGTATATATATATATATATATATATATATATATATATATATATATATATATATATATATATATATATATACTCTTAGAAAATGTTGTGTACATTGACACGCTTGGTTCGACTCACTGTTACCAGTAATGGACAGTCTCTCCTTTTTATATAAGGTATTACCATTTTGCTCGTTTTATCTAACTCTGTAAATTAAGCCGTTGTAAATACTTGTAATCTTGACATACCGAGTTTACCCCTCCTCACGATGGATCCATCATAATCGGGGTCTTTCCTTACGTGAGGCTTCGAAACATCTTTCAAACGAATCTGGAGCAGAGTATTTCCGGGTGTGGATCCCCATGATTGATGACCCTGCTAGATGAGAGGGAAGGGGTGGAAGGGGGTCGTTAATAACGTTGCTGGCGACGTTATTAATGAGCGTAACAAACAAACGGCTTTGCCGGTAGGTCCTCCTCTCAGGTGGTAATTAAGGCCACCACTGATTAGCCATTGTCAGGAAATCAAAGTTATTCTCGATGAAGGAAAAAAATATGTCAGAACCATTCCATCGTCGTCTTGACTTCATCATGAGAGACCGACACGGTATAAACGAGAGTTCAGCCCTCGCTCGCTTTCCCTTGAGGATCTTGTTGTATTCCACGTCACTGGATGAGAGATGGACAACACACGAAACTCCACAACAGTATGAGAGGAGAGAGAGAGGTGCACGAGAGAACTCGTGTGGGTTTCGATCTCCTGGTGGACTATGTCGTGTTAGTTTTTGCCTTGTATGATGCATAATGAACGCATTCTTCAACTGCGTGTGAATATCATCATCAACACCGTCGTGTTTTGTGTGGCGCGCGGTGTTTGCTGTCAAACAAAACGGGCAGCAGATCGAGGCTTCGAGTTCGTGTGTTGTTGAGTCACCAACATAGCGTCGCTCGAAGCCCCTGCGCCATGACCTGGACTCCCCCGTGCAAGCCAGTGGGAGCGGACGAGGCCAACTGGGACACAGATCGCGAGCAAGAGTTGATGGTTCGAGCTACAGTCTCTGGGTTAGTTGGCGGTAAGTCATGTCTGCCGTGGAAAGAATTCAAGGATCCAGCCCTTGACCTGTGACCTCAGAGGATTGAATAATACAGGAGGAGAAAACTGTAAAAAGCCAAAGTTCTTGGATCTGGGGGTGACTTAAGGGCCAAGCAGATACATTTTTGTGATTTTCCTTCACTTTGTTCTGGCTTATATTTCCCTGGTACACTGGTTAGCGTTGCAACTCAGCCATCCAACGGGCCCAGTTTCGAATCTATGACAGGGAAGCCGGTTTATAGGCAACCCAGCTGTTCATCCTTCTCCATGGGGCTGCTTGATGAACGGCCACTCGTCTTAAAGTGATGTGTGTGTGTGTGTGTGTGTGTGTGTGTGTGTGTGTGTGTGTGTGTGTGTGTGTGTGTGAGTGATGTGTGTGTGAGTGATGTGTGTGTGTTTGTGTGTGTGTGTATGTGTGTGTGTGTGTGTGTGTGTGTGTGTGTGATGTGTGTATGAGTGATGTGTGTGTGTGTGTGTGTGTGTGTGTCTGTGTGTGTGTGTGTGTGTGTGTGTGTGTATATATAAGGTTAAGACATGGTACATATATTTAAGGTTACGAGGCCAGGCAACACCAACGTAAACCTCTTGTCTCTGTAACGCAAATGATAATAATCGCAATGTGATCATAAGTTCCCCCAAGGGAAAATAAGAACCCTTTAAATTCTGACACACCAAAATTCCATTGCGATTGCCACAACGCTGTCAACAGTTCTAAAATATCTGTTAATAAGCAAGTGGAAAAGCTTTCTGTGTACAGTCTCTGTGAAACAGACCATGGTTTCACACAGGACCTCTTCATAAAGGCTCTTGCAGCCCAAGGATGCGCTACTTCCAGTAGCGGGGAAATGTAGACTCCCTAGGGGTGACTTGGAGTGAGAGGTTCGCGAAAGGTGACGTTGTACTTGATCGCCGTTTTTCCGCGTTAGCGAGGTAGCGCCAGACGAAGAAAGACACATCCAACCACATAAACACATATATACATATACCCCCATACACGTCCATATACGTACATATACATATGCATATAAACACACACACACACATGTATATTTGTATATATATATACACACACACATATATATTTGTATATATATATACACATACACATATATATTTGTATATATATATATATATATATATATATATATATATATATATATATATATATATATATATATATATATATATTATCCCTGGGGATAGTGGAGAAAGAATACTTCCCACGTATTCCCTGCGTGTCGTAGAAGGCGACTAAAAGGGGAGGGAGCGGGTTGCTGGAAATCCTCCCCTCTCGATTTTTTTTTCATTTTCCAAAAGAAGGAACAGAGAAGGAGGCCAGATGAGGATATTCCCTCAAAGGCCCAGTTCTCTGTTCTTAACGCTACCTCACTAATGCGGGAAATGGCGAATAGTTTGAAAAAGATATACACAAGTAAAACCTAGACCGAAGCTCTTCCACTTAAGCACAAAAGCTCATTGAAACAAGTGTTGGGGCAGCTAGAAGGCTGGTAAGCTTTTCAAGACACGTTGGTTGGGTCTCGGAAACCTTAATTCAGTTTTAAACATTTTTCCATTTTCTGGTTTAGATATCAAAGAATTTCTCCTAGATATAGCTGAAGTTTGGACGTTGTCTTTATTTTATTTTTGATATTTGGGTGTTGTAATTATCTTTTTTTTTAAGTAATTGGGTGTTGTAATTATCGTTTTTTAAGTATTTGGGTGTTGTAATTATCTTTTTTTAAGTATTTGGGTGTTGTAATTATCTTTTTTTAATATTTAGGTGTTGTAATTATCTCTTTCTATTATTTGGGTGTTGCAATTATCTTCTTTTGATATTTACCTGTTGTGATCATTTTTTAAATATTTGGGTGTTGTAATTATCTTCTTTTTAATATTTGGGTGTTGTGATTATCTTTTTTTTTAATATTTGGGTGTTGTAATTACCTTTTTCTATATTTGTTTCTTGTAGATTTTAATCAGTTGTAGAAAATATTCTGGGAAGCATCAGAACATGAGCAGTTGGCTACAGTTAATCATGCCACTCACTCATAACCTCAGTGTTGCATATAGTTATGACAGAAAGCACCATGTAAAGAACAGGTAGATGTTCCTGAATGACACAGAATCAGAAAACGTATGACAGGTATTCAGATCCATTTGATGAGGATTAAACTCTGTCCTGGGAGGAGGTTAAGTGGGTGTAGGTTATTATTCTTCTGAGAAGTGTGACTTAGTCCTTGACCAGGTTGACTGGCTGAACGATGAAGAGAATCAGGTTTGTGTGGAAGGTGTTGGTTCCTACTGGCCTTCAAGGTGTGAGTATTGATACCCTGGATTCAGTGTCTGGGAGATAGAGGCAGAGGTGCTGGGGAAACGAAGCGGCAAATGAAAAAAAAAAAAGAATAAGGAAGAGTATGGTAACACTGAAGAAAATGGAGGAAGAGGACCTGCGAACGAACTATTTCTTGGATACAAAGAAAATGTGATGAAAAAGCGGACCAAGTGTCATAAACCAGATGGCTGGACGGAGCCAATGTCTCTCCCATCGTTTGAAGTTAATAGAGAGGCTCTCTCAAAGGCAATATTTTTATGAGGACCTTCGTGGTTCGAGACCCGGTCGCGGCAGTCAACCCAGCTGTTCATCCTTCTCAAGGGGTTGGTCAGTAACCTGAGTACCTGGCTTAAGCTTGGGTGATATAGGCAACGTTAACGAGGTGGCTATGATTAGGGCTTTCAACTACTCGTTAAATCTTCAGTAGCAGATATGTAGAAAATGTAAGGCTGTTGGAGGTGGTGATTCCTGTTAGTATGGGTGACGGTGAGAGTGGAAGATGCGGCTCGAGGAGGTGTGGAGAGCGAGGCGTGTTGTTGTTGCTGTTGCTGGCAAGACAATGGCTTCTGGCCGCGTGTGGCGAAAGAACTTTGTTTGTGAGAGCGGAGGCGTGAATGCAGAACTTGAGTTTCACCGTAGGAGTTGAGCTCCGGACAAGAGATCGAAATACATCGCTTCATGCGAACCAAAGAATCAAAGTCTACAAGTTTTCGTTATTTTATGCGTAATCAAGTATATTCCTATGAGCCCAAGGGGAAAATGAAACACGATAAGTTCCCAAGTGCACTTTCGTGTAATAATCACATCAACAGGGGAGACACAAGAGAGAAATATAAGTCAGTTGATATACAACGAAGAGACGTAGCTAGGACGCCATTTGGTAAACATGTTTACCAAATGGCGTCCTAGCAATATATATATATATATATATATATATATATATATATATATAGCTTCGTCTCTTCGATGTATATCAACTGACTGTTATATTCCTCTCTTGTGTCTCCCCTGATGATGTGATTATTACACGAAAGTGCACTTGGGAACTTTTCGTGTTTCATTTTCCCCGTGGACTCATAGGAATATATATATATATATATATATATATATATATATATATATATATATATATATATATATATATATATATATATATATGGACCAAGGCAATTATCGAGTGAAATCATATTTCTTGTCGTGTGTGGCTTCCCATGAAGATAAGATAATGGTAAAGAGATATTCAGGTCTGGGATCTTGTTCTTACCCCTGGATTGATTTCCAAGATTCCTCTGCCGCTGGGGATGTCATGGCCGACACACTGACATTCTCTGACAGTTTATTGTGGATACAGTGCTGGAGATTCGCTTGGAAATACGACTCACTAGTTCAAATTTCTTTTTGTTTTTGCTCCGTAAGAGTACCTTCATAAAGGTATTTTATGGCATTTGATCCCATTAAGAGGCACAGAATCCCCTGCATTAGTTAAATGAGCACATGGGTACATTGTCGCATATACTGGACTTCGAACTCTGAGACTGAGGCAAGAAAAAGATACTGGAAATGTGATGAAGGATAGACTTAAAATGTTTTGGCTTAAAGCGATTGTTTTATTCCAGGATGCGAGCGGTCTTAACGTTATCATCATGCTAGATATACTGGAAAATTTAATAGGATAACCAGCGGTTATCACCTACAACTGTAAGCCTGGAGGCTGGGTGGAACTCCCGATCTTTAGTGGAAAGAACATTGGTTTTCAGTGGGCTCTTTAGGATTGCCTACAAATGTCTCCAACTTGCTGTAAGAGAAACTGGGTCTTGACCTAAGCAGCACTGACGCTAGTTTGTATAACTCGCTGCCTATATACATCAATGGCTATTAAGACTTTAGTCCCAAAAGCCCTTTTCTTGTTTTAGATTTTATTTTTGCTGAAGTGAGTCAGAGGTTAAAAAAAAAGTTCTTGTTTCTGATCCCGGTAGTTGGGTGCTGGTTTACCAGGGGAGGTGGTAATAAGGGATGGTTATAGCAGTTGGCATTGGTGAATACGTCATGGTAGGTACTCATAGTGCATTGACATCATAGTAGATGGTTGTATTCCATGGATCTCTTGGAGACAACGTAGGAGAGGTGGTCGTGTTAGGTGGTTAAAGTAGATGGTCAGGAGAGGTGGAGAGGTGGTCGTGGTAGATGGGTACCGTAGGTGGTCAGGAGAGGTGGTCGTGGTAGATGGGTACCGTAGGTGGTCAGGAGAGGTGGTCTTGGTAGGTGGGTACCGTAGGTGGTCAGGAGAGGTGGTCGTGGTAGGTGGGTACCGTAGGTGGTCAGGAGAGGTGGTCGTGGTAGATGGGTAAAGTAGGTGGTCAGGAGAGGTGGTCTTGGTAGGTGGGTACCGTAGGTGGTCAGGAGAGGTGGTCGTGGTAGATGGGTTCCGTAGGTGGTCGTGGTAGATGGGTAAAGTAGGTGTCCAGGAGAGGTGGTCTTGGTAGGTGGGTACCGTAGGTGGTCAGGAGAGGTGGTAGTGGTAGGTGGGTACCGTAGGTGGTCAGGAGAGGTGGTCGTGGTAGGTGGGTACCGTAGGTGGTCGTGGTAGGTGGGTACCGTAGGTGGTCAGGAGAGGTGGTCATGGTAGATGGGTACCGTAGGTGGTCAGGAGAGGTGGTCGTGGTAGATGGGTACCGTAGGTGGTCAGGAGAGGTGGTCGTGGTAGATGGGTACCGTAGGTGGTCAGGAGAGGTGGAGAGGTGGTCGTGGTAGATGGGTACCGTAGGTGGTCAGGAGAGGTGGTTGTGATAGATGGTTACCGTAATTAGTCAAGACATGTCGTGGTTGAAAATGATAATGACATTACTCTCAGTGATCACCCACATGCAGTCGCTACCTCGTGTGTAGCCATGGTGGACAGTGCTGGTAGACAGCTGTGGTAGACGTGGATGGTTGTGGCGGGTGATTCGTGGATGCTTAGAAGGCCTCCCACCATATGATGAGCCATCCACTGCGTTAACGTCCCCTTCAACTCAATCTGAATTTTTATTTAAGTCTAGAGGGGAAAAAAAATTGTGATTTTCGACTCTCAAAAACCAAGCAGGCGTATTATACAGCCAGCCGGGTCTTTGATGTCCTTTAGCTTGTCGCCATAAAGGAAGATAAAAGCCATGGATGTGTACCGGGCGGCAGAGGCTTCAAGACTGTAACATGAAAATTCACGAGTGATGGTTCCATACCTCGACAGAACGGCTGCCCTACCATTACGCCCCCTTAACTCCAGCGGCCACCGCGCTGGCTGCAGATCCCACGTTTCTCTGTGTCTAGTTTGTTTATGGATGGGGTGGTTAGGGACATAAGTGCAAGAGTTTTGGAGAGAGGAGCGACCTTTTTATTTTTCCTTCAGTATGAATAAAGATCGTTGGGTGAGGCGAGAGGAAAGGGACGTCTCACAAGCTTATCCGGCAAAGTTTAAAAAGAATTTTTCCTGCGAATGGATTCTATTCACACAATTTAGTCGTATTTAGATTAACTCGTTATTCAGAGTTAAAGCTGCAGACGTCGTGAATATGTTCAGACAAAAGCTTTGTTTTCCCTCGTGAAAGAATTGAGGACACGCACTTGTGCTGTGTGAACTGCGGTGTTTCTGTCGTATCTTTTATCATCAACTCCTTAATGATGTTCCTGTTTAATGTGTGTGTGTGTGTGTGTGTCTGTGTGTGTGTGTTGTGTGTGTGTGTGTGGGTTGCAGGGGCTGACCTGTGTTGTGGCTCCATAGACATTAATAAACCACAAGTCACTGGGGTCACCTTTCCCACAATCACCGCAGCATAGGCGACCTTCCGTGCCTTTCATGCAGCTCTGTCTTCCTGTGTGTCATGTATATACATACATGAGAAAGAAAACCTGGTCCCAACACTTATCACTTTGGCATGCCACATGTTACGTCAAATCATCCTGAGGCTTGACCATCAATTACTACTCCTTGTTGATAGCCATTCAATCCATTTCCTATCACCGAGGGACAACCCCATTAACGCCGTGTGACTTAGCATTTGCCAGTAGCTTTTGAGGCGGAAATTCATCGAATATTCGCCCTTGGAATAACCTGGTCAAATGACATCAGTTGCTCTTCGTTCATCATACATGTTGATAACGTAATTAGAGAAAGAATACGATGAGGAATACTATGATACTACGTGGATGATATTGTTTCTCCCGTATACCCAAGTTTGTATTATGTGCCTCTCGTAAATCTACATATGCTACATATGCACTTTTTCTTGTCTCTTTCTCTCTCTCTGCCGTACTTGCAATCATTTCGTCAATACATCTCTTATCTGTGACCATACCTGAACATAGTGCTGGCACGGAGAGGCTTTGAAGCTCGCCATCAGAAGTGAGAGTTAGGGAGGGAGGCCAGATCCCCTGTATGACGAGCCAATTCCTCCCTTCGCGCCTTTGATGTGTTAAGTTTTTTACACACTGCTCGTCCCTTACTTAGAGTCCTTGGCTTACCGCACTCCCACCCTGCGTGATACTGAACGCTGTAGGAACAATTCAGACCCTCTGATGTCTCGTGATTCAATCGAGTTCCTCAACCACTCCACCCCGTGCATCCGGCCGCCAGAAATAAGGTCGGGGGGTCGCTCAAGTCTCTAGTCCCCCGTACCGGAGAACTGGCGGTTTTCAGAGGTTGAAAACTAGATGGCCCCAAGGGAGTGGTGGCAGTCGTGCGCCCAGGATTACAAAGCGAACGTCTGTTCATTTATTTTACCTTTTTTTTCTCTCTCTCTCTCGTTGGAAGTGTTGGATAAGGCTGGGTGTGTGGGTGTGTGTGGGTGTGTGTTTCTCCTCCGTCCCGGTCATCAAGCCCCTGTGAAGGTCTCTGAGGGACGGCGATATACAAAGGTGGAGTTTACATTTGAATGGAAAAGTAACAGAGCCTCAGGGGCTGCGACAATGCCAGGCCTAAGTGCGGCCTTTATTATAGTTGGATCTCTCTCTCTCTCTCTCTCTCTCTCTCTCTCTCTCTCTCTCTCTCTCTCTCTCTCTCTCTCTCTCTCTCTCTCTCCTGTGGCCTGAAATCATTCTGGTCTCAGGTCTGGCCAGAAGAGCAAGCTGTCTCAGTCCGTCTTTTGATAGATGCTGGTGCAGTCCCACTCGGCAGATGATACCCACTTCACTGCATTCAGGGATCGTAATGAGAACTACAGTAGTTAAGGATTAATAGCGAAGTTGACTACAGGTGTGAGTAACTCTCCAACAACAGTGAACAGGTTGAGTGGGATATTTACGGGCGCTACAATCAGTGTAGCGAATGATGTATCGGGATCAGGAGGGAAAGAGCTTAGAGGAGCAGATGGACACCTTATTACACAGAAGACATACGTAGGACAACAGTAAGAAAATCTAATAGTCTCACAGGTTGTATCTGTAGGGTAACCCCAGTTTTGTAAGTAGATGTAAGACCTTAAGTAAGGCCTATGGGACTTAAACCCGCTTTGCGCAAACTTACAGCTAAACTGAGTGTAGTCTAAACACATAAGACTGCTCGTAAGGAAGGTACATTTATAATGGAGTTGTTCGAGTATGGTTCTTGCTGAAAATGAATGACTTATGCAGTAGAATGTATATTCTGCTCATACTGGTAAGAATAGATAATGATATTGGCATTTTCGTTAGAAAATATAGGTAGATTAGTACAACACAAGGACTGGTGTTTCGAGGGGCGCCATAACACGGAGGTAAATAGAAAGATAAGGCGTTCAGGCGTGAAAGATAAGGCTCAGTCAACTGAAGGAAGAAGGTGTTTCATCACCGGATGGTGCCACAGGTAGACATCACCGTTGTAAGAACTGAGTCGAGGGTAAATATGAAGAAGTACAAGGGAGCACGTGGGAAATTCAGATAGCAGGAGGCCTGATGGTCCATTATGAGGTTTTCTGAAGAAATAAAACCTCAGTTTAGTGGTAGAAGCAGAAGAGCAACACAGATGGCACATACCTTCCTCCTCAATGTTTTCCCGACATGAGATAATAGATTATAACTTTGGTATTAAAGTTACGGGTTTTGGCGTTCCCGAGCCATCGCCTTGAATTCGTTGTATAATGTTTGGTGCTAATCTTCGTGCTGATTTGCATCTTAATCTTCCAACACCTTCCATTTTACTGTGTAATCCATCTTAAGTGGTACTTAATCACTCTCTCCAGGGGAAGGTGTGTGGGTAATGCTTTCCAGTTCCGAGACTAATCTGCGTGAACGCTAAATCCAACCAGGAAGGTGTATCCTCATATTTAACTCTCGTGCCTTATGATAGAGTGTGTTTGTGTGTAAGTCCCTCTTTATAACTCAATAGAGATGGAGTCTAATCCTTGAGTGATGTGTGTGTGTGTGTGTGTGTGTGTGTGTGTGTGTGTGTGTGTGTGTGTGTAATCGTAAGAGACCAGGCCACGAAGGAAGCTCTTGTCAGAATCAGATGACATGAGCCGTAGATGAAAAGATTATCATCAAGACTCCTTGGTAATGGAAGCTATGTAGTTTAAGCATCAGAGATCCGTCTTAGACCAGAGGCGAGGATGTTACAATAGGAGACGGAGACACTCTTACGAGGGAGTGGAAGAAGAGGGGGACGACACACGACATATAATGAGGTTCCGGGAGTGAAAAGGGTAACCAGACAGAGACTTTATGAGGGTATGGAATGAAGACGCTGTGCTGTTGGGGGGGGCTGGAAAGGTACCCTTACTGCTCCTTTTACGAAGGAAAAGATAATGAGGGGAAAGACTGTTCGGTTGTTAGTTTACTGGACGTGTGAGTCAAAACGCACGATACAGGGTTAGTAAAAAGCAAGAATGACAGGATTGCAACATCCAGAGTGAGGGAAGATATAGAAAACGAGACAGGAACGGAGCAACGCGTATGGATCTGGAAAAAAAAGTGTGTGTAATAAAGACGACAGAAATCAGCTGTTGAGTACGTCCAGATGAAACGTTACCAGAAGCAGTGAGACTAGAGTACGTGACCAGAACATGCCAGGGGTGAGTGAAAGCCATGCACTGTGGCAGACATAAGGCACACAAGTCCCCAAGGTTATCGATTGACTTCCCAGATAAAGAGGTAATGGAGGACGCGTGGTTAGTAGTACTGGTATGAGAGTAGGATAGAAGAAAGGTTTGTACAGCAAGACGAAGATTCTCTTTAGACCCGACGTTGTTCTGTTGAATGCGTCTGCAGAAGTACAGCGAAATGCAGCAAATGTATTTGACTGCGCGGGAAGCTGGAAGTGAATTATATGAAGGTCCAGGTGGTTTTATGTGGGACGCGGGAGTTGGACTGTGAAATATTTTTTGGACGGTGAGAGGCGGCAAGGGGTTCAGTATTTCAGGTACCCAGGGAGCAAATTATTGGTGATTTAGGAGCGGCGTGTGAGATATATAGACGCGTTATAAGAACCTGGCCAGTTTCTGATCCTCTTGAGAGAAGTGATTAGGGGGAGCTTACAGGTGTAATAGCATTTGGTCCAAAGGAATAGAGGCGTAGATCACCACGAAGTGGGCTGCAACATGCAACGAATGATAAATTCTCAAGAACTGGAGATGCGGAGAGAGAGAGAGAGAGAGAGAGAGAGAGAGAGAGAGAGAGAGAGAGAGAGAGAGGGTGGAGAAGAATGAGAACTCCTCCGGGGGAAACGATGCAGGGAAATAAGTGTCTTGTTGGAATGAAACATGGACTTAATCTAAGGCAGTGCAGGAGTGCAGACAAGATGCATGTGCCAGGACTGACTAGACGCGTACACACGAACTTCATCAGGGTATGAGAAGGCAGGAGAGAGACCGAGAACATAGCGGAGTACAAAGATGTACACTCGAATGTACAGAGCAAGGTACCGAGAGGTCCTTCTGTCTATGATCACTGAGGAGCTCAGGGAGATTAGTGTGGTAGAAGTAGAATTGCAGGCAGTTGATGCGAAATACCTGGGAGTGTTTGTGTCAAGTCGGTTCTTGAACATTTCTTTGGTTCTACTTTCATCTACTGAGATATGTGAATCATTCCACACGCTGTTTGAAGAGCAACTTTTCCTCATTCGAAGCTGAACGCTTATCCACCAGTTTGTATTGATCACAGCGAGTGAAATCTGACAAATCTAGCCTTAGATAGTGGCTTAGATCAAACCCTTTGGTAAAACTGAAGTTTTGTAATGCCATCTTTAAGAGTCAGGTCGACAGACTCCGTTAGAGCCTGGATTAATTGATATATTCTTCCTTGCACCTGAGATAGCCATAACTGGGCATGATTCATCCCTGCCATGTTGCTCAGTGTAAAAGACAAATGTACAAGCATGGTTAGATGAGCAGCTGAACAGAAAATATGTACGAAAATCCGAGATTTCTCATCTGGTATCATAGTCTCATGGTTGTTGAGAGAAAGTGAAGTTATGTATGCTTTTATAATTTGAATTTGAATGTCCTTATCTGTCTTTCATTTGTAGTGCTTCATGGTTTTCATTTACACCTCTGACAAATGAAAGAAAGAAAAAAAAACCTTTCCTTCATTCCTCATTCTTCACATACACTCGCACAAAGTGAAGAAGACGGCGGCCTTAATAGCTTTTCCTGTGAGCCAAATTAACACACCTGAGCCTCCAGCAGATGCCTACCACCCCTCCTCAGCTACCACGTCAGCTTCACTCCTCCTCCTCCTCCTCCATACTGTACTTGATCCTCCAGCAGATGTCTACCACCCATCCTCAGCTACCACGTCAGCTTCAGTCCTCCTCCTCCTCCTCCTCCATACAGTACTTGATCCTCCAGCAGATGTCTACCACCCATCCTCAGCTACCACGTGAGCTTCACTCCTCCTCCTGCTCCTCCATACTGTACTTGATCCTCCAGCAGATGTCTACCACCTCTCCCCGCACGCCACAACACACCATCTTACAACCATCCTGGTCGCCACAGCTTTCATTTATCCTGAACTTTCCTCCTTTTTTTTTTTCATTTCCTAATGATGAAGATTCGACCGACTTGCTGACTATGCACGTACGTTGTTATGAATAGTCGCTATCGACTGGTAAGTGGTCATTAAGCGACTTCTTAAGGTCTTATTTTCTATTTATTATAATTAGTCGCTGTCTCCCGCGTTAGCGAGGTAGCGCAAGGCAACAGACGAAAGAATGGCCCAACCCACCCATCCTCCCACCTCCAATTTGGTCTCCCACTTCTCCTCGTTCCCTCCACCTTTGTCAATCTTCACCTAAGTCTTATTATAGTTTCGTCTGGTCTCAGTCTAGCACAGGTCCTTGTCTATAAACCTCACGTCCTTACTTTTCCCATTTATACCAAAGAAAATATCTATCTTTATTGCTGAATAAAGAAACATAACCCACTTTCTCTGTGATTTAAAGTTAGAAGAACTCGCTCACTTATATTCAAGTCCTATAATACCCGCAACCTTTGGTTATCTAATTATGCATTCATATCTCTTGATATTTGAAGCTCATTTTCCGTTTAGACTGGTAAAGAAAAACAGCTCTATTAACAGCGAGGAAAGCATATTGTTATAGGATTGCGTATAACAGTTTCCGAGAAGGCTCATTGTGGTGTGTGAAATGATTTGAATATTTATGAAGGTTTCCCCAAAAAGAAGGATAAGAGACCATATTTATCCGTGAGGTTCCCTTTGAAAAGTATCTTTAGATAATGTGAATTTCTTGTTTTTTTCTGAAGTTGATCAAGAATTACGAGTTCTTGACATCAGAGATTGTGTAAAGTGAAGTGCAAAGGTGTTACTCTTGTGTCCCGAGCTATGAGATCATTCTCGCATTAATGAAAATCTTTATCATAATGTTTTTTTAAAAGTGTTCATTGATTGAGAGGGTAAAGGTATGTACATAGCATCAGCTTGGGGAAAAGCAATGTAGTATCAGAAGTGGTAGAGGATGTGTGGACCTGATGTTTGCTTTGAGAAATACTTAGAAAAACAGATGGACTTGTATGTAGCATTTATGGATCTAGAGAAGGCATATGATAGAGTTGATAGAGATGCTTTGTGGAAGGTATTGAGAGTATATGGTATGGGAGGTAAGTTGCTTGAAGTAGTGAAAAGTTTTTATCAAGGATGTAAGGCATATGTTCGAGTAGGAAGGGAGGAAAGTGATTTGTTCCCAGTGAATGTCGATTTGCGGTAGGGATGCGTGATGTCTCCATGTTTAATTTGTCTATGGATGGGGTTGTTCGGGAGGTGAATGCAAGAGTTTTGGAGTGAGGGGCAAGTATGCAGTCTGTTGTGCATGAGAGGGCATAAGAAGTGAGTCAGTTGTTATTTCCTGATGATACAACGCTGGTGGCTGATTCGGGTGAGACATTGCAGTGGTTGGTGACTGAGTTTTGTAAAGTGTGTGAAAGAAGAAAGCTGAAAGAAAATGTGAATAAGGGCAAGGTTATTAGGTTCAGTAGGCTTGAGGGACAAGTTAATTGGGAGGTAAGTTTGAATGGAGAAAAACTGGAGGAAGTGAAATGTTTTAGATATCTGGGAGTGGATTTGGCAGCGGATGCAACCATGGAAGCTGAAGTGAGTCACAGGGTAGGGGAAGGGGCGAAGGTTAGGGAGTGTTGAATATTGTGTGGAAGGCGAGAACGTTATCTCGGAGAGCAAAAATGGGTATGTTTGAAGGAATAGTAGTTCCAACAGTGTTATATGGTTGCGAGGCATGGGCTATAGATAAGGTTGTGCGGAGGAGGGTGAATGTGTTGGAAATTGAATGTTTGAGGACAATATGTGGTGTGGGGTGGTTTGATCGAGTAAGTAATGAAAGTGTAAGAGAGATGTGTGGTAATAAAAAGAGTGTGGTTGAGAGAGTAGAAGAGGGTGTATTGAAATAATTTGGTCACATGGAGAAAATGAGTGAGGAAAGATTGACGAAGAGGATATATGTGTCAGAGGTGGAGGGAACGAGAAGTGGGAGACCAAATTGGAGGTGGAAGGATGGAGTGAAAAAGATTTTGAGCCCCGCAGTGTACTGTACTCTGTGGTTTATTCTAACTGCTTCAGATGCCCTGCTTCAGCCATTCACAACACGTCGCCCCCGATATACCACATCGGCCATGTTCATTCTGTCCATGGCACTCCTTTCGTTCTCTTGAAAGTGTTGGCCCCGATACTTAAAGCTTCCTTCACTACACATTCCCAACTCCTAGGACCATCCTCCAACCCCAATCCTTCTCCTACCCTCTACTTCAGGCACATAGATCCTCTTCACCTCTTTTCACTCATCCTCTTCATATACCCGAACCACCTCAGAACACCCTGGTCGGCCGCTCTCAATCAGACTGCTCGTCCTACTACTACTACTATTGCTACTACTACTACTACTACTACTACTACTACTACTACTACTACTTTCTTTAACAATTTCATTCCTAACACGATCTGTCTGTCTCACTCCACATATCGTCCTCGGGTATTTCATCTCCAGCACATCTCCCTTCCTCCTTCCCTTTGCGTTCAAGGCCCAAGAATTCGCATACCGACAACACTGCCGGGACTCGCGTACTTTCAGACATTTCTGATCTTTCAGTCACTAGCCTCTCCTTCCAAGCACCCTTAATGCACCGGGGATCTTCGTTCCCCCTCTTCCACCTCTTCCACGTTAGCCTGCCATGGATCTATCCACCGCCACGTCCACTTCCAGGTACCTAAAGCACTCCACTTTCTTCAGGTCCTCCGCTTTAAAGTTGCGTTCATACCATTCTGCTGCACCTCTAAATTTTACTTTTGATCTCCTTTATACCCAACTTTCCCGTATTCAACCACCTCCTGCACCCTGGTATCAGCCTCTGGGGTTTCCTACATTGTCGTCCACCAGAACCACGTCATCCGCAAACAGTAACTGATTCAGCTCCCTGGATACTCGCCCCTCATTCCGAGACCCCTGCATTTGCCTCCCTCACCACCACGTCCACAATAAGCCATGGTGACATCGCTCATCCGTAACACAGGAACATATTTAAGGGGAATCCCTCACCCTCTGCCTTCCTACTTGCACATTTGCCTTTCTTTTCCTGATTAACTTCCTGTGTACGCTGTATATTCATAGCATCCTTTATTCATAGCATCCTTAACTAATGCTGGGCTCCGGGCGCTAGATAAGTTGGTGGACCCATCACTTCCTCGAACTGTGCAAGAGAGACAGGACAACTTAATGCTACATATTGGAATATCATGGATGTCAGCTATATAGCACACAGCACCGTGGGTGTGGCTTTATGCCTCGTATCTCGTAACCTGTTAGTTCAGTCCACTGTCATACTGGGATTTGTGAAGCCTGAGCTTAACTCGTTAAAAGCTGATACTACAAAAAAGGAAAGGAAATGGCACTGAAGTCTGGCATCACTTGAATGAAGTTTCAGTTGAATACCAGACGTCTGAAGAATCTTAGGCCTGTTATAGACTTCCCATTAGATATCTGAAGCAAGAAAAAAGATATGATTAGTGAGTGGAGTATCCCCAAAATAACGCGGATCTGTGCCTGTGCCTAATGCGTCCTGGCTTCAGACTGGCTCCTAAATATAAGAACAAATGCTTTAGAAACACCTGACCAAGACCCACCATCTTCTATCATGTCATACAGAGGATCTGGCAGTAGACCTACACACCAGTCGACATGCACACGCTGCAGGAAGGTATCACCATGAGTTAATAGTGTGATACCAGGCCACCTGTACAGTACCATGAACATCTTAATGCTGCCTCAGGCCACCTGTACAGTACCATGAACATCCTAATGCTGCCTCAGGCCACCTGTACAGTACCATGAACATCTTAATGCTGCCTCAGGCCACCTGTACAGTACCATGAACATCTTAATGCTGCCTCAGGCCACCTGTACAGTACCATGAACATCTTAATGCTGCCTCAGGCCACCTGTACAGTACCATGAACATCTTAATGCTGCCTCAGGCCACCTGTACAGTACCATGAACATCTTAATGCTGCCTCAGGCCACCTGTACAGTACCATGAACATCTTAATGCTGCCTCAGGCCACCTGTACAGTACCATGAACATCTTAATGCTGCCTCAGGCCACCTGTACAGTACCATGAACATCTTAATGCTGCCTCAGGCCACCTGTACCGTACCATGAACATCTTAATGCTGCCTCAGGCCACCTCTACCGTACCATGAACATCTTAATGCTGCCTCAGGCCACCTGTACAGTACCATAAACATCTCAATGCTGCCTCAGGCCACCTGTACAGTAACATAAACATCTTAATGCTGCCTCAGGCCACCTGTACAGTAACATAAACATCTTAATGCTGCCTCAGGCCACCTGTACAGTACCATAAACATCTTAATGCTGCCTCAGGCCACCTGTACAGTACCATGAACATCTTAATGCTGCCTCAGGCCACCTGTACAGTACCATAAACATCTCAATGCTGCCTCAGGCCATCTGTACAGTACCATGAACATCTTAATGCTGCCTCAGGCCACCTGTACAGTACCATGAACATCTTAATGCTGCCTCAGGCCACCTGTACAGTACCATGAACATCTTAATGCTGCCTCAGGCCACCTGTACAGTACCATGAACATCTTAATGCTGCCTCAGGCCACCTGTACAGTACCATGAACATCTTAATGCTGCCTCAGGCCACCTGTACCGTACCATGAACATCTTAATGCTGCCTCAGGCCATCTGGACGACCCACATGCATCGTCGACACATGATATAAGTAAATGTTGAGGGATTCGCTCTCACTAGCGAGAGATGTTGCCGAGGCATACGAGACTACATGAATACTGACCTACAAGTTGAATCACATTCACATGTAATCAGTCAATATAAACGCTACGCATTTACGCACACATCTTTATATACGTCGTTGAAAAAAATAGGACGTGCGTCGCTGACGCTGAACGCGAGGGCGTTTTTGCTTCGTAAGTGCTGAGTGGTCATAGTGTGGGATGACTTACGTCCATTGGCCTCCAGGGCGGGAGACCCCCAGCTGATTGCACGTCTCCCCCGCCCGATAAGGGAGACTTGGCGTGTCTGTGTTCGCTGAGGGAGAAAAAAAAAATTATACTCTGAAGTGAGACGTGTTTTTGTATTTACCTTAAGGGACGCTTAGGGTAATTTCACTTCACAGTAAACCTGGTTGACAAGTGTATATGCAAATGGAGTAATTGTATACCTGCATAAAATTGTTTAACAACGAAATTTAGTGACGTACATGGCGGAACACACACACACACACACACACACACACACACACACACACACACACACACACACACACACACACGAGCCTCCGTGGTGTAGTGGTTAGCGTTACCGACCATGAGTTAACATAGGTCCACGTGGGCTCTAATTCTGGGTGCCGCAGTTGTGTGTGTGTGTGTGTGTTTGTGTGTGTGTTTGTGTGTGTGTGTGTGTGTGTGTGTGTGTGTGTGTGTGTGTGTGTGTGTGTGTGTGTGTGTGTGTGTGTGCTTACATACATAAGAGTAAAAACATTGTATATATACATAACGTTAAGAGACGAGGTAACACGTGTGTGTGTGTGTGTGTGTGACTCTCTCCCAGTAACTCACACACAGCAATCACTCACACATGAGGCAGCGGGCGAGCCGTGAGTGGCCTCAGTCGTGGGAACTGCCTAATAAGGCACTGGCCCCTTGGGTGGAGGGGAGGGTACAGCCGACGGACAGGCACAAGGAAACCCCAGGGGAGCAACGCATACCGGGGGGGGAGGGAGGATGATGGTGGGAATGGTGGTGAAGAAGGGGGAGAGAGAGAGAGAGAGGGGGAGAGAGAGGTACAAGGGGGTGAGAGTATGGATTATATGGTAGTTTACACCAGTTAGACAGGCAGTGACTGCGCTGCTTACCAAGATCTATAACAAGTGAAATATATATATACAACAAATAAAGTTATGATATTTTTCAAGTATCGGGAGGTAGAACTTGGTTATGGATGAAATGATACCACATGAATGGTGGTGATGTCTGGCTAGAATCATCGCTGAACTCAATACTTTTACAACCGTCAGGTATATCAAGTTGCAGAGTGCGAACGTAGCTTTGTTGGCAATGCTTGCATTTGGTCTATTCATTGAATATCTATAGTCCAGCCTGAGTAGAGCAACAGCATCAAGGTATCTACTGGCCCTGTCGGTGGACCCATATATGTATAGCTTCGTCTCGTCGATGTATAGCAACTGATAGCATTTCTCTCTTGTGTCTCCCCTGATGATGTGATTATTACACGAAAGTGCACTTGGGAACTTAACGTGTTTCATTTTCCCCGTGTGCTCATAGGAATATATATATATATATATATATATATATATATATATATATATATATATATATATATATATATATATATATATATATATATATATATGGTCCTTCTTGTAATATTATATGACAACGGTAAGTGGATCAAAAAAAAGTTCTCTCTGAATGGTTGCTTTACGGTTGCTCGCAAGCAAACCCAGATGATAATCCACCTCATCCTTCAAGGCAGAAGTTTTCGTTAGTTCATCAGCGTTATCATGCAGTCTGAGCCCAGAATAGACTAGACACAAAGTCCAGGATGGATGCTTGGGTTATACCTGCGCTGTGCTTCAGTCACAAGCATATTACAGTCATACAGTTAGTGATAAAAGCGAATCTCTTGTAATCAGACTAGTCATCTTGGAGCTCTCGACAACCTTAAGGGCCATTAGGATGATAGATAGTTCCGTTTGCAGTGAAACTGGTGTCGTTTGAATGTCGAGGAACGGAGGGGTAGTGTAGGGAGAGGTTATCTGAAGGGGGAAAGGAACACTGACACAGAGGGCGCTGTGTGGGTTGTGGAGACAGGCACAGAGTATGTGGTGGAGAGGGGGTAGTGGTGGAATGGAAAGGGGTATTGGTGATGGGACGGGAGTGTTGGAGGGGGTAAGAGAGAGGGTGGAGGGGATGGTGGATTAGGGGGATATAGGAGATTGTGGAGGTGGTGGGTAGGCAGGAGTTTGTTGATGGGGTGGATCACAGTTTGTGGTGGGGGATGAGTGTAGCGGATGGGCGTGTATTGGAGATGATGGTTGGGGTTTAGGGTGGACGGAGGCACTGGTGGTGGTTGGGAGAGGAGGGCGAGGAGGAGAGGGGATGTAGTGGTTGAGGGCAGTAGCTGTGGGTCACTATGGGGGGGGAAAAGAATGTCACGGGACATGTGAGTGACATATTGATCATATATTGATTACGATCTTGAATGGTGTGACCGGAGTGTGGGGTCATGGTAGGGGGGAACTGGGGGGTCCTGGTGAGGGCCGGGGTGATGGGGGTGAGGGTTGGAGTGAGAGAGATGGAGGGAGGTGGGAGCAGTGAGGTGGCTGGCCGGTTGATGAGGGTGTGTGTGTGAAATGAATGGAAATCGCCTCCATTCATATCATTCAATTATTATTCCCCGCATCATTGAGTTATGAAACCCTGGAAAGCCGAATCTATTATAAATCATTTATCATGGAAGGCGTCACGTGATAAGCCACAAAAGAAATCCATTAAATACTTTATGAACACTGAAATCTGTACATGAAAATGGATTCATGAACGCCACTACGTTCTCAAATCATTGACTTAAATTAGTGATGGTCTTTATTGGATTTAGCGACGACACTACGTATAGCAGTCAGTAGATATGTGGAAGGTAACTTGAAAAAATAAGATGAAACGATGTGATATATAGGGGGCGACGTACTGTCAGTGGACTGAACTAGGGTATATATAGTGATCACGCGGAGTGGTGTGTAGGGTTTGGTTGTGGATGGTGGGCCTTGCTGTCTGTTCATTACACATGATGACTAGAATTCGATGTGTGGAAAGGAGTCCATTGTTCATTTTGCTCCTGACGCTACCTCGCTGAGGCGGGAAAGGCAATCAGATATAAAAGAAAAGAAAAGAGAATTTCATTTAATAGATAACTTCAGCGTGTCCCCTAACCGTGGGGTGGATGAAGTCATAATCCTTGGATTACATAGCAATGTTTTAACAAAAAGAAAAATATTGAACAGAAAACGTCATACACTGTGTCTCACGCCGAAGTGACGGCAAGAATGGCACTTTTATTGGGTAATGTTACTCGAAAAACGAACCCAAGTAGAAATCAGTGTTGAGAGAGAGAGAGAGAGAGAGAGAGAGAGAGAGAGAGAGAGAGAGAGAGAGAGAGAGAGAGAGAGAGAGCCGATTAAGGTACGGGAAGAGGAGAAGCTAGGAGGGAGGGAGGGAAAAGGATGAGGAAGAGGAGGAGAGGGTCAGGATGGAAGAGTTAATCCCAGGGGGAGAACAAAGTATGAGGATGATCATGAGGGAGAGGGTATAGGGAGGAAGGAGGGAGGGCGAGGAAAGGGCCTGGATGTCTATAAGGAAAGGTAGCGGGGAACGAGGGAAGAAAAGGGAGGAGTAGGAAAAGGAAGAGCATGAGCAAGAGAAGAGAAAGTAAATAAAAACGAAGGAACGAACCAGGAGGAAGAGGAAGAGAAGACAGAAGAGGGAAGATAAGGCGATGAAAAAAAATACAGAAGGATAGAAGAAAAGTTCCAGAGGTGCTGCTTCCAGAAGCTGCTAGGTTGAGAGGGAATCTCGGCTCTTGAGGCCCGCTGCCTGATGGTATAACCTCATGTGCCTGGAAAGAGAGGCGGGTAGCGAGCGGGTGTGAGGGACTTGTCTGATACGTAGGTAGGAGCTCAGATAAGGCTGGTGTCACAGACTAGGAAGAACATCATTACTGAAGAGTAATGCTGTTCCTTGTAGCCCTTTCCATCACCTTGATCCTGTGAGCTCCTTGCCAAGGTGCAGCGTAGCCCCGCACCAGCTAGCTGCCCTCTTCTCTTCCAGGCACATGAGGTTATACCATCAGTCCGCGGGCCTCGGGAACTGCGCTGATCTCCCAGCTGGGCAGTTGGTGCAAGCGATACCTCTGGAAATCATGCCATTAACCTCATTGTGCCAGGCGGACCATCCGACAGCGCCATTACAGTTCACAACATTACGGCCACACCGGTTGACCAGTCTCTGCCGCAGATGCACTGGTGTACCAGGCCGTGTGATGTGACAAAGGATAGGGCAGGACGCCAATGCGGAGTAGGTGAGGGGAAAGCCGTGTGCTGAGGGATGAGCTGGAACAATGAGGAGGAAATCCCCTCTGTGGAGAGACCTTACAGCTTGAAGAAGGCCCTCATGCAGTTTCCAGTCAGGTACAGGATGGCAGATGCCGTCAGTTCTGTCATGGAGAGGATGATGAAAAGGCTGGATAAGTGATCTGGAAGGCACTTCAGATCCAGATACTCCCTTTCTTGAAGTGAAGTGTTGCTCGTTTCCAGCAGGAGTTGTCTTCAGAAGCGTAAGTTTAGGGTCTTCTCAGGGGTATGGTTCGATGTTTATACTTTCTGAATCTGCCACGGCTGAGGGATCGAGGGGGTTAAGGATGTGAGTAAGTCCTGGTAAGGTTAAGGATCTGGCAGGAAGAGTGAGGGCGTTAGTGGTATCTATTTTGTTTGTCCCTGGAATTTTGTGCGTTATTGACATCTCATTGCCTCAGTAAGGTTGTTACAGCATTCAAATTTAGGTTAATGGGGTCAAAGTGCCTGAAGTGGAAGCCTAAATTTGCTGGTTTGGACAAACGCAGGAAGTTATATGACAGTATCAATTGCGATCATGGTCCAGAAGGTTGGTTCTTTCACAGGTCCTGTAAAGCTGAACTCGGTCGTCAGAGAAAGCTCCAACAGGCCATTGTCTGAGAACAGAAGAAACTCACATAGGAAACAGCTGACTGTTTCAGCTAGACGAGCTGAATGTATGAATCCCCCTAAAGCCTGACGCTCCCTTACAACAGGAGGGAGGCTGTCCCGCAGTAGCACCGGCCGCTGGGTAATAGGGAGATCCTCAGGTATCGAACTGTCGCTCCTGGCCATCCAAAGCGGCTTTAAGCGATTTTATCTTCGTCGTCGCTCTCCTTTGGTCTTGACAGAGGACCCTGCTCCCAGTGCTCGAGAGGCTCCTCATCTGGAAGTGGTGTCGCTGTGCCCGATGTGGCATGAGACACCACCGTAGTCGTGGGAGCGCTTCGTTCCCTCGCCTTACCCACACCCCTGACGGCTTGCTTACTCCAGGTCTTCCACCAGAGGCATCAGGAGAGGAACTGCCTCACGGTTGTTTCTGATAATCAGGTCGGAGATGGAGTCCTGTTGCAGTTTAGCATCCACTTCAGCTGCCACAATCAGGATATCCGGGGTCTCGTAGCGCCCTCGCTGGTTTTTCAGTGACGTAACTTTGATCAGTGAGCAATCAGCATCCGACAGAGCCAAGACCGATAACCGAGATCCAGTCTAGTCTCACCCGAGGGAAGGATGACCCACTTGCTTCGGTCGTCCTAGGCACATTACGGCTCTCTCCTCCTCCATGGTGTCACTGTCGACTTAACCACGTCGTAAAGCAGTAGACCTTCAGGCTTTCCCGGAACAGAAGGCGCAGCCACAAGCTTGGGTGTCCTGTCTTGTCGCACAAGAAACAGTGCTCTCTCTCTAAACGCCCGTGACGTTATGATGTTAAGAATTATGTTGCTAGAGCGGGTGAGTTACTTCGCCCGACGTCCCTTTTCGTAGTCTGCCTTGGCGTTGAGAAGAGTGGTTCTCCACCAGTGGCGATGTTCGTGAAGTTAACCATTTCTGACAACATCTGTAGCGGGCCTTACCCTCACCAGCATTATCAGTTAGAGTAACACTTTCAGGACCTGTTCTCCGAGGATTAGGTCATGGAGATTCTTATTAGTCTTCATTAGTCCTGACGGATCTACCTGACAGAGTAATGACATACCTGTGTGCAATGAACTGCCGTTCGGTCTCTGCCTCTTCTGTCAGCAAAATACTAGAGCAGCATAGCCCTCTCCGCCTCTACCTAGCTACCAGTATCACCACAAGGAAGACTTATGTAAGCCTCTAAGCCTAAGTAGAGGATTTAGACAGCCCAGTCGTCTCACGGCCACTGGCCCGTTAACTCGAAGCTCTTAAACCTCTCCAGGTAGGCATCGACGTCGTCCACCCTGTTCACCTGCTGTAGGTAGTCTGGGTTTCGGTGTAGGGGACTGGGACGACAGCTGCCTGACTCACAGTACTGCTCTTGTGAAGGTCTCAGCTTTCCAGGTTCATGAGACATTTCTCGTCCCGTCTCTGTTTCATCTCGTTGTCCTTCATTCCCCAGAGCGTATTGGACCTGCTTCCTTTGTACCGTTCGTTCACAGACTTTCTGAGGTCAGTACACCTTCATATCCAAGCTCTGGCTTGCCTTAGATCAGTGAACGCTCACTACTCACTCATCTCGACAAATTCTCCCACGAAAGATCGTGGATTCCAGTCTTGTGAACTGTAGACTCAAGGCTGTTTATAACCCACACCATCACACGATGTCCCCAGGTCTAGGTACCATTAGACTGTCTCTGAACGTTAATGCAGTGTAGTTATTGGATACATGAATAAAAACAAAGCACTCCTCTGTACTTACATATATTTACAGACTTTACACTCGCCATCCAGGAGGATGTGAAGCATGGAGAGGATAAAGCAAATTATAGCGAGATGGTATACAGGGGGCGACGTGATGTCAGTAGGCTGAATCAGGGAATATATGGAGATCAGGGGAAACCACGGAAAGGTCTGTGAGGCTTGGTTCTAGATAGCGGGGGGGCTTTGGTTTTGACGTCTCATATGGCGAACCAATATGAAAGAAAGATATCGAAATGATAAGGGAAAAGTTACACAGGAATGCAAATGAAGAGCTGGAAAACGTTGTGGAGTGAATATAAAGTCTGTACGCAAAGGACAGTAATCAAAGGCGCTTTCGGCTCCCAAAGGTATAATTTCGCTTCATTTCTGGATCGCAGACATGAAGATAAACTGCGACATAACCTTCAAAAAAGATCTGTCTTCAATAAGGCAGCTGAAAGTGAAGATATTACAATAGTGAAGAACATGAAATATTATATGCATGAATGGGTTAAATTCGGATCTTAAAATTAGATGAGAAATGAGAGGGCGGAACCCATCGGTCTTTATGATTGGAAAGCACTCATGCATAACATCAGAGAAAAGCTATGAATAATTGGAACACCCAGGCTCATGTGACAGCAAAATTAAATGCT
>NC_092244.1:29097570-29135070 GCF_036320965.1 Panulirus ornatus | reverse complement strand
GAAAAAAAATTTGGAAAAAAAAAAAAAATAAAATTTTTTTAAAAAAAAAAATTTTAATTTTTTTAAATTTTTTAAAAATTTAAAATTTAAAAATTTTTTTTTTTGGGGGGGTTTTGGGGTTTTGGGACCCTTTTTTGGGGCAGACCCTTGAACTGAAGACTTGGGCCCCCAAATTTGGGGAAAGGGTTTGAGCCTTTTTCTTTTTTTTTCCCCCTTTTTTTTTTCCCAAAAAAAAGGAGAGATTTTTAAAACTAGGATTTGGAAAATGGGAGGAAACCTTTTTTTTTGGGAAGCCCCGGGAGGGGGAAGACCTGCGAAGACCTAGGAAGACTTAAGAAGACTTTAGTAGGATCTAAGGATTACTTTGGGAAGACCTGGGAAGGACGTTGGGAAAATAGGAGGAAGATTTGATGAGAAACTGGGGAAGACTTGAGGAGGAAATGGAAAAAAAAAATTGAGAATTTCCTGGAGAAAACTTTGGGAAGATCTGGAGAAGATTTTGGGAAGACCTGGAGAAGACTTTGGGAAGACCTGGAGAAGATCTTGGGAAGACCTGGAGAAGATCTTGGGAAGACCTGGAGGAGACTTTGGGAAGACCTGGAGAAGATCTTGGGAAGACCTGGAGAAGATCTTGGGAAGATCTGGAGAAGATCTTGGGAAGACCTGGAGACGACTTTGGGAAGACCTGGAGAAGACTTTGGGAAGACCTGGAGAAGATCTTGGGAAGACCTGGAGAAGATCTTGGGAAGACCTGGAGAAGACTTTGGGAAGACCTGGAGAAGATCTTGGAAGACCTGAGAAGACTTTGGGAAGACCTGGAGAAGATCTTGGGAAGACCTGGAGAAGATCTTGGGAAGATCTGGAGAAGATCTTGGGAAAACTTGGAGATCTTGGGAAGACCTGGAGAAGATCTTGGGAAGACCTGGAGAAGGTCTTGGGAAAACTTGGAGAAGATCTTGGGAAGACCTGGAGAAGATCTTGGGAAGACCTGGAGAAGATCTTGGGAAGATCTGGAGAAGATCTTGGGAAGACCTGGAGAAGATCTTGGGAAGACCTGGAGAAGATCTTGGGAAGACCTGGAGAAGATCTTGGGAAGACCTGGAGAAGATCTTGGGAAGACCTGGAGAAGATCTTGGGAAGATCTGGAGAAGATCTTGGGAAGACCTGGAGAAGATCTTGGGAAGACCTGGAGAAGATCTTGGGAAGATCTGGAGAAGATCTTGGGAAGACGTGGAGAAGATCTTGGGAAGACCTGGAGAAGATCTTGGGAAGACCTGGAGAAGATCTTGCGAAGACCTGGAGATGGTTTGCTTGTACATTTGCTTGCTTTATTTCACAGCCAACCCTTAGCGCCTAAAGGCCCTAAATTTTTAGGTGTAGTCACTTTAGGAGTAACCTTGCCGGGGAATCAGGGTGGAAGGTGGATCAGGTAATGTGTGGGTGGATCGGGTCAGACACAGAGAAATGACCAGGTCCAGGTAGACGGGGTTTCCTGCCTTTCTGAATTTAGATCAAGTGGCGATGGACCAAGGGAACACGACCATTGCCGGCCAGAGGCAGACTGGATCACTGACCTGGCCCAGGTAGATGAGATCCACCCCCGAACCTGCTACACACGTCCATACCAATGATGATGTGAACATTAAATGTTTACACACTTGCTTCACGAGTCCCTCATAAATCGCAAACCAATATCAGTTCAGTGTACATTAATGTTAGCAGTGTACCGGGTAGAGATGCATACAAGACTTGAACACAGCAAGAACAAACTTATTTCCAGGTTATAGAATAACAGATTTCTAGAGAACAAGTTACGTAAGTAGCAACAGTAACTTGATTGAATCTCACTGCCGTCCATACAACTGAAGAGATGTTGGGGTGTTTCTTAAAACATGTTGATCCATACAAAAATGAAAAATGTACCATGAAATATGAAAAAGAGAAATAATGTAAACATCTGAACCAGCCTGGTTCGTTAAGAAGCTGGAGAAACAAATGATTATTAAATCAATGCAGATCCTCAAGACCTCATGGCAATACAGAAGAAATGTTAGACATAAGTAATGGTGAACATGGAAGAGGAATTTAACTAAATGCTAGAAATAACCCGATAGAATTTTTCAGGTGCGTGTGACAATGAAAGAACACACACTAACTGGCTACCAATAATCGAACACAAGAAGATAAACAAAGACAACAAAAACATCCTTCATTTCTGTGTTTACAGTCGAAGAAGACTTTTATATGCATCAACTGAAATTCTTTTCTAGTGTCATACGACGAAAAAGTATTTGTATTTCTAGAGTCATATGACGAAAAAAAGAAAAAATATTGGTGACGGAAGTTAAGAGCAACGAAGGACAGAAATGTCTAGATCAAATTACCTCAGACAAATCAAATGGCCTCGATAGTCTAGCCACAAAGGGCTTGAAGGAAGGCAGACGCTAACTGACGTTTTAACATTAACGACAATATTCAACAAACGGCAAAGACTAGAAATTGAGAAATATCGCCCCTATGTACAAGGAAGAGACAAGCACCTTAAAATGCCATCTGGTTAAACTCGCTACGGGTCTGAGTGATGGAAAAAGATGACAAGATTGTAAAAAATATTTAAAATATAACGTGATAACGGGTAATGAGCGTGGCTTCCATGACGAAAGATCTTGTGTGACAAATGTGTTACAATTTTTCACTGTTGTCCATGATAACAGACACTGAGTGTACTTTCCTGTTTAATGGACGGTCAACAGGGACTCAACAGCTTACAAGAGACTCGTGTATAAATCAAAGTCACTTTGCACGAGAGAGGATCTTTGTGTATCAGTTAATGACTGGCTCACCGACGTGAAGTCTATAATATTGAAGGGTCTGAGTGAGTGAACGTGGTAAGTGGGGTGCCACAAGGATCGGTCCTCAGCCCTATTCTTTTATTTGATATACTTAAACGATTTAGAATTGGCCATGAAATCTAACTTGAAATTCGTGGATGATACGAAACTAAGAGGTAGATTTATAAGTGAACAATACTGTAAAATGATTCATCGAAATTTTGACAAATTATCAGAATCATCAGATAAAGGACAACTGAAAGTTGAAATAGATTAATGTAAGCTGTGCACTTTGGAGATAAGAATATCTAACATGACTGCGAAATGCTAGGAAATCCACTGTCTTTAGTTAATGATGGAAAGGATCTTGGAATTGTTATCAGCAATAATCACTGTAGTAAACAGGGTATAACAGCAAGCAACAAGGTAAACCGAATTCTAGGCTTTATAACAGAGAAAATCGACCTCAAAACACCAGAAACAATCCTGAGTCTTTGCAGCTTACGTGTAATACAACATCTGGAACATACAGCTCAGTACTGGTCCCTTGATTACAAAATGGACGAGAGAAAAACTCGAGCAAATACAGAAAAGAGCGACAGAACTAATTCCAGCTCCGAGAACACGGTCTTATGAAGTGAAGCTCAGAAGACTTAATCTCTTTTCTCCTGGGAGGCAAAGGCTTCGCGATGAGTTTCTACAAATATTCCAATTCCTTAATGATTCCGTTACGTTCTAACGTATAAAACACGAGGATTTTTGTGAAATACGAGGCAGTAAAGTTTACTGCCAAAGCTGAATGAAGCTTCGAGCTAAAAATGGAATGCTGAAATGGGGAAAAAATAAAGTCTCTGCCCGTAAAACTATTGGACTTTGGAAAAAGTTGCCGTAAAACGTTGTATGTGTGAAAACTTGGAATACTGTTTACAGATGGTTAGACAAACATCCTATCAGTTAGAGCATTTATCAAATGGAAAAAAAATGGAAAAAGACGTATATTTTACTGACAATACATTTGCCTCCATTCCTGCTTTTAACAGGTGACTACCCCGATGGAAACCCCAGCCAGCGTAATGCAGAGTAGTGTATCGCACAGGCGTAAGATCATGCTAGTATTTCATTTCAATCCCTTCTGTAAAATTCTATGAGGTTGTGTTGTTTCAGGAAGGCTTGGCTGTTCTGCCACACTCTTTCCCCTGCCAGCCGTCGTTGCCTGGGGTCGTGAAGGCTGTGGGAGAGAGAGCGCCACCTTACTGATCTAACAACATGTATTTCAAAGTGTAAAATGTTACAGACGATCTCATCATATGCCAACAAGGCACTCTGTTGTCCGTGTCCCCCACGTCTTCCTCCCTCTGTTAGCCTCATTAAGCCCTCTGGTGACTTAGGAGATGTGACACCTTACACGGTCGCTCATAATGCTACACCCCAACATTAACACACACACACACACACACACACACACACACACACACACACGTTTTAATAATATATCAGGTAAAGAGAATAACCTGTTTCCCTTTTAAGCATGGCGTGCCCTCAGAGCACCTGGAGTCTCTCGAAAGCATACATGCATATACGTATATATATATATATATATATATATATATATATATATATATATATATATATATATATATATATATATATATATATTTTTTTTTTTTTTTCATACTATTCGCTATTTCCCGCGATAGCGAGGTAGCGTTATGAACAGAGGACTGGGCCTTTGAGGGAATATCCTCACCTGGACCTCTCCTCTGTTCCTTCTTTTGGAAAAAAAAAAAAAAAAAAAAAACGAAAGGGGAGGATTTCCAGCCCCCCGCTCCCTTCCCTTTTAGTCGCCTTCTACGACACGCAGGGAATACGTGGGAAGTATTCTTTCTCCCCTATCCCCAGGGATATATATATATATATATATATATATATATATATATATATATATATATATATATATATATATATATATATATATCTTGCCATACCTTACCTTCCTGCCTTTCTGTGGATCTCACACAGTGCTCAGGAAGCCACAAGACAAGAAGTGTGGTCATGTTGGTTGTAGGTCTTTGTGGGGTTAACGCAGGACAACTGAGAAGTAAGTGTTCCGAGTCTTCTGTATGAAAGTTGCATCTCAGGCGAGGGTCTTGTGATATGCTGAATTGGTGGTTTAATGTCGGGGAGATTACTGCTCACAACGCTGTCGTGAAAGCATAACTAGTACATGCCTGGGGAATGTAGATTTCAGATGTCTGGTGGAATGGCGTTTCGGACTGAGGTTGGGGACGTTTGTTTAGTGTGTGTCGGGTAAATGCAGTATGTACATGCTTTGTCAACGTCTTTTTGGAGGTCGAGATGTGAAGGCTGCTGAATTGTGAACTAGGGGTGATTATTTCATAATCCTTCTGGTGGTTGGTGTTATTCTATGGCGTGGTTTTAGGTAGGAACTTAGGGCCGAGTTTTCTGAGATGAGATTGTTTTGGAAGCTTTCATTTTCTTTTGGTTCGTTGTACAGATGCTGAATGTTCGCTGTTGCTAGGTAGCCGGTGACTGTTCCGAGTGCTATATCATCTCTGGGGTTCAGGTTTATATATATTTGATAGGGTGGATAACCAGGCAGATGAACTGTTTGTAGGACATACTGAGGGTTTCTTTGTCGTGACCAAATTTGATATATATGTATTGTAAGAGTGTGTCTTTTGTTTTACTGACTTTGTATTGACGTTTGCAGTGTGGAGAGTGAATGCCATACGTTTTGCTGAGTAGGATTATTTGTCCATTCTGGGTGATGGGAAGGTGCAGATTGGATTCACGTCTGGCTAGGGAGGGTTAAGGTGTTGGTAGATTCTTATAGTGATGCCAACATTCTGTATATGTGAGCCAGTGTTCCAGTTGCGTGACGTAGTGTTGCATGATTGTTGCGTCTTGGATAGTGTTATGGTGCTGGAATGTGACTGTGAGGTCATCTGCGGATGGGATTTTGTTTTCCTCTGTGGTCTGCAGTATGTAACGGGAGACCATGTTGGTCTCTGTTGACTGATGTTTGCACACAGCATGTAACACTGATACCTCAGGAGTGCCATACAACCATCAAACACGACGCTGGTAACACTGGACTCAGGACTGATCGTACAGTTATTGTTTTTCTTGGTTGTAACGATCAATGACCTATATAATGACGGTCATTGGACCTGCAACCCCTTTTTGAGTGTTTTGACTATACACAATCCCTTCTTCATATTCTATATACCCTATTAAGGTGTTGGGCAAGAAGTATGTCTCGATCAGTCTGACTGGAGATGTTCATTGCTCTCTTCACGATCATGTGACATTCGGCTGCTGATCAAACTCTCACCCGTCGTCACGTGTCCGTAGTTCCGTTCACTGACTTGGTAAGATGTGAGCAGGAAACTATATGGGTAGACAGAATTCTGGTCCGATTACAGTACAGACAGGTGGTTGGTTGGACTCAGGGTGTATCAACTGCCTGGATCATTAAGCATATCTGCACTAGCATTCATAATCACTCGCCAGAAAGTCTTAAACATCTTCTTCAGGTGTTGAAAGATATTTCCAAGACCACATAAAATCCCACCATGTATATACCTCATGTCCAGCAGAGAAAACACTGGTGTCGCTAAGGCCCCCTCTGGATCAGGCTTAGTCGTAGGTTTTCTAGGGTAGGTTTTCTAGGGTAGGTTTTCCAGGGCAGGTTTTCCAGGGCAGGTTTTCCAGGGCAGGTTTTCCAGGACAGGTTTTCCAGGGCAGGTTTTCCAGGGCAGGTTTTCCAAGGACGACCGCTGAGAAATTCTCTGTAGACAAGTTGGGCGAGACGCTGCCTAGTGTTTGTCTGAAGTAAGTCCTGATCAGGCAGGTTAAAGATGGGCGACTTTTCCCCGAGAGTAAATTGGTACTCTGACCTCTTGTTACGCGCAGATCTCTCAGCTGCTCATTTAGATCCCAGTGAGGACGGGAGTGGGCGGCGGTGGCTTCCCCAGTCGATGGATGGACAACTTCCTCATTGTGAGTCCTAGAACTTCATCACCACGGGGTCATGGACTTCCTCACCGTGAGCGACAACGACGCCTCCTTCACCGTAGCTCCTCCCTCGAGCTGTGATTGTCACACTGATCGTCACTCTACTGACGCCTTCGTGGAACAGACCAGTTTGCTGGAGAGCAGCTCGACCTACCGTCGCACTAAACTCGGGAGAGTTCAGACCATGAACTGTGGCCGGGGCGAGGCGTGCACATCAGGCGGGTGGCGTCCCTTGGAGTCAACCCGTGGACGCTGGCTTACCCACCGAGGTAACACTTTCTGGGTATTAACAGAGCTTAGTCTAAGCAGCTTTGGAAGCACCTCCTTCAGCTGGGGACCATTATGGCCGAGCGGGAGCACGTATCATATACTGCGTATCATTCTGTTGTCTGTCTACTTGGAATGTGCGTCATAGACGAAGGCCAAGTGGTTTTTCGTAAATTCTTGAATCCCTAGTATTTTCAATTAGTAAGCCAGTTGAAGTTATTATTGTGTTCTTTGATGCGAAAAGTGTTATTTCCTTTGAATAAATGTACGCTTTTTACGCTATGACTTGTTGTACACCGGGAGCTGCCTGTATACAGATATCTTCACTTATCATAAATAATCATTAAGAACTAGCAAATAACTTTACTTATCATTTATAGTCATTAAGAACTAGCAGATAACTTTACTTATCATTTATAGTCATTAAGAACTAGCAGATAACTTTACTTATCATTTATAGTCATTAAGAACTAGCAGATAACTTTACTTATCATTTATAATAATTAAGAACTAGCAGATAACTTTACTTATCATTTATAGTCATTAAGAACTAGCAGATAACTTTACTTATCATTTATATTCATTAAGAACTAGCAGATAACTTTACTTATCATTTATAATAATTAAGAACTAGCAGATATCTTCACCTATCATTTATAGTCATTAAGAACTAGCAGATAACTTTACTTATCATTTATAATCATTAAGAACTAGCAGATAACTTTACTTATCATTTATAGTCATCAAGAACTAGCAGATAACTTTACTTATCATTTATAATAATTAAGAACTAGCAGATATCTTCACCTATCATTTATAATCATTAAGAACTAGCAGATAACTTTACTTATCATTTGTAATCATTAAGAACTAGCAGATATCTTCACCTATCATTTATAATCATTAGGAACTAGCAGATAACTTTACTTATCATTTTTAGTCATCAAGAACTAGCAGATAACTTTACTTATCATTTATAATCATCAAGAACTAGCAGATAACTTTACTTATCATTTATAATCATCAAGAACTAGCAGATAACTTTACTTATCATTTATGATTATTAAAAACTAGCAGATAACTTTACTTATCATTTTTAGTCATTAAGAACTAGCTGATAACTTTACTTATCATTTATAATCATTAAAAACTAGCAGATAACTTTACTTATCATTTATAATCATTAAAAACTAGCAGATAACTTTACTTATTTATAATAATTAAGAACTAGCAGATAACTTGTCATTTATAATCATTAAGAACTAGCAGATAACTTTACTTATCATTTTTAGTCATTAAGAACTAGCAGATAACTTTACTTATCATTTTTAGTCATTAAGAACTAGCAGATAACTTTACTTATCATTTTTAGTCATTAAGAACTAGCAGATAACTTTACTTATCATTTATAATCATCAAGAACTAGCAGATAACTTTACTTATCATTTATATAATCATTAAGAACTAGCAGATAACTTTATTTATCAAAACTAATCATTAAGAACTAGCAGATAACTTTACTTATCAAAACTAATCATTAACAATTAGAGGCAGTAGAGAATACCTTCTCTGCTCTAGATATCACCACGTGTCTTGTATTCCCCTGTACAATCCACAGTGAGCCTCTGTGGTATTCCCATTCGGCTTTTGATACAGGTGGCGCCCAGCGAGTCCTCTGCTTTGCCACTGTCAGAGGCTACAGTTTCGCCCAAGCCTTCACGGTGGCAAGGAACAAATAATATAACAAAAGGGTCTCTGTCAGACCTCTAGAAAACCAGATACGTATAACATCATACGTTACAAAGTTGTTTCATTTACGTTAACTTACAATTCTACCATATAGCCGTTGGTTCATTTACATGATGCGTAAAAGAGGCTACAATCTCTGTCATAATTAACAAATACGCATTATGCCGTACCCTGTTGGCTTTGCTTCTCATTTCTGAAGATGTTAAGTTTTCTCACCATGTAAGACATATTGCTCTCGTGTGTATCCATATCTCTCTCCACACACTTTGTTGTGCAAGTGATGAACACTTCTACATAATCGAAAGCCTCAGTTGGCACCTGTAACTCACAGATAGTCTACCACTGGCATATCCTTCTCTTTAGTTATTGAGCTGATTCGTCCATACACACGTCTGAATTCATATATCACTCTGTGATCGAAAACAGATCTGCTAAACCCGACTCACTACACATGCATTAGATGGTTCTTTTGTGGCTGCAGTTTCTGTATTTGAGTTTGACATCCCAGCACTGTCGTCAACACCCTGGTTTTTATGGTGTAAATCTGTCTGAAAGCATCAACTTCATTACGTACTTGAAGCCCTGTATGAGAAAGGGGTCCACAACAGTTCCATTGAATACCATTACCAGTTATGAGTACACGTCTCCTTCTAACTTCAGAGACAAACGTACTGTATTTTCGTCTCATAACACTTAGGGTAAGTGCTGAGGTCAGAGATTCAGAGATTGTCTGTGATCTTCGTTTCTGTTGTACTCTGAAGGAGAGCAAGTATGGCGAGCAGTTCATTTTGCCAGGTAGATAGATGTCCAGTCATTTATTCTAACATTACGTTTCCCATCAACTTTAGTCTCACTGGGTTGAGTTACAAAGGCAGCACTTCCAGCCCTCCCAGTGGCGGAATTGAGAGAGAGAGAGAGAAAGAGAGAGAGAGAGAGAGAGAGAGAGAGAGAGAGAGAGAGAGAGAGAGAGAGAGAGAGAGAGAGCCATCAGTGTAGATATTCTGTTACATTGCTTTCGATCTTGAAATTACGTGTGTGTTCAAGAGCCCTGGGTCTGCCACCGTGCTGAGGGCGATGGCTGTGTGTAAGCTGATTTTTTTTAGATTGGCTCCACGGGTGTGGTGGTATGAGAGGAAGTTATATACCAGGGTGGAGGTAAGTGCCATTGCTTCCTGATCTTGTACAGATGGGGTAATCCAAACACTGTTCTGTGAGGGGCTGTCATTGGGATCCATTTAGGTCCTTGCGTTTCACTGTGTAGACACATCATCATCTGGACCACCGGTCGGATTCCACAGTCTGTGATGAGACAGATAACAAACGCTCTAACAGTGCCTTTACTGTAGGACCAAGACTAGTGTGGGATTAATCTACCTGAGACCAAGTTTGACACAGGCCAAGTACATGATTTTAGCATCTCAGTCATCATCAACATCATAACAACTAGGGCTGTGCCCTTGCCAGAGCAATGACGGCTTTGATATTCCTTTTAATACCCTGACTATATAGTTCTAGTGCAGTGGCTGTAGTACATGGGACTGCATTAGTATTGGTAAGAGCTGCATGAATCTACTGAAATCATTTCTGCCTTTGACTTTCCTATATATGCTCACCCTCGTCTTACGCAATAGCAAGCTATAGGTATGTATGGTCGCTTCCATCGCCTCTGGCAGAAGGTATGGCAGAGACACTGGTCTGTTTTTCTTGCCACATATTTCGATACATTTCTGGACTTTGCTTAGTGAAATGGGTTGATTCGCTCCACAAGCTCATGTTTTCCCAGTCATTATTGTTTAAGATCAGCCCTTCATACCCCCTCGCTGCAGCTATAGATGCTTGAAGCAGCTTTAACATTTGTGGTGTCGAAGTTGTGACAGTTACCCATTTTTCTTGACGTCAGTTTAAGTTCCTTCAGTTTCCAGTCGTCAGGAGAGAGCGAGATCTGACCTTTCCTCGTGGCGTATTCGGAGAACTCACTGGGATTAAAATATCGAGAGGTTAGTAGTTACAAGACTCACAGTTTTCGTACCAGTTGGAGATAAAAACTTGGAATCGATTCTCTCTCTCTTGTGCCGCTGTTAACCTTCTCCCCTCCTGTGTGGCACCAGGCAACGTAACATTACTCCTATGCATAGTGAACTGTGCAATACAAGTCGTAGTTGACGTACCGATATACCTTGTGTCTTTTGGTTTTGTTTGACGGAAGTCAACCAGTGACTCACGCTTGTTTAGAATTGTATATCTTTTACATTGTTGGTTATATCAATATTATCAAGTAGGTTATATTAATATCATTAAGCAGGTTTCTCTCACGCAGTTCCAGAGTGCATCTTTGTGGTCTCCCGTGGTCCCCACATAAACTATTAACCTCCAGCAACCACACCCATCCATAGGTAGCCTCAGACTAGCCTCTGGTAGACTCTAACCAGCCTCTGGTAGCCTCTAACCAACCTCTGGTAGTCTCTCGCTAACTTCTGGTTGCCTCTAGCTAGCTTCTGGTAGTCCCTAACTAACTTCTGGTAGCCTCTAGCTAGCTTCTGGTAGTCCCTAACTAACTTCTGGTAGCCTCTCACTAACTTCTGGTAGTCCCTAACTAACTTCTGGTAGTCCCTAACTAACTTCTGGTAGCCTCTCACTAACTTATGGTAGCCTCTCGCTAACTTCTGGTAGCCTCTAACTGACTTCTGGTAACCTCTCGCTAACTTCTGGTAGCCTCTAATAGCTTCTGGTAGGTCCCTAACTAACTTCTGGTAGCCTCTAATAGCTTCTGGTAGTCCCTAACTAACTTCTGGTAGCCTCTAGCTAGCTTCTGGTAGTCCCTAACTAACTTCTGGTAGCCTCTAATAGCTTCTGGTAGTCCCTAACTAACTTCTGGTAGCCTCTAGCTAGCTTCTGGTAGTCCCTAACTAACTTCTGGTAGCCTCTAATAGCTTCTGGTAGTCCCTAACTAACTTCTGGTAGCCTCTAGCTAGCTTCTGGTAGTCCCTAACTAACTTCTGGTAGCCTCTAATAGCTTCTGGTAGTCCCTAACTAACTTCTGGTAGCCTCTAGCTAGCTTCTGGTAGTCCCTAACTAACTTCTGGTAGCCTCTCACTAACTTCTGGTAGCCTCTAATAGCTTCTGGTAGTCCCTAACTAACTTCTGGTAGCCTCTAGCTAGCTTCTGGTAGTCCCTAACTAACTTCTGGTAGCCTCTAATAGCTTCTGGTAGTCCCTAACTAACTTCTGGTATCCTCTAGCTAGCTTCTGGTAGTCCCTAACTAACTTCTGGTAGCCTCTCACTAACTTCTGGTAGCCTCTAATAGCTTCTGGTAGTCCCTAACTAACTTCTGGTAGCCTCTAATAGCTTCTGGTAGTCCCTAACTAACTTCTGGTAGCCTCTAGCTAGCTTCTGGTAGTCCCTAACTAACTTCTGGTAGCCTCTAATAGCTTCTGGTAGTCCCTAACTAACTTCTGGTAGCGTCTAGCTAGCTTCTGGTAGTCCCTAACTAACTTCTGGTAGCCTCTCACTAACTTCTGGTAGCCTCTAATAGCTTCTGGTAGTCCCTAACTAACTTCTGGTAGCCTCTAGCTAGCTTCTGGTAGTCCCTAACTAACTTCTGGTAGCCTCTCACTAACTTCTGGTAGTCCCTAACTAACTTCTGGTAGTCCCTAACTAACTTCTGGTAGCCTCTCACTAACTTCTGGTAGCCTCTCGCTAACTTCTGGTAGCCTCTAACTGACTTCTGGTAACCTCTCGCTAACTTCTGGTAGCCTCTAATAGCTTCTGGTAGGTCCCTAACTAACTTCTGGTAGCCCGTAACTATCACCCCTGTACGCTAAGCGACCACCAAACGCAGTGCGTCCAATGATTCCACCTTGTGCCATACGCGCGGCAAGAACTAATTTACAGCGGCTATGCGTGGCTATTAGGCCGAGGCCGCCCCCAGCGAACGTTATCATGACGCTGGTGCGGTGTGTGACTATTGAGCCGCTCTGCCTCCACGTCTGTGACACTATGAAGGCGTTACGCCGCCGCAGTGGTGTGTAACGCGACTGTGACACCGCGCTGAAGATATGGTCGTCCAGGTAATCATCATACCGTCGCAATACAAAGTGTTTGGCGAGACTTCGTGTCGGACACGCGATGTTGTGTTCCAAATGAAGACAGCGGAATATGTAATTGAAATTCACGGGAATTCATTAGATATTTTGATGAGAATATCATTTCATTATTTCATCGGCGATATTATTAATTAATCAAAAAAAAAATGCCAAAGCTTGGTGTTTATACCTACAAACGAGCCGGAGTTACACACTGATGTGTATAACATCTGTTGCCGTCACCCATCGTGAGCTATGGAAAGGTGTCTTACAATTGGACTGCTGATAGAAAGTCTGTCTGTATCTGGGTTGTCTCTTCTTCTGCCTCTAAGTCCGTCTGTCTCTCTGTCTTCTCTGTCTGCCAGACTTCATATCATTTCTATCTATCATCATCTAACGTCCCTCTTCCTCTTCGGTTCTCTTGATCACTCCTTTTCTACCACCTGTTCCGTTGACTTGAGTGTACCCTCTCTCACCTTCCTTCCCATCCACCTCCTCGTCTTTGCCGTCCTCCCGTCTCCTCCTCCTCTCCCTTCCCACTGATAGCCATCCCTCCTCCGACCACTCTCCCATTCTTCCCTCTTCCCTCCCTCAGGCATCCACTCTCCAAAACTCTCCTCTCCCTTCCCTCGGGCAAACCACTCTCACATCGTCTCCTCTCCCACCACCCACCCATCCCTCCCTCCCTCCCTAAACGGCAGCCACTCTCCCATCCTCCCCTCTCCCCTGAGATCCAGCCTCCCTCCCAGGGGAAGTGAGACGATATTGAAGGTTTGCGTCGTGTGGCCAGCGTCGCCGACGGCGGCCCTCACCCCCTCACTCACTCACTCACTACACAACATTACGAGTTAGATCACGACGTCACGATCCCGATGTCTTGTCCTCGCTGATTTCTGCTCTTCCCTCCCACCTCTTCTGCTGTCCTATCCCCTCCATTATCCCATACCATCCCTTCTCTTCCAGTCCTCTCCTTTCCATCGTTGGTCCCTGCTCTTCTCTCTCACCTCTTCTGGTAGCCTCTTCCACCCTCCCATTATCCCCTACCATCCCTTCTCTTCCAGTCCTTCTCGTCGTTGATCCCTGCTCTTCTCTCCCACCTCTTCTTCTCTCCTCTCCCCACTCCTCATTATCGCCTACAATCCCTCCTCTTCCAGTACCCCCCATTCCCCATCATTACCCAGTAACTCCTCTCCATCTCCATTCTCCAACTATCCCATACCTGCCTCTTGCCATCCCCGACCAAACTGTACCCCAACACCCCTCCCCATCTCCAGTCGTTCCTCCCCCTTTATTCCCATCTCTCTCACTCCCCATCTCCAGTCGTTCCTCCCCCTTTATTCCCATCTCTCTCACTCCCCATCTCCAGTCGTTCCCTCCCCTTTTATTCCCGTCTCTCTCTCACTCCCCATCTCCAGTCGTTCCTCCCCCTTTATTCCCGTCTCTCTCACTCCCCATTTCCAGTCATTCCTCCCCCTTTATTCCCGTCTCTCTCACTCCCCATCTCCAGTCGTTAATCCCCCTTTATTCCCATCTCTCTCACTCCCCATTTCCAGTCATTCCTCCCCCTTTATTCCCGTCTCTCTCACTCCCCATCTCCAGTCGTTCCTCCCCCTTTATTCCCGTCTCTCTCTCACTCCCCATCTCCAGTCGTTCCTCCCCATTTATTCCCGTCTCTCTCCCCATCTCCAGTCGTTCCTCCCCCTTTATTCCCGTCTCGCTCTCTCCCCATCTCCAGTCGTTCCCTCCCCCTTTATTTCCGTCTCTCTCACTGCCCATCTCCAACAGCCCCTCCATCACCCCTCCTTCTCCCTTCTCCATCGCCTCCTCTCCCACCAGCTCCCACTCTGATGCATTTCCTCCGCAGCTCACGTCCTCCACGCACCTTTTTCTTTTCTTGTTTCAATACTTTTTCCGTTTTCTCTTTACCCACATCTTCGTAATGGTGAAGTTGTTGTGAGGCGCCAAGAACACGTGCATGTGCGTGTGTGTGTGTGTGTGTGTGTGTGTGTAATGCTGATAATGATGATAATGGTAATGAGTGAGGTGTGTCAGCCTGAGGAAGTTAATGGTGATGTGATCCCCTCGAGGTGTCTCCTCACAGTCTGGCTCAAGTGCTTCTTGGTATGGACAGCGTCTGGGTGTTCAACTCCGTTCAACTCCCTCACTTTCCAGCGCCCGGTGTCGAACTGCTCCTCAGGTGTTGTACATAGGCGGCGTGATAATGTTTCCTGGCAGGACCTGCTCCTCGACTTGCTCTGCCACTGTGTGGAGGGCCTTGGAGAGGCTGGTGGTGGTGGTGGCGTGGGAGAAGACCTGGTCTCGCTGCTGTGTTTGTCCCTACGTGTGGGCGAGCGAGTATTCCAGCGTAACTGTTCCAGGATGTAGACGTCAAAGGTTTCTCGAAGAAGATGCGGTGGTAGATTTCCATAATGGTGATATATATATATATGAATATATATATATATATATATATATATATATATATATATATATATATATATATATATATATATATATATATATATATATTTTCTTTTTTTTATACTATTCTCCATTTCCCGCACCATCGAGGTAGCGTTAAGAACAGAGGACTGAGCCTTTGAGAGAAATCTTCACATGGCCCACCTTCTCTGTTCCTTCTTTTGGAAAATTAAAAACGAGAGAGGAACTGCACCAAATTAAATTTTGGATGAGACGTCAAAGATAACATCGCCGTGGCCGTAAGATAAACAATTATTAAATACGTAATTGAGAGTAATGTGCAAGGGCCTCATAATTCTCCACCTGCTCCCCTGAGAAACGGAAGTCTTGGTGTATGGAAGATAAAGTTGCTTTGTCATGTTCTTTGTTGATTTCCTAAGAAAAGAATAATTGACAGCTGAGACTAGAACGATATCTTGATAGTATATCCAGACCCCTCGCTCCCTCCCCTTTTAGTCGCCTTCTACGACACGCACGGAATACGTGGGAAGTATTCTTTCTCCCCTGTCCCCAGGAATAATATATATATATATATATATATATATATATATATATATATATATATATATACACCAAGTAGTTTCCACTTCATCTACAAAGAGCACTTCAGTCCAGAGATACTCAATGTCTTTCTGTCCGAGGTAACGCACAGATGAATCGGGTAACTGGGCCGTATATTTTGACATTCCGCTTCACATGTTGGGTTGTGGTCGGGAGCGGGAGGCCATAAAACCGATATATGTGTACTACTGCTGAACGTGGCACGGGTGAGGGAAGGTGGGCGTCTGTCCTGGTCAGTCGGATCGGGGAAGAATAATGCCATGGGTGAGCTGGCCATGTGTGAGGAAGTCTACAACTTACGACACACCACGTAGCCGTTGCTGTGAGTCTCTACATTGTCCCTTTTCAGCACGATCCACCTCACAGGAGCAGCCTGGAGCCACACTGGTGCCCGTCTCTGAGGAGTTGATGATAGACAAGTGCTTCTCTCTAGGGGATAACAGTGTCGGGTGACATAAGACACAGTTGATCGAAGCGGTTTGTCGAGGACTGAGTACCCAGAAGTGTATAGCCCCACATTACCCCTACGCCTTCATGAGCTTCAAAGCTCATATGGGATGAGCGTATAGGTGACCAGAAGTGTACAGCCCGTACATTACTCCTACGCCATCATGAGCTTCAACAGTAGTATGGGAAGAAAGTAGTTCCCCTGTGAGGGAGCAGCACTGTGTGCCCCCCTCACCATGTCGAGTGGTGAGCGGACGATAGAGCATCTCATAATCTCCCAGGGGTCATGTCTTATAGGAATAATCTGCCTCAGCCCAGATCTGGGATAGCAGCGACTGTGGTGGCGGGAGTTCATCCATCTCGTTAAGACGGAGGCGTGACATGTGGTAATTGGCAGCAGCGCTGGTAGTCCAGGCCACAGACGAGGGATTACAGTGTTGTTACCACTTGTTGGTCTGTGTGTGGCCTTCGTGTGGAGATTAATCTGTTGGACTTCTGAACATGTCGACCAATGCTTTGATGTATTTATGTGCTTAGACACACACACACACACACACACACACACACACACACACGTGATCGCCGTTTCCTGCTTTATCGAGGTTATGCCAGAAGTAGACAAAGAAAGGCTGCATCGCTCACATCCATTCTCTAGCTATGTTATGCCCCGAAACAATGGTCCCCTATCCACATCCAGGTCACTCAGACCATTCCAGCGTTCCTCCTGGCCACCTCACCTACCCTGGTTCAGTCTATTAACAGCATGTCGACCCCTGTATACCACATCGTTCCAATACTCTATCCTGTGCACTCCATTCACCCTCCTGCATCTTTACGCCCCGATCACTCAAATCTTTTTCAATCCATCCGTCAACCTCTAATTTGGTCTCCCCCTTCTCTTTGTTCCCTCCACTTGTGACACATATATATATATCTCTTTGTCAGTCTCTCCTCGCTCACTCTCTCCACATGTCCGAACTATTTCAAAACACCCTCTTCAGCTCTCTCAACCACACACACACACACACACACACACACACACATATATATATATATATATATATATATATATATATATATATATATATATATATATATATATATATATGTTGTGGAGAGAGAATTTTACACTCGTGTTTTCACGTTTCAACCCTGTTTATGTACCGTGTGTTAACCTTATGTATAAACACACATATATAATCCCACCTTACGCCTGGTGTGTGTGTGTGTGTGTGTGTGTGTGTGTGTGTGTGTGTGTGTGAGTGAAGCTTCGCCTGGAAGCACTTGCTCGCCACGGGCATGTAGTCGAGGGCCTTGCCTAGTATGGCTGATGGCCGCACCAGAGGGGCTTCGTGGATCTGTCCGTCACCAGCAGCACAGGATCCTCCTCCTCCTCCTCCTCCTCCTGCTTGACCGTCATGGACAGTGAACAGTCTTGGAGTCGGATTAAAAGTGGCAGACATCATCAACCCCCATTTTCTATTCGCAACAGGAAACATTTAATTGGCTATGTTGAGTCGATCAGTTAGAGCAGTTTGACGTGTTTTTTCGACCTTGTAATAAATAATATATACTTCCGACAGGCAAGATAGTTTTATGTGGTACTCTATATATATATATATATATATATATATATATATATATATATATATATTATTTGCTTTCTCGCTGTCTCCCGCGTTAGCGAGGTAGCGTAAGGAAACAGACGAAAGAATGGCCCAACCCACCCACATACACATGTATATACATACACGTCCACACACGCAAATATACATACCTATATATCTCAACGTATACATATATACACACAGACATATACATATATACATATGTACATAGTTCATACTGTCTGCCTTTATTCATTCCCATCGCCACCTCGCCACACAAATAAAAATCTTGGTTACACCCACACACATTTAGACTCCCCAGTCTGAGCCTTCGAGGAGGATGAGCACTCCCCGCGTGATTCCTTCTTCTGTTTCCCATTTTAGAAAGTTAAAATACAAGGAGGGGAGGGTTTCCAGCCCCCTGCTCCCGTCCCCTTTAGTCGCTTTCTTCGACACGTGAGGAATGCGTGGGAAGCATTCTTTCTCCCCTATCCCCAGGGACTCTCTCATACCTGGAGACACTTGCAGTTTCTCAGAATCTCCACGATGGTGGTTTCTCCATCCAAAGGTCCGCGAAAAATGGAGAATAGTAGCTGGAGCCTTCTTCCTCCTAATTATGGGAATAAGCTGCCGCAACGTCTTCAGCAACCCGGAATTATTCCCTGAAACAACGCTTGGAAGGAGGCAGAAGTGATATTGTGACAGTGATTGTGTCAGCGTCGCGTCGCCTCGCCGCAGTGTATCGAGACAGACTTCCCCAGAACTTTTTAAAGGGGAAGTAAATGTTTACAGTTGTGTTACTGGAGTGATAGTTTTCATGCATGGTGTTTTGACAAGAAAACAGTGAAGTTGGAGAAAAATGTAGCTTAGACATTGAAGCTTATTGATTCAGTGGTGAAATTGATGAGAACTGCTATTGACGTTTGTGTGAATAAATTGTACATTTCCTTTTCTATAGCCAGAGGTTGAACCATTGTGTGACGTTCATTTTTTCATTCATTTCAAGCTAAAAGTTTGTTTTCTAAATTGTTTCTTACATTTTTCATATGTATATATATGTATGTGTGTGTGTGTGTGTGTGTGTGTGTGTGTGTGTGTGTGTGTGTGTGTGTGTGTGTGTGTGTGTTTATATATGTATATTATCCCTGGGGATAGGGGTGAAAGAATACTTCCCACGTATTCCTCGCGTGTCGTAGAAAGCGACTAGAGGGGACGGGAGCGGGGGGCCGGAAATCCTCCCCTCCTTGTATTAACTTTCTAAAATGGGAAACAGAAGAAGGAGTCACGCGGGGAGTGCTCATCCTCCTCGAAGGCTCAGAGTGGGGTGCCTAAATGTGTGTGGATGTAACCAAGATGTGAAAAAAGGAGAGATAGGTAGTATGTTTGAGGAAAGGAACCTGGATGTTTTGGCTCTGAGTGAAACGAAGCTCAAGGGTAAAGGGGAAGAGTGGTTTGGAAATGTCTGGGGAGTGAAGTCAGGGGTTAGTGAGAGGACAAGAGCAAGGGAAGGAGTAGCAATACTCCTGAAACAGGAGTTGTGGGAGTATGTCATAGAATGTAAGAAAGTAAATTCTCGATTAATATGGGTAAAATTGAAAGTTGATGGAGAGAGGTGGGTGATTATTGGTGCATATGCACCTGGGCATGAGAAGAAAGATCATGAGAGGCAAGTGTTTTGGGAACAGCTAAATGAGTGTGTTAGCGGTTTTGATGCACGAGACCGGGTTATAGTGATGGGTGATTTGAATGCAAAGGTGAGTAATGTGGCAGTTGAGGGAATAATTGGTATGCATGGGGTGTTCAGTGCTGTAAATGGAAATGGTGAAGAGCTTGTAGATTTATGTGCTGAAAAAGGACTGATGATCGGGAATACCTGGTTTAAAAAGCGAGATATACATAAGTATACTTATGTAAGTAGGAGAGATGGCCAGAGAGCGTTATTGGATTACGTGTTAATGGACAGGCGTGCGAAAGAGAGACTTTTGGATGTCAATGTGCTGAGAGGTGCAACTGGAGGGATGTCTGATCATTATCTTGTGGAGGCTAAGGTGAAGATTAGTATGGGTTTTCAGAAAAGAAGAGTGAATGTTGGGGTGAAGAAGGTGGTGAGAGTAAGTGAGCTTGGGAAGGAGACCTGTGTGAAGAAGTATCAGGAGAGACTGTGTACAGAATGGAAAAAGGTGAGCACAATGGAAGTAAGGGGAGTGGGGGAGGAATGGGATGTATTTAGGGAATCAGTGATGGATTGCGCAAAAGATGCTTGTGGCATGAGAAGAGTGGGAGGTGGGCTGTTTAGAAAGGGTAGTGAGTGGTGGGATGAAGAAGTAAGAGTATTAGTGAAAGAGAAGAGAGAGGCATTTGGACGATTTTTGCAGGGAAAAAATGCAATTGAGTGGGAGAAGTATAAAAGAAAGAGACAGGAGGTCAAGAGAAAGGTGCAAGAGGTGAAAAAAAGGGCAAATGAGAGTTGGGGTGAGAGACTATCAGTAAATTTTAGGGAGAATAAAAAGATGTTCTGGAAGGAGGTAAATAGGGTGCGTAAGACAAGGGAGCAAATGGGAACTTCAGTGAAGGGCGTAAATGGGGAGGTGATAACAAGTAGTGGTGATGTGAGAAGGAGATGGAATGAGTATTTTGAAGGTTTGTTGAATGTGTCTGATGACAGAGTGGCAGATATAGGGTGTTTGGGTCGAGGTGGTGTGCAAAGTGAGAGGGTTAGGGAAAATGATTTGGTAAACAGAGAAGAGGTAGTAAAAGCTTTGCGGAAGATGAAAGCCGGCAAGGCAGCAGGTTTGGATGGTATTGCAGTGGAATTTATTAAAAAAGGGGGTGACTGTATTGTTGACTGGTTGGTAAGGTTATTTAATGTATGTATGACTCATGGTGAGGTGCCTGAGGATTGGCGGAATGCTTGCATAGTGCCATTGTACAAAGGCAAAGGGGATAAGAGTGAGTGCTCAAATTACAGAGGTATAAGTTTGTTGAGTATTCCTGGTAAATTATATGGGAGGGTATTGATTGAGAGGGTGAAGGCATGTACAGAGCATCAGATTGGGGAAGAGCAGTGTGGTTTCAGAAGTGGGAGAGGATGTGTGGATCAGGTGTTTGCTTTGAAGAATGTATGTGAGAAATACTTAGAAAAGCAAATGGATTTGTATGTAGCATTTATGGATCTGGAGAAGGCATATGATAGAGTTGATAGAGATGCTCTGTGGAAGGTATTAAGAATATATGGTGTGGGAGGCAAGTTGTTAGAAGCAGTGAAAAGTTTTTATCGAGGATGTAAGGCATGTGTACGTGTAGGAAGAGAGGAAAGTGATTGGTTCTCAGTGAATGTAGGTTTGCGGCAGGGGTGTGTGATGTCTCCATGGTTGTTTAATTTGTTTATGGATGGGGTTGTTAGGGAGGTAAATGCAAGAGTTTTGGAAAGAGGGGCAAGTATGAAGTCTGTTGGGGATGAGAGAGCTTGGGAAGTGAGTCAGTTGTTGTTCGCTGATGATACAGCGCTGGTGGCGGATTCATGTGAGAAACTGCAGAAGCTGGTGACGGAGTTTGGTAAAGTGTGTGGAAGAAGAAAGTTAAGAGTAAATGTCAATAAGAGCAAGGTTATTAGGTACAGTAGGGTTGAGGGTCAAGTCAATTGGGAGGTGAGTTTGAATGGTGAGAGGCTGGAGGAAGTGAAGTGTTTTAGATATCTGGGAGTGGATCTGTCAGCGGATGGAACCATGGAAGCGGAAGTGGATCATAGGGTGGGGGAGGGGGCGAAAATTTTGGGAGCCTTGAAAAATGTGTGGAAGTCGAGAACATTATCCCGGAAAGCAAAAATGGGTATGTTTGAAGGAATAGTAGTTCCAACAATGTTGTATGGTTGCGAGGCGTGGGCTATGGATAGAGTTGTGCGTAGGAGGATGGATGTGCTGGAAATGAGATGTTTGAGGACAATGTGTGGTGTGAGGTGGTTTGATCGAGTAAGTAACGTAAGGGTAAGAGAGATGTGTGGAAATAAAAAGAGCGTGGTTGAGAGAGCAGAAGAGGGTGTTTTGAAATGGTTTGGGCACATGGAGAGAATGAGTGAGGAAAGATTGACCAAGAGGATATATGTGTCGGAGGTGGAGGGAACGAGGAGAAGAGGGAGACCAAATTGGAGGTGGAAAGATGGAGTGAAAAGGATTTTGTGTGATCGGGGCCTGAACATGCAGGAGGGTGAAAGGAGGGCAAGGAATAGAGTGAATTGGAGCGATGTGGTATACAGGGGTTGACGTGCTGTCAGTGGATTGAATCAAGGCATGTGAAGCGTCTGGGGTAAACCATGGAAAGCTGTGTAGGTATGTATATTTGCGTGTGTGGACGTGTGTATGTACATGTGTATGGGGGGGGTTGGGCCATTTCTTTCGTCTGTTTCCTTGCGCTACCTCGCAAACGCGGGAGACAGCGACAAAGTATAAAAAAAAAAAAAAAAAAAATATATATATATATATATATATATATATATATATATATATATATATATATATATATACTTACGTATGTAAATAGGAGAGATGGTCAGAGAGCGTTATTGGATTACGTAATCTTTTAAAGCATCTCCACCAGTGAGACTCGACCCACTTCTCGCACAGTGAGAGGCACGTGTTCGTCCGCCAAGGCTGTAGGAGGAGACTGGCCCGTTCGACGAACGTGACACCCATATCTTCAGGCTAGCTCTGTGGGTCACAGATGTAGGCCAGTCCCCAAGCCCCTTCCAGCCATCCTATCAGGCTCAGTAACAAGAACGGAGGACAGACGACCTGGAAATTAATACGTAACAACGTGCACATCCACGACGCAGAATGAACGCCTTCCCCAGTGGGACTCGAACTCCTGTTCCCGTGATAAATGGCTGCTGTACAACTACCACCAGGTCATCAAACTAGAAACTGGCTCATTCGACTAATCGAATACCCACGCGAGACATACGAGTGAGTCTTCACTGGACAAATGGGTGTTCGGTTATTCAGTCACGCCAGTGTTCATCTGCAGTGGTGGTGGTAGTAGTAGTGTGTGGCGGTGGCGCGCCTCCCTCTCACCCGTGCGACGGGCCCTCGAGTCTCGCTGTTGGGAGTGTTATGTTCCATGGAAGTGAATATTGGTATTTCCCTGCGTATGATTGCTGAGAAGCCATGAAGTTGCCCAGACCCCATGAAGGAGAAAGAGTGTGTATATGAATATAATTATATGTTAGAAAGAGTAAATATATGATTATGACACGCGCATGAGGTTTAGAAATAAGAAAAATAAATGCAGATACATTTTAACAAAATTATGGCTACTGTTATCCTGGCCTGTCACCGTAACTAAACCTAAGGGTGTGTAAGCTATCATGGACGAGCACACACACACACACACACACACACACACACACCGTGACTGACGAAGACGTACCTGGAGGCAATATGGCCGGTAATTGGAACGTCATACACCACGTGAAAAATGTACAGAATATCCGATATCGAGGCATAGGAGCCGGCGGGAGGTTTGTGTGTGTGGTCGTGACAAATGACAGAGAGCATTCCAGCAGTCAGCTGTCACTGGGAGCTCTCGGGTTCGAGGGACGCCGCCGCTTGAGACGTAATGTAATGGTTGATGCAGTTTTCTTCCTCTCCGTTGCTTCTGCTTGTGCTGGTGCATGACGTGATCAGCTCCACTTCCGGCCCTTCGTACTGGTAGATGGCGAATCTCCTCACGGCTTTTGTCAGTTTGTACTGGCGGACTGCCTGTTTCGTCTCCCGGCTGTTCTGGTCACAGTGAGAGAGACATGTCCTTTTTTTTTCATTCTTCTTGCTGATTTTATCTCAAGGCTGCGTCAGAGTGAAGTATGAGTTGGCTAGAATATGTGATTTACAATGCCTCATTCGCATGGCCAGCCTCTTTCATGCCACCCCGAGATATAGTCAACTTTTTATGGTACCCAAGTCTCTTTCCCGTCCTGGCGAAGTAGCCTTAGAAACAAAGGAACTCGTACACGTCCAGTCTCTTGCATAATGCGCCAAAAGCACAGTCCACCATCCACAGCCAGGCCCCAAAGACCCCTCCATGGTTTATCTTTACCGCAGCGTATGCCCTGGGTCAACTTCCTAATAGCACGAACGAAATCGATCCAGATTATTATATCTCACGCATGCCTCTCGCCCACCTGAATATTCGGGCCCCACCATCCGAAAGCTCCCTACCCTCCTCCATCCTTCTATCTCATTCTTGGTCTTTCCCTCTCCCGTGCTCCCTCCATTTCTGATACATTTTTCCTCATAGTCATGTTTCCGGAACATTTCAGTACACCGTGGTCGGCCCTCTCAATCAGATAGCGTTTCTCACCACACCTCTTCCCGACACTGTCATTCCCCACTCCATCAATCCGTCTCACGTCAAAGATCGTCCTCAGGTAATTCATTTCGATCTTCCTTCTCCTCTCCTTTGCTTTCGAGGACCAAGACTCATATTCGTCACCGTCGGGACTACTATACCTTCAAGTGTACCCACTTTTGCCTTAGTATACCCAGTGCCTTCCTCCCTTTTTTCATCGTATAACTCAGCCTTCATGATTCCATCCGCTACCACGTCCGGTCCCGGGTATCCACCATTTCCCCCAGGTCTTCTTGATTTGCACTTACACCTCAACCATATTGTCTCGCCTCTTTGGTGCTCCTAGCTGCATTTTGTAGCTTTCCTCCTAGGCCATACATTCGCAGCACCTTCCAAAAATGATTCATCGCTCTCATACACTTTCTCCAGATCCATAAATGCCACGGAGAAATTCTTCTCTAAGTCCAAGTATCTTTCATACAAATATTTCAAAGCAAACACCTGAACAACCTGTGGTCTACACGACATCTACCCGTCCTGAAGCCATATTAGCTTCTCCAAGTCTGTTGCTGTGTGCTTATATTTTACCTTCCTCCGCCATAAGCCTTGCCAGACTTACTCAACAGACTTACATCCCTTAAGCTGGATCAGTCATTTCCCCAGCCCCGTCCCCTCACTTTGGATATAAAAACGTCTCACATTTTGACGAACTAATGAACCTCAGTGTCACCCTCTTTCTTGCGAAACTTAACCGCATTCCCCTCTACTCTTGCCGCTCTAGTCAGACTTCATGTAATGAAAGGCTTCCACGATCTCCTTATTATCTCAACACTCTCCATGACTCCGCTTGTCAACTCGCCACAGACACACCACATCGGCCATCCTGTCATCCAACATCTTCAACACTATTTCATGATACTCACACCATCTCTTCCTCACATCTTTTGTGCCAGTTACCACTTCCTCATTCGCTCTCTTCATCCCCTTGCGATCTTTCCTATTTTCCATCTAATTTTCTTTTTTATTCTACCCGTTGCTCATAGATAACCTTCTGCCACTTTCTCTCGTACCCCTCCCAGTAAATCAAATTCCTCATTCTAACACTCTACCCTTTCTCATTCTTTAACATTCCACCTTCGGATGCCACACACTTCACTTACACATTTAAGAATATATTCTCCGAACTCCTTTCACTCTTCTTCCACTCCCTTCGTTTCATTTACGCATGCCTCACCCATGCCACTCTTCACTCAGTCTCTTTTGGGATCTTTACACACAGGTCTTTCTACCCTAAGCCCATCATAAACTCCCACACCCGCTGCCACTAGATGAATGATCAGACATTCCTCCTTCTTCCCCCTTAGCACGTTCTCATCCCACAATCTCTCCCCTGCATGAATGTTGATCAGCATTTTAATCCAGTGGTGCCCATTTATCCCGACACATCACCCACCTCTGCATTCAAATCCCCTAAAATCAGGATTCGATCCCTTGCATCAAAATTGCTAAAACGCTAACTTACCTTTCGTTCCAGGTTCATTCTGGCCAATAGCAATACTGAACACAGTTCCTTAAGCTTTTCAACACAGTGTCACATCCTCTTCATCGGAAGTGCCTCTCTCTCATGTCCTCTCACTAACCCCAGACATCACACTCTTCAAAACTCCATTCATTCATTCCCCCTTACCTTTTCACCGTCTCATTCAGAGCCAAAACACTCAGCTTTTTCTCGTCAAACATAATACTTACCTCTCCTTTCCTTTCATTTTGGGTACAACCAAGCACATTCATACATCTCGCTCTAATCCTTATAGGAGAAATACGAGCATCGCTCCTTCCTTTTAGTAAAATGATCATGAAGTGTTTTTGTATATGGTGAAATATGGTTAGAATTGAAAGATAAAGAAATTCTACTGGACATTCAAACGTGCACTTCGTACCCATGACTGGTGCGAAACTGCCAGCAGGTCTCGAGCCATATGATGACGGATATCTGTGTCGACTAAGAGCCATTCCAGAGTCCTCCAGATATTTGCCAAAAAGCTGAACACTTTCGTATGACCACAAATTTTGTCCTGAACCCGAAGGGCTCGCCGACAAAATATTGGCCAGCGTTCGAGTTCGCGGTGAAGACCACTGAATGCTTCGAAAGATACGAGTCGAAGCTTTTTTTATAAAAGGGCTCAAACAACCCCCGACCGAGTTTAGGGGTTTAAAAGGGGAGGGAAAAAAGCTCAAAAAATTTAACGTATATTAAGTTTTCCCCACTTTCAAGTAGTTTTGGGAAACCCCTTTGCCCACACTGCATTTTTTTTTTTTTGCCCCAAAATGAGAATTGGTAAAAGGGGCTGTTGGTGTTTTTAAACTGGCCAGGTGTAGCCCAACCCCTAAAATATGCCCAGCATTTCCATAAACACTTTGTACCACGATTTCCTGAACACAATTGACCACGACTTTAATAAACACATGTAAACGACTCCATAAATTTGCCCACGATTTTATGAACACATTTAAAGCGACTTCCTGAAACCTCAAAACAACGTTTTATGAGGGAGACACGTGGCACAGTAGCGCACGAAATGACAAGTCGAACCAGAATGTAAGTTCATCGTCGACGGAGTACGAAAATTCGACATCGACCGAGCCCGGAAATTCAAAAATCGACGTAGTAAACAGCTTCGACATCGAAGTGGTATATGAATTCGACAATGATTTAAGTTCGACGTCGACGTAGCATGCGAGTTCGACTTATATGCAAGTTCATATCGAACCACGTAAACTCGACGTTGATGTGTTAAGTAATTTCGTGGTCGACCTAGTAAATAAGGTCGACATCGATTTCGTAAATAGATTCGACATCGACGCAGTGTTTAAGTTTGACATCGACTTAGACATGCAACATCGACATCGAAGTGATGTGTAAGCTCGACGTCGACGTAGTATGTAAGCTCGACATCGACGTAATGTATAAGCTCGACATCGACGTAGTATATGAGCTTGACATCGACGTAATATGTAAGCTCGACATCGACGTAGTATATGAGGTTGACATCGACGTAGCATATGAGCTCGACATCGAGGTAGTATATGAGCTCGACATCGACGTAGTATATGAGCTTGACATCGACGTAGTATATAAGCTCGACATCGACGTAGTATATAAGCTCGACATCGACGTAATATATAAGCTCGACATCGACTTAGCATATGAGCTCGACATCGACGTAGTATATAAGCTCGACATCGACGTCATATATAAGCTCAACATCGACGTAGTTTATGAGCTCGACATCGACGTAGTATATGAGCTCGACATCGACGTAGTATATAAGCTCGACATCGACGTAATATATAAGCTCGACATCGACGTAGCATATGAGCTCAACATCGACGTAATATATGAGCTCGACATCGACGTAGTATATGAGCTCGACATCAACGTAGTATATGAGCTCGACATCGACATAGTTTATGAGCTCGACATCGACGTAGTTTATGAGCTCGACATCAACGTAGTTTATGAGCTCGACATCGACGTAGTATATGAGCTCGACATCGACGTAGTATATGAGCTCGACATCGACGAAGTATATGACCTCGACATCGACATAGTATATGAGCTCGACATCGACGTAGTATATGAGCTCGACATCAACGTAGTATATGAGCTCGACATCAACGTAGCATATGAGCTCGACATCGACGTAGTATATGAGCTCGACATCAACGTAGTATATGACCTCGACATCGACATAGTATATGAGCTCGACATCGACGTAGTATATGAGCTCGACATCGACATAGTTTATGAGCTCGACATCGACGTAGTATATGAGCTCGACATCAACGTAGTATATGAGCTCGACATCGACGTAGTATATGAGCTCGACATCGACGTCATGAAACTGAAAATCAAAGAAATTCCCCCCACTGGCGAATTTTCTTCGCCACGGTATTACCGTCCATCGCCATAAACAACGTTGGCTTTATTTCCTGGAAAGATGATAAAACATCGAACATCGAGGAGACGACTGAAACCACAGCGTAGGTTGAAGACGAACGTCCGACAGGTTCAAGTTTCCAGCCTCAGCGTGTGATCCAGACGTGAACAGTCGTGTGATAACGGCTTATCGAGTCCGTCTTTGCGAAGGCTCTCTCCACCTGAAGCCCCTTCTGGTAAGTCTGTCAAGCCGAAACCCTTCCTGTGGTAACTCGCTTGGCGATGGCCATGTTGGTGACGTTAAATCCCTTCTGAGGGAAGCCCACCTCGGCAAAGTTTGCTTAGTGGAAGCCTCTCTCTCGGTGAATCCCTACCGTTCCAGGATGTCTTGACGAGGTTCCAGGTCTATCATGGTGAATTCCTATCATTCTAGAACGTTTTGGCGTGCCTTTAGGCCTTTCTTGTTCAGCCTCTGATATTCCAGATCGTCTTGGTGAGGTTCCAGGGCTGCCTCGGTCAGCGCCTACTGTCCCAGACCGTCTTGGTAAGGCTCCAGGGCTGTCTCGGTCAAGCCTCTACTCTTCCAGACCGTCTTGGTAAGGCTCCAGGGCCGTCTCGGTCAAGCCTCTCCTCTTCCAGACCGTCTTGGTAAGGCTCCAGGGCTGTCTCGGTCAAGCCTCTCCTCTTCCAGACCGTCTTGGTAAGGCTCCAGGGCCGTCTCGGTCAAGCCTCTACTCTTCCAGACCGCCTTGGTAAGGCTCCAGGGCCGTCTCGGTCAAGCCTCTCCTATTCCAGACCGTCTTGGTAAAGGCTCCAGGGCTGTCTCGGTCAAGCCTCTCCTATTCCAGACCGTCTTGGTGAGGCTCCAGGGCGTTCGCAATTCATGGTCATTTTGCAATGCAATTTTCCTAATGGGTTACTCGCTGTTGCCTCTTAATTCTTGGTGCATATTTTTTTTTTTTTTTTCATTACGCTTTGCTGCTTGCGGGTTGTCTCACAAGACGAGAGTCTGTTTGTCTGCCGCGGTGTGTGCTGTGCTGGCTCTCTTGCCCGTCCCTCGGCTGCTCTCTTAAAATCTTTGTGTCTGAGGCGGCCTGATGGAATACGCTTCTCTCTCTCTCTGCACATATATTCGCCAGATACTTCCTTTGTTTTTTTTTGTTTTTTTTTTTGGCGGATTCTCTTCTTGCTGTTATGTCTTCTCTCTGGTTTTTCTCCTTGTATATCCCTCCCCCTCCTTCTCCCTCTCTTACTTGGTTTATTACTCGTTTTCCTTCATCTCTCTCTCTCTCTCTCTCTCTCTCTCTCTCTCTCTCTCTCTCTCTCTCTCTCTCTCTCTCTCTCTCTCTCTCTTTCTCTCTCTCTCTCTCTCTCTCTCTCTCTCTCTCTCTCTCTCTCTCTCTCTCTCTCTCTCTCTCTCTTCATCCGTCTTCTCCGCTCTGAGAACGACCTGCCTCACCACCTCCATCACCAACACAACCAAAAACATCACCATCATTATCACTATCTTCATCAACAACACAACCAAAAACATCACCATCATTATCACTATCTCCATCAGCCCTAATACCACCATTAATATTGCTAAGACCATCATCACCATTACCATTATCACCCCCACCTCCATTAACACCACCACCCCCATCATCCCTATCGCCAACACCACCATTACCATCACCAACACCACCAACATCACTAACATCACCATCACCACCAACAAGGACACCACCAGCTTCACCGCCACCAGCTCCCACACCAACTCCATCCTCCACCACCACCACGGACGTACAAACAATGTAAAACAGAGTTGCTCACACAGCACATAAATCCCCACCGCTTTCCTCCCCCGACAGCCTCGCCCACGATGCACCAACTGCTGCCTCCAGTACCTGGCCAAGCATGTGTCTATGTCTGTGTGTATTGTGAGGGAGGGAGAAGGAGTAAGGGAAGGAAGGGAGGGAGGGATCAATTGGCCCTCAGGCACAATAGAAGTGATATATATATATATATATATATATATATATATATATATATATATATATATATATATATATATATATTGGAAAGGATCTCAATTTTGCGCGTGATCTCTTGTGTCTTCAGTGATGATGTGATTATTACACGAAAGTGCACTTGGGAACTTATCGTGTTTCATTTTCCCCGTGGACTCATAGGAACATATATATATACATATATATATATATATATATATATATATATATATATATATATATATATATATATATATATATATATATATATATAGATGTACGTATATCCTCCAGCTGATACTTGCAGGTGTACGTATTTTGTATCCTTCAGATTACCTTTTGAAGATTACGTTTTTCCTCATGCAGGTGCAAGATTGTGGGTGAGTTGCTCTGCCACGCTTTACGCCGCGGAGGCAATATAACCCGACGTGGGGCGAAAAGTAATATCTTTCCCAGAGTGTGGGAACGTATTCTCTTGTCTGCGAGTCCCGGCAGATTATGCTAAAGCCTCACCAGCTGTGAAAATATGTAATTTTGATGTACGTTTCGCGTCATGCTCTGTACGCCGAGTTCGAGGCCCGTCAGGCCAGCTAACACCTCACCCTTTAAACCTCCTCCTGGCGCTCAGGGGTCAAGCTGTACGAGTCACTCCAGGTGATTGGAATCCCTCTCTGGGCGGTGACACGTGGATCCAGTCCCCCTACAGATTATCAACGCGGCGCGAGGGATAGGGAGACATCTAAGGTCTCCCTGAGCCGCTCTCTTCCTCAGGGAGACGCGAGTAGGCTCCCTTAAATCCCCAGTTTGGTTGACGTTGTAGACGACTCCAGTCGATCCCCTGCTTCAGTGAATCATTCTTCTGAGGATGTGGATTGGTGCTTCAGTGAATCATTCCGCTGAGGATGTGGATTGGTGCTTCAGTGAGTCATTCAGCCGAGAATGTGGATCGGCATGGTGAGTAAAGGTGAGTAAACAGAGGTGGGAGCTTTTGGGGTTTACTTCTAATGATGCTTCGGATGGTGCGGAGCTCCGAAGCGGGTTTCATACGCGAGTCGAAACACTGAGAGAAATATATAGCTCACATGCTCTCACCTGCGTTGGCTCACTGTCCCAATCCACATATGGGACTCAAGTAAGTCGAACCACAGGAAGGTGATGCTTCAAAAGCATAAGAACCTCGGTTGATGGTCGAATCATAATAATCGTTCAGAGTTCATCTAAATGATGCCTCGATGCCATTTTGAACCATTTGAACCAATGTATCGATACCATTATGAAGTACCCTTGGCTTAATCTAATTTTTTTCATGACGCAAATACGTTAGAAAATCATCAAAAACGTTAGACTTTGTGAAAAAGTTATATAAACTATATCGAAAATACAGATATCTATAAATATCCATTTGTTTGTTTTCCCAATCTAAACTTTTTCATTCAAAATACAAAAATAATATGTTTCTGCAAATCCCTTGAAAAATGTCTATATTTCCTGCGGTGATTCTAATTACTACATCGCTCTGGAAGTGATAATACTTTCCCATTTCTGATGAAATTCGCGCGCGCGTGCACACACACACACACACACACACGCACACACGTACACACACACACACACTTAAAACCGTAAATTCTGCTATATTGAACGGCTGGTTCCAGTACCCAATAGGTGCATTCGTCCTTGTGTGATGTATTGGTCTTACACTTCAGAGGGTTCTAACTCTACATACATCCTTGACAGAATTGAGTCCAAAGTAAAGCGACTTGACACTTATTCCAGTTCGCCCTCAAAGCTTGATTCACTTGCCCTGCGGTACAGTGTTGTTCTCTTTCCCTCTTCTATAGATATTACTTGGGTTTTGCTCCCAAGAACTAGCCACTGGTCTGCACTCACCCTTCGTTGAACCACGTTGTTATACTTGGCAAGCTGCCTCGCCACGTAATTCCAGTGTGGCTCTTGGTACATTGAGGATGGACCGTTGTTGTATCAGTTTCTTTCCCCGCATCGCTAATGACTGGGACCCATTACCTGCTACCTAACCTTATTTATAAGACAGGTTCTCCTCTTCCTCCAAGAATCATCACTTATGTCTCACCTCCTTGGTTTAGTGTCTCCTAAATCCTTTCTGTATATCAGTTGAGATCTGATCTCGATGAAGACTGATGGCCGTGAGTGGAACCTTCGGCATATGGGATTGGATTAGGCTATGGCCTCGACTGTGGATGCTGCGCTGTGGTGTCTGTGCGCCACACATGATAGCTAGAGAGAGTTAGGCCGGTCGTTGTTCGCCTCTTCCTGATGTTTCCTCACCGAGACGAGAGAAGGAAAATGGTTGAGGGAGCTGAAGAGTGAGTGTGCTGAAGTGTTTCAGACATACAGAGAGGATGAGTGAGGAGAGACTGACTGCGGGGAAGTAGAGGGAAAAGGAGAGGGCGGAGGACGGGGAATAAGCGAAATGGAGAAGGAAGGATGGAAATAAAGATGCATTTTGAGTGAACGGTGCCTGAACATGCAAGAGGGTGGGATGGAGTGATGTGGTTTACAGAGCTTCGACGTGTGGTTTCTGTGTCCTAAACCTGGGTATATGAAGCGGTCAGGGGAAACCTGGGTATGTGAAGCGGTCAAGGGAAACCTGGGTATATGAAGCGGTCAGGGGAAACCTGGGTTTATGAGGCGGTCAGGGGAAACCTGGGTATATGAAGCGGTCAGGGGAAACCTGGATATATGAAGCGGTCAGGGGAAACCTGGGTATATGAAGCGGTCAGGGGAAACCTGTGTATATGAAGCGGTCAGCGGAAACCTGGGTATAAGAAGCGGTCAGGGGAAACCTGGGTATATGAAGCGGTCAGGGGAAACCTGGGTATATGAAGCGGTCAGGGGAAACCTGTGTATATGAAGCGGTCAGGAGAAACCTGGGTATAAGAAGCGGTCAGGGGAAACCATAGGAAGATCTGTCAGAGTTTGGCTGGTGGTCCCTCGTTTCCGTGCATTATACATGGCGGGTAGAGGCTGGGTGCCAGCGAATGAAGCCATTCTTTGGCTGTTCCTGGGTCTGCCTCACTGAACAGGAAACTGCAAAACACTATGAATCAAATGTTTACCAAATGGCGTCCTAGCTTCGTCTCTTCGATGTATATCAGCCGACTGTTATATTTCTCTCTTGTGTCTCCCCCGATGATGTGATTATTACACGAAAGTGCACTTGGGAACTTTTCGTGTTTCATTTTCCTCGTGGACTCATAGGAATATATATATATATATATATATATATATATATATATATATATATATATATATATATATATATATATATAAATATATATAAATATATATATATATATATATATATATATATATATATATATATATATATATATATATATATATATATATATATATAAATATATATATATATATATATATATATATATATATATATATATATATATATATATATATATATATATATATATATATGTAAAGAGAGAGAGAGAGAGAGAGAGAGAGAGAGAGAGAGAGAGAGAGAGAGAGAGAGAGAGCGTTTTTAAAGGACATTAAGCGCGCCATCATTCAGCGTCCTCCCCCACGGTAAAGCCTTGACACCCTCATATTACACACACTCCAGCCTCACTCTGCGTCATCGTACCCTTCGTCCATAAACGCTAATTCAAGTTCCGGGATTAAGAGTCGGCGTTGTCCGTGAGCGTGTAAAATCTCCCTCTATTTCAGGCCTGCTGCTACCGGTTGCCCCGGAACACAGGCGAAATGATTATATTGGTCCCGGAGCAGGAGAGAGAGAGGGAGAAGTGGGGGGGAGGGAGCCATGACCGCCACCATGTTTACAGCGCACTACAACCCTGCGCCATTAATTACTTCAAAGGCTCGCTCGTCACGTGAAGTGTTTGAGCGGGTCTTGGGGTGGGGGGGTTATGACATGACGGTCCCGGTGGCGCGTCGCTCGTCATCCCCTGCTGGGACCTGCACGAGAAACTCCCCCTCCACCTCCACCTCCACCTCACAAGATAAAAAAAAGAATTCCCTTACCTCGCGTGAGGTATTTCATCACCACTCATCAAAACTTCCATGAGGAGGTAATGAGTGAGTGGTATTAAAAGTTTTCTCTCCTTTTTTCTCCTTGCATGAGGTGAGTCTTTTGGTGAATCGTTCGGGGATACCAATCGTTATTTCTCCTTGGGTGATGTGGGCCGATGTGGCCTGAGCGAAGGATGCGTCGACGATCAAGGGAATTTCATGAGGCAGACATTCCTCCTCCAAGTTGTGTCCATAATATGAGGGAATCGAACCGGGGAAAGACGCGTTCGGATCCCTGACTCACCACAACCCCAATACCAGACATTATGACCGCTGCCTTCCAGAGTAAACCGTGACAGATATACGGACGTATGAAAGTACAGAAACTACTCAACGTGTCTCCAGGCCAACAGTGGTTACAAGGTTTCGGACAAGCAATGATTGCAGTCGCTACGAGTCTGGGTTCGAACATTACGTACATATTCACTGCAGATCTTGGTGCGAACAGTGAGTACATCCGCTGCAGGTCTTGTGGGCGAACAATAAAAGCGGACAATATGTCTGGCGACTGTGATCCCAGAAGGTAAATTTGTTTACATGCAATAAATAAGACGAAACTTTGCTGCTACAGCGACGGCCTCAGGTGCGTACGCTGCTGCCCTGAAGAAAGACGAATCTAACTCTTACATACCTCGGATGTAAGGAGTAATTTCTACCTCCTGTTGCCTCGGTGGTTTCCGCCTGTGTTTATAGCCTGAGGAAAATTTATTAATATTACTCATAAGACGGTTTCTTTTATAAGCTTCTGGGATATATTCTGCCCCCCTTCCTGGTCTCGTAAGATATATCCTGCGCGTTACCTGCTCTCCCTATAGCATACCCTGTATCTGGTGTCCGGGGGATATACTCCTGGCTATTTTTGATCTCGCAAGACGCTATATTCCACCAATTCTGGTTTGATAAACTAGCTGCCTCTCTCTCTCTCTCTCTCTCTCTCTCTCTCTCTCTCTCTCTCTCTCTCTCTCTCTCTCTCTCTCTCTCTCTCTCTCGGGCCTCGAAGGATATATAATGGACTCACTCCTCGATATAGTAAGTTAATCTATATACACGTTAATCCTAGCTGTAGATATACGATGTGTTATACCTATTGTTATATTCCTAGAGACCAAGGAATCCTTTCCTGGTGCGTGGGATATATTAGGCCTCGCAGTATATGCATCATTCATTTTCTCTTATGATGTATCTTATTCCATTTCGCGCCCGTCATACATAATCCATGTCCGCAAAAGACATTGTCAGCCCCCAGTATATTTTCAGAGGCGATACGAGGTTAAGGTTTATTGTTGATACGATCATATGACGCGCTCAGGATGAATGTATCACACATCTGCTCGTTCAGACTAGTGTTTGTAATGGTGTGAGCACCAGTAACTCGCCTCAGCGCACCTCAGGCTATCTTGAGGGAGGGATGTTCTTTCTTTACTCTTCCTGGCTGTCGCTTCGTTTCGGGAATTTCGCGGACAAGATATTTTTTGAGGACACTTTGTTTACAGATATACAGTCATAATTAGAGTTTGATAACTTACATAAGATGTATTGAAGTCTTTTTGGATAATCAACGCGTCTTTTGTACTTTGCCGCAAAATGTACGAAAAGGAATTTGCGTATCTGAGTGGAAGACATAAAGAACGAACGCATAGATGAAACGGAAACCCAAATTTAGACGCGGCACTAGGCACACACACACACACAACACACACACACACACCTGGCGTAAGTGCGACTACATATGTGTGTATATATATATATATAAGGTCGAGACATGTTATATACGCAAGGTTACGAGACAGGGCAACGCAAGTGTAACACACTCTGCCCCCATAACACGCAAATAGTAGTTTAAAATAGATGTCACACACACTAATCCAGAACGAACGGGAAGATGCCAACACACAGTAACACACAGCAACACACAGCAACACACAGCAACACACAGCAAAATAACCCAAGTGGTTATGGAACATTGTAAGTCAAAGAAAGAATATTTACATCACAATATTAACGAAAAATATTCACGTGTATTCTCCATCATACCCCGAGCATCGAGGCATAACATATGCAATATTATAATCCACATCTCACCTCAGGAGGCGCTGATATATCTCAAAATATAAAGACATTTTTCCTGGTATGTTAAATTCATGCGTATTATGACGCATCAATATGTATCAAAATTATATAGCAATACACTAACATCATCATATGCCCCCCCAAAAAAAGTATCTGTGCACAATCTTAGTGAAACATTATGACACGGTCCAACGGATCCTGAGAGAAATTGCCCGACCCGCTCCACGTCGGTAACTCCGGTGTGTCGGGGGAAGGTGTGCCACATCGGCTTCTGGCGACATATCCTTGTCTTCCGGCGAACACCGAACTGCCGGTGGCCAGTTATCACAGCTGCTGTCACACCCTCATTACGGAGGGTTACAATAGCTTCGCGTGTTGCCCGTGAGGTTTCCCAGCGTGACTGGCACGACCAAGGCAATGGTTAGGCGACAATGACTGTGTTAGTTGGAATGCCACAGTGTGGCGTGTTCACCGAGTCCGAGTAATGAAACTTGGGAACCTTATCTCTCTGGTTTGGCAACCAAAGCCAGACAAGCCAACCTCCCTCCCACAACATCAGCAGCTGCTGGGCTGGTCCACTCATTACGGAAGGCATCGGGTCCTATAAAAAAAAAAAAAAAAAAAAAAATATATCTATCTATCTATCTATCTATCTATCTATCTATCTATCTATCTATCTATCTATCTATCTATCTATCTATCTATCTATCTATCTATCTATCTATCTATCTATCTATCTATCTATCTATCTATCTATCTATCTATCTATCTATCTATCTATCTATCTATCTATCTATCTATCTATCTATCTATCTATCTATCTATCTATCTATCTATCTATCTATCTATCTATCTATCTATCTATCTATCTATCTATCTATCTATCTATCTATCTATCTATCTATCTATCTATCTATCTATCTATCTATCTATCTATCTATCTATCTATCTATCTATCTATCTATCTATCTATCTATCTATCTATCTATCTATCTATCTATCTATCTA
>NC_092244.1:28992570-29092570 GCF_036320965.1 Panulirus ornatus | reverse complement strand
AGTTATATATGCTTGCACACATTATGCTAGACACCGCCCTCCACAACAGTGAAAAGAAGTGATTGGCCACTTTCATAGCCGGCCGCCATGCAAGAGTTTCTCAAAAAGATTTAAACTCCACAATGAGTTCCCCAAGGAGCAGTTCTTCGCCCAGTCCTCCTCAATCTCGTCCTATACGACCTCTCATTACGTCCAGCAAACCACAACACGAAGGTCCTCTCACGTACAGACGACCTCACAATCACACCACAGCACCCTCACCCCACAGCAGCAACAACACTGTGTTACCAAATGAGAACAGTGGTTCACCCAGAACGGGGTTACTGCACCTCAACAGAAGTCTTCAGTCACTTACACCCTCCAGTCATTTGAATGTACAGTCATTCTAAATGAACAAAAAAACCCATCATTATAGGCGCACAAGACAGACACACGTTTCACATACGCTCCCTAAGCTTACACCGTCAATACAAGCAACGTAGAGTAGACGCCCTCAAACACTGAATGGTTGCATATTTCGATGAGAAAAAGCAATTCCTTAGCGTCCTCTACGAACAATTCATCCGCTTCTCTCTGAACTACGCCTCTCCTGCATGGTCCTCCTTCCCCTCGGTAATAGATATAATATAACTGCAAATCACGAAGCTCTCATAATAGTCACTGGTTGCCTAGCAACCACAAATACTCCAAAACCTACACAACAGAACAAAGATTATCCTGTTACAATCCCACCTCAACATGCTTGGCATTCAGTTCTTCCCTGTGACAGCACGAGATCCCTCCCACTCAATCTACAACCATCTTCCAAGCAGAAAGAAAATACCTACCTCTGCCGTACAGTTCAGCTACCTCTACTCAAACCAACTCACCACCAGCTAGGGTAACATTAAGATAACACTTACACTAAAATGACCCGAAACCACACTCCTCACACACGCATGTGTCGCATTTCCCCCCCTGTACATTCTGGACATCACCCATCCTTACACCGCTATAGACACCAACCAAACATACCCCAGGACTCTTCGTGCCCAACATGAAACTAACACAATGAAATCACAGAATATTTGCTCTTCAGTTACCTACCACTCTCGCCCCACATTAAGCACACACACACATCATCACTTTATGATATACCGTCCCGCCCAGTGGACGTGCCCGGCTTCTTGAACGCGCAGGAAGTTTGATAAAGATAAGACGTACATCTCAGGCAGGAGGCAAGTAAGAATATGGTACATTACTTACCATTCCTACCAGCTCCTGGAGGCTTATCTGCGGAGATGACATAAGAGACTGGATGAAGAACAGCGTAAAGTGGGATCAAATGAACCTACGTAGGTGTGTGGTTGAGGAACGCAAGGTGTTTAGAGAAGCAGTGGTTACGTATTTGGGTGCTGTGTGATACTTTGAGGTTAGGGTAAGGGCGTATGAGGAAGGATAGTGAGTGGTGGGATGAAGAAATTATTGTGAAAGATACGAGAGAGAGGTGTGTGAACTCCCTACCTGCAGGGAGGGAGTTCGCGTGACTGACGAATCCTGTATGGTCGTTGATTAAAAGGATTGGTCCTAGTGAGGCCTTGTTGAACTCCCACAGACAATTTAAGCCAGTAGAATAGATCCCCAAGTAAGAGTTTTCTTTTAATCCTCTCTGAAAGCCAGTCCGCTATCCACGAGCAGATTCGATCCTCACTGAGTGAGCTTCAATTATATTTAGCGTTCCTTTAAACTCTATTCAACGAAGGGTTAGGATACTCTAGGTTATATAACATCAAAGTGTACTTTAGAGTCACAGTAATCACATATATGAACGTTGATGTTCAGTTATGAACGTTGATGTTCGGTTATGAACGTTGATGTTCAGTTATGAACGTTGATGTTCAGTTATGAACGTTGATGTTCAGTTATGAACGTTGATGTTCAGTTATGAACGTTGATGTTCAGTTATGAACGTTGATGTTCGGTTATGAACGTTGATGGTCGGTTATGAACGTTGATGGTCGGTTATGAACGTTGATGTTCGGTTATGAACGTTGATGTTCGGTCATGAACGTTGATGTTCAGTTATGAACGTTGATGGTCGGTTATGAACGTTGATGGTCGGTTATGAACGTTGATGTTCGGTTATGAACGTTGATGGTCGTTTATGAACGTTGATGTTCGGTTATGAACGTTGATGGTCGTTTGTGAACGTTGATGTTCGGTTATGAACGTTGATGTTCGGTTATGAACGTTGATGTTCGGTTATGAACGTTGATGGTCGTTTGTGAACGTTGATGTTCAGTTATGAACGTTAATGTTCGGTTATGAACGTTGACGTTCGGTTACGAACGTTGATGGTCTGTTATGGACGTTGATGTTCGGTTATGAACGTTGATGGTCGGTTATGGAAACGTTGATGTTCGGTTACGAACGTTGATGTTCGGTTATGAACGTTAATGTTCAGTTATGAACGTTGATGTTCGGTTATGAACGTTGACGTTCGGTTACGAACGTTGATGTTCGGTTACGAACGTTGATGTTCGGTTATGAACGTTGATGTTCGGTTATGAACGTTAATGTTCAGTTATGAACGTTGATATTCGGGTTCAAACGTTGATGGTCGGTTATGGACGTTGATGTTCGGTTACGAACATGATGGTCAGTTATAGAAACGTTGATGGTCGGTTATGAGTCTATTTCTTTTTTTTTTAAGATTTGAACGACTTTATCTCGAATTATTGCGTCTCACAAAACCTGGAACAGAACTAAGGCTAAAAGGGTCGGTAATTCGAAACACATTTTCTGTACCTTCAGTGAAAATTGATATCATTTGGCACTTTCCTTTTCCTGTAGTGATTTGCTGCATGTGTTGCGATAGAAAATAGCTATTGCCAGCTCACGTCTTTCAGCATCCTGGACATGATGTCATCTGGACCAGTTGATTTGCTAGGATGAACTATGTCAAAATATTGAAGTACTGTTGGGCAGTTATATTACTGATGCCAGATTTTTCATTTTTTGCAGAAATACATTTTCGATGGTAAACAATGAGTCTTGATACTTCTGTACTGTCGCTGGTTAATGTACCAGGGACAGTGGGGTAGCAGGGATAGTAGCAGAAGCAGGGAGAGCGGCAGTAGCAGCAGGGACAGTGGCAGTAGCAGCAGGGACAGTGGCAGTAGCAGAGACAGGGGCATTGCCGATAGCAGGGACTGGGATAGTGGCAATAACATGGACAGTGGCAGTAGCAGCAGAGACAATGGCAGTAGCAGAGATAGGGACAGTGGCAGTAGCAGGGACAGGGACAGTGGCAGTAGCAGGGACAGAGACGGTGGCAGTAACAGTGGCATTAGCAGCAAGGACAGTGGCAGTAGCAGGGACAGGGACATTGGCAGTAGGAGAGACAGGGACAGTGGCAGTAGCAGGGACGGACAGTGGCAGTAGCAGAGACAGGGACAGTGGCAGCAGCAGGGACAGGGACAGTGGCAGTAGCAGGGACAAAGACGGTGGCAGTAACAGTGGCATTAGCAGCAAGGACAGTGGCAGTAGCAGGGACAGGGACAGTGGCAGTAGCAGAGACAGGGACAGTGGCAGTAGCAGGGACGGACAGTGGCAGTAGCAGAGACAGGGACAGTGGCAGTAGCAGAGACAGGGACAGTGGCAGTAGCAGGGACGGACAGTGGCAGTAGCAGAGACAGGGACAGTGGCAGTAGCAGGGACAGGGACAGTAGCAGTAGCAGAGACAGGGACAGTGGCAGTAGCAGGGACGGACAATTGCAGTAGCAGAGACAGGGACAGTGGCAGTATCAGGGACGGACAGTGGCAGTAGCAGAGACAGGGACAGTGGCAGTAGCAGGGACAGGAACAGTGGCAGTAACAGGGACAGAGACGGTGGCAGTAACAGTGGCATTAGCAGCAAGGACAGTGGCAGTAGCAGGGACAGGGACAGTGGCAGCAGCAGAGACAGGGACAGTGGCAGTAGCAGGGACGGACAGTGGCAGTAGCAGAGACAGGGACAGTGGCAGTAGCAGGGACAGGGACAGTGGCAGTAGCAGAGACAGGGACAGTGGCAGTAGCAGGGACGGACAGTGGCAGTAGCAGAGACAGGGACAGTGGCAGTAGCAGGGACAGGGACAGTGGCAGTAGCAGGGACAGGGACAGTGGCAGTAGCAAGAACAGAGACGGTGGCAGTAACAGTGGCCGTAGCAAAGACAGTGGCAGTAATAGTGGCAGGGACAGTGGCAGTAACAGCAGCAGAGACAGGGACACTGGCAGTAGCAGGGACGGACAGTGGCAGTAGCAGAGACAGGGACAGTAGCAGTAGCAGGGACACTGGCAGTAGTAGCAGGGACAGGATCAGTAGCAACACTACCGACAGCAGAGGGGAGAAATATGGCCCGGCTGTAGCAGCGTCGACCAATCAATATGTTAACTTTATATTAATTAAAGTTCCCGTAAGGCGAGATTCAGTGGCAAGTGGCACAATATTCAGAATATTCCCAGCGTCCGACACCCCGGACACACTAAATTCCCTTAATTAATTCATTACGAGCGCCAGGTGCGGCTAATTAGGCTATCCTGCCTGTATATTCTGTAATTCAAAAAAAAACAAGATGAGAATATGCACTGATAATATAAATCCCATTTTTAATTCGAAATGTTATGACCGGTGGCTCTCTCATTTGACTGGAACAAATGGACGCTCTGTCCATGTTTTCCTCTGTACTCTGTACCAGTAGCAAAATTAAAATGAAAAAAAAGTTAAAAAATAAAATGTGCTTTTTAACATTTTTGAGGAAGTCGGGCTCGAACGCAGTATAAAAATAAGTATTTCTCACAATATACAAGTGGTGCAGTGTTGAGTCTATAACGTTCATACAACGTTTCAAAACACACACACACACACACACACGTACATATATATATATATATATATATATATATATATATATATATATATATATATATATATATATATATATATATAAAACGAGAGGTATGAAGGTTTTTATCCCCTGAACATGAGAACATGAAGTGTAAAATCCCACAAACGCATCCTGTACATGTTGATCGTGTTTATCCTAAAAGAAAGGCCGTGAATCCAACGTTCACATACAGCAATAGTTGCCTGGCTGGTCGCTAGGGGCGCTCGTATGCTCTCTCTCCTCCCGGCCTCGAACTGACATCTCTCTCTGACCGATTCTTTGTGGTTCTACAAAGATCTAATTAACGGTGGCTAAATTAAACACTTGTAACCGAGTACCACTACCCAAATGTAGTGCCCTCATTTCCACCAGCTTCATCTGTAGAGAACGGGTTAGATTTTGTCAATTTGTTTCATACACCTTCGCCAATTCCCGCGTTAGCGAGATGGGCGCCGGGAACAGACGAGGAAATGAACTCCTTTGCTCACATCAACATTTATCTGTCATGTGTCATGCACACAGAGGAGACCCTCAGTCCACAACCAGGACCCACAGACCTTTCCCTGGTTTTGTCAGATATTCAGTCATTTCCTCATCATTGTCATAAGTTGGTGTCTCTTGGCATCAGAGGCTAAAGATACCACTTATCCTGATACTGACTTCATTATCACGATTTAATTCGTTCGCGGATTCAAGATAAGATTGAAGAAGAACGGATTATTCATTTCGTGGATTCTACAGAATTATCCCAAGCGGTAGATCCTCGATGATTGTAAAACGCTTTGATATAACGAATTGACCTTTGCTTAAAGGTCTAAAAAAAGGTCATGTCATGATCCCGAAAGGTCCTACCGTGTTGCTAAATGGTCACACCTTTGTCCTCAAGAAGTTAAAAGTCTCCAAAAGGCCAAGGCGCCTTAAGCGACCTGTTCGGGTGGACATACGAAGTTGCTGGACACCAGGGAAGCAATATGAGTGTAGCTTGCGACCTGGAGCGGAACGTTCCTGGTTTTGCTTAATGTTGTGTTGCTTAATGTTGTGTTGCTTAATGCTTGTGTTGCTTAATCTGTGGTCTCTTGATTCACCTGGATCATTCCAGGAAAAATTAGCCCGAAGGGAACTATGTGTACCAAAGGAAGTTTATTGCTTGTACGCAATTCACAGGCTCATGTGAAGGTCCAAATTGTATATATATATAAATTTTTTTATTATACTTTGTCGCTGTCTCCCGCGTTTGCGAGGTAGCACAAGGAAACAGACGAAAGAAATGGCCCAACCCACCCCCATACACATGTATATACATACGTCGACACACGCAAATATACATACCTACACAGCTTTCCATGGTTTACCCCAGACGCTTCACATGCCCTGCTTCAATCCACTGACAGCACGTCAACCCCGGTATACCACATCGCTCCAATTCACTCTATTCCTTGCCCTCCTTTCACCCTCCTGCATGTTCAGGCCCCGATCACACAAAATCTTTTTCACTCCATCTTTCCACCTCCAATTTGGTCTCCCTCTTCTCCTCGTTCCCTCCACCTCCGACACATATATCCTCTTGATCAATCTTTCCTCACTCATCCTCTCCATGTGCCCAAACCACTTCAAAACACCCTCTTCTGCTCTCTCAACCACTCTCTTTTTATTTCCACACATCTCTCTTACCCTTACGTTACTCACTCGATCAAACCACCTCACACCACACATTGTCCTCAAACATCTCATTTCCAGCACATCCATCCTCCTGCGCACAACTCTATCAACCATACACCATTGTTGGAACCACTATTCCTTCAAACATACTCATTTTTGCTTTCCGAGATAATGTTCTCGACTTCCACACATTCTTCAAGGCCCCCAGGATTTTCGCCCCCTCCCCCACCCTATGATCCACTTCCGCTTCCATGGTTCCATCCGCTGCCAGATCCACTCCCAGATATCTAAAACACTTCACTTCCTCCAGTTTTTCTCCATTCAAACTCACCTCCCAATTGATATATATATATATATATATATATATATATATATATATATATATATATGTATTCTTATATCTCTTCTCCTCACCCGTGGAAGTGAGGGAGCATCAGGAACTGAGGCTTTGAGGAGGAGAAATAAATCTTGGTGCGTTTCCTGCCTCTGTTATTGCTCTCAGAACGTGATGGTAAAGGAGGAAATGGATCACCGACTCCTCTCCCACCTCCTGCCCTCTTGTTATGCCGTCCATTACCACACGCAGGAGACACATGGGTTATATTCTTTCTCCCACATCAAGGTGTTTATCTCTGCTGGTGTAGTGTAAACACTGCTCGCCGGTGGATATTCCAGAATCTAAAATGTCTCTTAGCCTCCGCCAAACACTGTGTCATTGAGACTCTGAATTGTATCAGAAGCGCTGGTTCCAGGAATCCACCGTAACCCGTGATGATCCTAACTTTAGAGGATCTGTAATTCTGATTGGAACTCTCTCTCTCTCTCTCTCTCTCTCTCTCTCTCTCTCTCTCTCTCTCTCTCTCTCTCTCTCTCTCTCTCTCTCTCTCTCTCGGCCACTTGTAGTCGCCTCCCGGCGCCTGCAGTGACTCCTAATTGGAGATCAGTGAGTTATTTTGACGGATGGTCAAAGTTGGACGCCAACACCAGAACTCAATCTAATTTTCACAATATACCGCGTAACTCTAGTGAGTTCCGCCTGCGTCTGATGTAACTTATAATGACTCCCTCCCCCTCCAGGCCTGAGGCGACTGTGAGATCTTTTTTTTTCTTCTATCATCATTCTTCCGTAAGTAACAAAGTCATTGATTGCTTCGTACTCACAAGTACTGCCAGATAAGCGCACGGCTTTAAGACATATCGCTAAGCTAGTGATCGCCATTGGAATCAAGGCTGTTTATATGACTCAATCATCTACATTACGTACTTCACAATGGCTTCGTCTTTAGGGCTAGAAACCTTCAAGCTCAACTATTCTTTACTAGAAACTAGATATATACGCAGGCTCGCTGCAGGAGCGGCGCTTTCGGTCCATCTGACGCTGAGCGCAGGTTGTGATAATTGCTAGGCCAGTACAGCGCTAGGATAGTGTGTCCGCTCTCGCCTCCTCCACGGCCTCACACAGTCGATCAGAATGGCCATGGAAGAGAGAGAAACAGTTAAAGTTACATGTATGCACATTGATTATAGAAGTTATATAGAAGTAATCTATAGAGTCATTGTATATAGATTACTTCTATATACTGGGAAGACACTAAACATGTTGAAAAGTAGGAGCTTATGAGCTTCCGTGGTGTAGTGGTCAGCGTCGCTGACGATGAATTTCAGGCCTTACACCCACCAGGGTTGGAGTTTAGGACTGGTCGATCTGCCCACTGCCAACTCAGCTGTTTATCTGGGCTGGTCGATAGATGGTGCCATCTCGGTTAACGTGAAAAAAATGAATAAATCGCAGGTGCTTTTATGGTAGATAGAACGTAAATGAATGGGTCTGAATGATGTAGTTAACTTAGAGACATCTTCAGTGGGCAGCTATTATGATCTTTCACTCTACTTCACCCATTCGTTAACTACATATTTTTGCATAGTGTGCCGTACGCGCCCCTCTCTATTTTCTACGTATGAGCCAGTATACAGTGAGCTACATTTACAGCGCCTCTAACGGCCTCTGTCAAAACCCCCTCACGGCTGGAATATCGAATGTAAACTTAGGCCTTCCTTACCACCCTGGGCTGAGGCAGACGGACCAGTCTGCCTAGTTAGGGTGGTCATCACCCACGCCTGCGGGTCGAGATTGCTTCAAGGATCGTGATTATAAACTTAATTACGTGTTCATCCAAGACAAAAATGTTACGCCTATAAAGAACATGTTCTAAGCTATCCTCAGGCAGTGAGCGACCCACTGTAGCACATACGAAAGTGATCACGAGATCCCACTCCATGACGCCTCCTCTTTGCCACGGGAGACAGAGAGATGACTAGCCATAGTAATATTTAGAAAAGTGAGGACGAGAAAATAAGTGGGCAATGAGACCGAAGGACGAGAGTCTCCATGATTCGCGAGGCATGATGCCCATCCCCAAACTACACCTCAACTGTTATGGATGAACGAGTTAGACTCGTTAGTAAGAATAATACTGCCGAGATCATGTCTTAAGGGCCTGAGGTCAGCAGTCGGGGTCAGGCAGACTCAGCCAACCATGAGAGTGAGTGTAGCTGGTCACTGAATGCAAGGGAACAGCGAAACAAAGATAAGAGATAACAATGAGGGGGGAAAAAGATGCCTCACCAACTAGACTGAAACAAGAGAGTGACGCGACGGTAAGAAACGGCGCTGAACTGAAGGCGTCACGCCGCGTGACGCCAAAGGTCATTAAGAACATTATACCGGTAACGAGGAACATATCTGGCAGAACTGGCCTCTCTACGTATCCCAGACTTTGTTACCAGTCTCCCAGATCTGTCCCACGTACGGAGAAGACACCAGGCTACGTGGCTGGCGTGGTATCGACTTCGCTGCGACCGACTCCCACGTGGGGAGACTGACAGAGGCGCATCCCAGGGCCATTTGACGTCATTAGACAGATTGCGCGTGTTACGCGGATTAGCTAGGGGGCAGGTGGGGCCGTCTATGGCAGAAGCGTACGCTGTATACTGACCTCCTCCAATTCTCTCTTGGCAGGGCATTACCCGGGAAGTCGGTGAGGTTTCATGGCATACCTGAAGCGGGTCGGCTATGGCATGTCCATGTACTTAAAGCCGCCCCTCCCACGCATACACACTAAACGCTGACTCTCTTGGCAACGCACGAGCGTTGAAGCCGACTCTCTTGGCAACGCACGAGCGTTGAAGCCGACTCTCTTGGCAACGCACGAGCGTTGAAGCCGACTCCCTAGGCAACGCACGAGCGTTGAAGCCGACTCTCTTAGCGTGCACGTGCACTGAAGGCCAGCCCCCTTGACATGCACGGACACTGAGAGCCGTCCCCCTTTGTCACGCACATGCACAAAGGCTGACTCCCCATTAGCACGCAAGGGCATTGAAGATTGACCACCTTTGGCACGCACGTGCACTAAAGGTCGACCCCACCTTAGCTGCCTCGGTCGATGAAGGTTGCCCTTCCTCGACACGCACGGGCGCTGAACGTCGACCCCCCTCCTGGCTTTGCACGGTCGCCGAACGCCAAATTAATTGAGGCACCGAGGCAGAATGAGAGACACTGTGCAACACTGCGTGGCTCCAAGTCAACATCTACGTTTAACCTTTTTGCAGACCCACAGCCCAACGCTGCAACACCCACCCGATGCTCGATGCATCCTGCGAAACGATCACACACGGCCTCTGGATACGGTTGTGTGTACCTGAGATATGCAGATATGCTAATGCATTCATGTATGTAGATTGGGGGGGTTCGATTATATTACTGAGGATCTGAACACTAATAGAATCATTTAAACCCGGATGAGCAGTAGTACCACCACCACCACCACCACCCGTGTTGCCCAAACAACCTCTAATTTCATCAGTGTTCAAGTACAGGTAACTAGAGAACGTTGAAGCAGGAAGAAAACGGAAGATCAAAAGAACATTAGGATCTAATTGCCTCGTTCCGTATTCAGGTGTCATTAAAAGGAGAGACTGTTGAAAGAAAACGTGTTTTTTTTTTCTCTTAGTCTTAAAAGATATTTGCTCATATCAGCCATAGACATTATCGCTATGAAACTTCAAATCGAGGTACTCGGAAGGTGTGGTTAGGAAACCGCAACATGATTCTAGGACACATTATTCTGTCCTTTCCGGATAAGATGGTGGACCTTTTTGCCCGTTCAGATAACGTGTGATGTGATCTACTAAACTCCTTGACACAGGTTAACTCCTAGAGCACGACGGTACGTCCTGTGAACACGTTAGGATGGCATTTGAAGTATATCGGTTCGTGCTCAAGGAATGGGAGCCTACCTTTTTGCTCAAGGGTCGTACCGTCGTGTTCGAGGGTCGCAACTTCGTGATCAAGGGTCGCAACGTCGCGATCAAGGGTCGCAACGTCGCGATCAAGGGTCGCAACGTCGCGATCAAGGGTCGCAACGTCGTGAGCAAGGGTCGTACCGTCGTGTTCGAGGGTCGCACCGTCGTGATCAAGGGTCGTACCGTCGTGTTCGAGGGTCGTCGCAGCGTCGTGTTCGAGGGTCGTACCGTCGTATTCAAGCATCTAACCGTCGTACCAAGGATCGTACCATCATGACTAATTGTCGTACCGTTGTGCTCAAAGGTCTACTCACGAGAGAATCCTCATCGCCCATCAGTAACGTATAGAGAATATCTTTAACGTCTTCTCTGCTTCCGAACTGCACCGTCACACAATTATCTAAGCCCAGGTTTAGAATCCATCAGCATCGTCAGGATGAACGTCACATAATACCACAGAGAAACAGCCTTCATTTCACTCCCAGTAAAAAAGGGACGTGTCGCCTATTATTTCTCCCCCTATCCACCCCATCCAGTGTGATACTGCCGAGGTACTCAGCCCATCCCCAACCCACAAATCCATCGCTGACACACTTGTAATGATACATTAACATGGAGATAACGTAAAAAAAAAAGTGGGTTAGCCCCTTTTTTTGTATACCTGCAGCGCATTTATAAAACTCCACACGATTCATAAAAAAAAAACGCTCGGGACTCGTACATAAATGTCCCCATTTGCAAATACATATGAAAAAAAAAACTTGTATACGTAAATACATTCATCGCTTATGAATAAAACATTACTTCCGGGAATGCATATGAAAAATAGAATTACCGTGCCAAATAATGTTTCCATGACTTTGTGGTCTACATGCGTACCATTCTCCTAACCGTACCTAGCTGGCTCTGTTAATGAGGTGCCTAGTTCGCTCAATCAGTCAGGTGGTAATGGTTCTATCAGTGAGGGACCGAGCTGGTTCTATCAATGAGTGCTTACTGGTTCTATCAATGAGTTGCCTAGCTGACTCTAACAGTAAGGAGGTGGTGCCTTGCTGGATCTGTCGATAAGATGCCTACCTGGCTCAATCCTGGCCTCGTCTGTCTGGAATATAGATATAGTTACTGCTAGAATATAGATATAGTTACTGCTAGAATATTGATACAGTTACTACTAGAATATAGATATAGTTACTACTAGAATATAGATATAGTTACTACTAGAATATAGATATAGTTACTACTAGAATATAGATTTAGTTACTACTAGAATATAGATATAGTTACTACTAGAATATAGATATAGTTACTACTAGAATATAGATATAGTTACTACTAGAATATAGATATAGTTACTACTAGAATATAGATATAGTTACTGCTAGAATATAGATATAGTTACTACTAGAATATAGAGATAGTTACTGCGAGAATATAGATATAGTTACTACTAGAATATAGATATAGTTACTACTAGAATATAGATATAGTTACTACTAGAATATAGATATAGTTACTACTAGAATATAGTTATAGTTACCACTAGAATATAGATATAGTTACTACTAGAATATAGATATAGTTACACCTAGAATATAGATATAGTTACTACTAGAATATAGATATAGTTACTACTAGAATATAGATATAGTTACTACTAGAATATAGATATAGTTACTAGTAGAATATAGATATAGTTACTACTAGAATATAGATATAGTTACTGCTAGAATATAGATATAGTTACTACTAGAATATAGATATAGTTACTACTAGAATATAGATATAGTTACAACTAGAATATAGATATAGATACTACTAGAATATAGATATAGTTACTACTAGAATATAGATATAGTTACTACTAGAATATAGATATAGTTACCACTCGAATATCTTCTTGGTAGACAGCCTCGTCATAGACCCACATGCTCTCTGCATGAGCTTCTCCCGTGTACTCCTACACTGTATTGTGCTGCAAGGCAGGAGGCGCTCTCCCCCACACTGCTTCGTCTGCCCTTGAGATGAACGTTCTCCCAAAACTCCCCGGCCTTGTGAGGCAAGTACGACCCTACCTCAGTGCCGTAAGGAAGACAGACGTTAGTTTCAGAGAGAGAGAGAGAGAGAGGGAGAGAGAGAGAGAGAGAGAGAGAGAGAGAGAGAGAGAGAGAGAGAGAGAGAGAGGGAGGGAGAGAGAGAGAGAGAGAGAGAGAGAGAGAGAGAGAGAGAGAGAGAGAGAGAGAGACCCTGAAAGAAGATTTAGGGGGATTAACGAAATGAAGAGAAGAAAAAAATCTCCCTGGGCAAGAGAGATTTATGAGACTAACACAGTGCTAGCAAGGGATGAATTCATAGTGCAACGCGTACAGGATTCCTCACATACACATCCTGTGTATGGAGACCGACTTGCGGGGGTTGGATGTTGTTTGGGGAGTTCCACGACCAAAGAAGTAATCCTCCTACATAAACACAGAGCGACCCCTATCATGAAGTGTGGTGAAAACCCTTGATTCAGATTCGGGCAGCAAGTCGCTGGGAAAAATACATGCGGATATATTTCAGATATATTTAAGGCGGACGTATTGCGGGAAGATGAGGGATCTTCGTCACCTCCTTCAAATCTGCCTAAAGATATTTTAGGTTTGAATAAGATATATAAAGGACGGATGGAGCTGCTACACAGAAAATAAATGAATAAAGGATGAATTACAGTCAATAAATCTATAATGTATAAAGGCATTTCTGTCCATTTTCTGTCTGTAAACTCGCCGAAGAAGTTGGCAGACGCAGAACAACTAACCTCCATATGTAGCTGCCAGTAACTGTTTTCTGCTGCGGGATGTGTCTTCAAGAAAATGTATGTTATTGTGGAGTGGCAAGGTTGTGTTGGTAGTATGGGCGGTATGAAGAGAAAACATGGCGGGGATGAGTGATCATACCACTGAACAATGCCATTCCGCCGTTTTCCCCACACAACGGAAGAGTATTTTTGTAGTCGGAACGCTTACTCAGTAAGTCCAAAGGCCAATGGCCAAGTGGTCAGCGCACCCATAGCCTTCCACACGAACGAATCTGGTAATACCATATATAAACTACGAAATGAATCCGTGAATCATTAGATTACAGTACGCTTTGACGACGTGCATAATTGATTAGTCAGTTAAAAAGTAAACAGTTGAATGGTTAATGACATTATTGAAATAGGAAATGAATAAACGAGATATTGAATTATACGACAATAAGAGCGATTACTTGATAAATGAATGAATGACACGTTGAACATCTAGATTTGATGAATGGACAGCTAACCAATGAATGCCAGTGAGAAATGAATTATTCATATTATGAATGAATGAATATGCAAAAATGAGGTGATTTTAAAACACTCTAGATAATGAAGGTAAGAAATAGATTAATCAAATATTGAAAATACGCGGAACTTCAATACTTTATGGTAGAATTAGAATACGTCAGTAGGTAGATCACAGAATCGATCACACGAAAAGAAAATAAATGAATAAAGAGATAAATGAATAATCCACAAGTATATATAGAAGAAAGTATTGATTGATAGCACTCAAGTATAGGTGGACGTCCTTTCATCATACACGAATAAAAGTCGTGTATACCTTGATAAATAACATGGACACGAAGCGGGCAAGGGAGCGTTCATACCCTAGATTGCTGTTGTCCCTTATTAGATCTCCGCACAAGTATTATTGTGTACGTGGCTTGTTTGTTCGGAAGAGGCCAATATAATGCTCGTGTTCAATTTGTTCCGATAGATCTTGAATGTGATATGAGGCGAGTAAGGAGAGGGCTTCAGCCCTTGGGCCTCTCTGGTTATTTGCTTCCCTATTACCGTGTGGGAGCCCGAAGTCCGGTCGCTGATATCACGCCCGAGTGGGTTTGTCATACGCAGTCCGTCGGTCTGTCTGTATGTCTGTGCTTCTCTGGTGTGGCTGTGATACGGAGTCTGTCCATCTGTCTGTGCTTCTCTTGTAGGGCTGTGAGACGGAGTCTGTCCATCTGTCTGTGCTTCTCTTGTAGGGCTGTCATGCGTAGTCTGCCTTTCTCTCGTGGGCTGTCATATGGAGTCTGTCAGTCTGTCTTTGCCGTTCTGTCTCACAGACAGCACGAAGGAGGATGTGTTTCAAATGTCTCATGAGACAGAACAGATGATGGCGAACAACACTTCCTTCACCACCACTACAAACTCTCCCTCCAGCGCATCGTCTTTCTCTCCACAACAGTCGCTCCCTCCACCACAACCTCTCTCTCTCTCTCTCTCTCTCTCTCTCTCTCTCTCTCTCTCTCTCTCTCTCTCTCTCTCTCTCTCTCTCTCTCTCTCTCTCTCCACCCGAATCTCTCCCTCCTTCACAGCTTCTCCCTTCACAACTCCTTCATCCGCTTGGGTCTCCTGTTCCATCACAACCTGTTCCTTCACTATAGCCTTCCTTCCATCACAACCTCACCCTCCATCACAACACTCCCTACATCACAACGCATCACACGACCATAACCCTTCTTTAACAACGAATACTCACAACTGAATCTTTCCCTGTCGCATAAGTTTCCCCTCCACGCCAATCCCTCCCTCCCACCAGAGCTCTACACCACGCCCTCACTATACTCCCTCCCTCCCAATCCTCCACCACAGACTCACCCTCCACAATGTCTCTACAGTAACTAACCTACTCTGGTCAAAAATTTCCCCCCCCCCTTCCACTGCCTCCACCACAAACAACCTGTCCCCCTTTCAGAATAGTCTTTCCCTCCCATCGTAACTCTTCCCTCTCTCCCTCCTTCCTTCACAATGTCCTGCACCATCGTCCCTTAGCACCACACTCCTCGTTCCCGTGCCTTCTTAATCCACCTCAGTTAGTCTCTCAACTACACACCACCATCCCTTCCACTCACCACACACCACCATCCCTTCCACTCACCACACACCACCATATGGCCCCTCCACTCACCACACATCACCATCCCTTCCACTCACCACACACCACCATCCCTTCCACTCACCACACACCACCATCTCCTCCACTCACCACACACCACCATCCCTTCCACTCACCACACACCACCATCCCCTCCACTCACCACACATCACCATCCCCTCCACTCACCACACATCACCATTCCTTCCACTCACCACACACCACCATCCCTTCCACTCACCACACACCACCATCCCCTCCACTCACCACACACCACCATCCCCTCCACTCACCACACACCACCATACCCTCCACTCACCACACATCACATCCCCTCCACTCACCACACCACCATCCCCTCCACTCACCACACACCACCATCCCCTCCACTCACCACACCACCACCATCCCCTCCACTCACCACACACCACCATCCCCTCCACTCACCACACATCACCATCCCCTCCACTCACCACACACCACCATCCCCTCCACTCACCACACACCACCATCCCCTCCACTCACCACACATCACCATCCCCTCCACTCACCACACACACCATCCCCTCCACTCACCACACACCACCATCCCCTCCACTCACCACACACCACCATCCCCTCCACTCACCACACATCACCATCCCCTCCACTCACCACACACCACCATCCCCTCCACTCACCACACACCACCATCTCCTCCACTCACCACACATCATCATCCCCTCCACTCACCACACACCACCATCCCCTCCACTCACCACACACCACCATCCCCTCCACTCACCACACACCACCATTCCTTCCACTCACCACACACCATAATCTCCTCCACTCACCACACCCCACCATCCCCTCCACTCACCACACACCACCATCTCCTCCACTCACCACACACCACCATCCCCTCCACTCACCACACACCACACCCTCTCAGATTGAGCAACGTCGATAAAACAGCAGGGATTTGTCTCAGTCGTGCGAATTTGGCCGTTGCTGGAATCTAGGAGTGGAAGCCCGAGTGGTAAACCAATGGAAGAAGGTCGGTATAGAAACTCCCGCTCCTCTCATAATGGCCTGGTTCCAATTGTGCGTAACAAGCAATTACCTTGAACGAGGCAGTAACACCCACAGCGGGACGGAATAAACCGATCGCGCACCGCCTACACAGGATTTATTTTCGCACTCCGACTGCATTTTTGAATACATTTCCCCGGGTGTGTTTTGGTCGGTTTATTTCCATCAAAGGAAGGTAGGAAGATTGCCGGAGCTTCAGGAACAATGGGCGTGCAGAGGTATTACTGACCAGGTAAACAACACGTCCTCTCCCGCCGGCCTTGCCTGGCCCGTTGAGGGAGGAGGGAGACAGAGGGTAGGAAGGATGCGACAGGGTGGACGAGGAGGAGAGGTTGGAGGTGAGGGGGTTTAGAGAGCAGGGAGAGAGGGAGTGTGTGCAGCTGATGATAGCCTCCGCTCCCTTCTTATACTGCAGGGCAAATGCTGCTACGTGCCTTGCCTGACCCTCATACCCTCTCCCTGGGGAGACTTGAGGGCCAGAGGACGAGGAAGAGTAAGTGAGAGGCACCAAAGGGGGGGACATGAGGAGAGAGAGAGAGAGAGAGAGAGAGAGAGAGAGAGAGAGAGAGAGAGAGAGAGAGAGAGAGAGAGAGAGAGACTCAGGGTAAACAAACGCCACCGGTTGAACACCCAGGTCATGCTGGGGGGGTCTTGTGGGGGGGCGGGGGTGCGCGTTGTGCCACCACACGCACCTAAGCCCCTCTGATGGGTAGGGCAGGCCCTGTGTGCCCTTACACTATAAAAGCCTCACGACTGGATGGTCGGAGAACGTGTGCTCTGACGAGAAAATTGATATGAATGAGTTTTACTGGCGTGTCTCATTTTTGGACCCAACACAGTGCCATGTGCAGTCCTTCCCACTGTGCCACACGTGGGAGTCCCATGGCAGAATAAATGCGATATTTCTATGATAACCCGAAAAGGAAGATGGATGTTGGATGAAATAGTGATACATTTTCAGGGCAAGATCCCTCGACGTAAAACTACAGGTGGAGTTGAGCTGGAGATTGCATTTCTCGCTTTGCATGGCGGTCGCTAGACCAAGGATTTACATATGCATAAATAACCACACGGGATGACTGCGAAAGAAACTCAGCTGCTCATCACCACAGGGCATTGCTCGAAGCCATGAAAACATAACTTAGTAATCATAATAGTAATCATAATAATATCATTATCATTATCGCTATTACTACTGCCATTATCATCATTATTATTAATATTATTCACATTATCGTTACTATAATTATCATTATCATTATTATTATTATTAATATTATTCACATTATCGTTACTGTAATTATCATTATCATCATTATTATTAATATTATTCACATCATCGTTACTATAATTATCATTATCATCATTATTATTAATATTATTCACATCATCGTTACTATAATTATCATTATCATCATTATTATTAATATTATTCACATCATCGTTACTATAATTATCATTATCATCATTATTATTAATATTATTCACATTATCGTTACTATAATTATCATTATCATTATTGTTATTAGTAGTACTTGTATGTACTCCACCTTCCATGAGTCGTGAACATTACACAGAAACCAGAGCACACCATCCAACCTCGCATGACCCCCCCACAGACTATGGTTTGCCTCGACTGCTTCATGCGCCTTGGTTCATTTACTAATTGCTGTGGTCTGGTGGTAAAAGTCTTTCGTCTAGCTTTAAGACACCAATGGTCGTCTTTTTAACCCATTTAATCGTTGCGTGAAGCGCACCTTAGATGTATTTTCATTCTTTAACCAGACTTGAGACAATTCATATAATATTATAGTACAACTTTCCCTCTCAAAACCTTTTCCTTGTACTGTTATCATTAATATCATTAACGTTAACCATAATTATTATTATCATCACTATGATATTAATGTGGTTCGTACGCTCAGTGACGAAGTCTAAACTGAGAGCTGTTTTAGACCATTTCCGGCCCACAGAGACCATGTTCTTTTTTTCTCCGGACCATGTCTGCTGAGGAGTTGGTCTTCTGTAAGGCTCATTCGTCTGTTGATGACGTAACTTTGTGAAGGCAGGAAAGGCAGCGAGCTGACACGTAAAAGACAAACATTGTTCACTGTCAAAGCTCTAAATTACCCGAACGTAAACAATCAAAAGATTTGCTTAAAACTCGAAAGAATATCTGTCTCTTGACCCACTTTTGTTTTAAGATCTGAAGGTTCGAAATTCAGGTCGATTAACAAGCCTAAAACGTTTTTATTTCTTCAGACTTTTTCAAGTTTGAATTTCTGATCACTCATTTAAGCTTCTCTGTCCATTTAGTCTTGTGTTGCACTGCACAAGCCATGACGCGTTGATCCAAATAATGAATATTCATTTCTAAGAAGCTGGTAGATGAGTGCATAATGATCTCGGATGACAATAGACAATAATCTATTCAAGTTTGATCGACCAAAGATGTTATTATAACTACGAACAGATGGGAACATTGGTATTGGAATACCCAGTTAAATAATTCGATCCATCGTACTGTTTTAGCAACAGCGTGTTATACAACATGGTTGACCTCATACGGCATTCTCTCCTGCCTCTGGTAGGCAACACTCGGTCCTCTGGCAAGTGTTGCGGCCGTGGATGGTGTGACTAGCTGGAGGCAACACCCTAGCTTGGCCGAGACAAGTGTTCTGGCCACGGGAGGTTTGATGACTTGGTGGAAGGCAACACCTCATCTGCCTAGCGAGTGTTGCGACCGTGAAAGATGTGATCTGGTGGGTGGCAACACCTCGTCTGCCTGGCGAGTGTTGCGACCGTGAAAGATGTGATCTGGTGGGTAGCAACACTTACACTCTGCCTGGCGAGTGTTGCGACCGTGAAAGATGTGATCTGGTGGGTAGCAACACTTACACTCTGCCTGGCGAGTGTTGCGACCGTGAAAGATGTGATCTGGTGGGTGGCAACAGGTGGCGACGGCCGGGGTCAGCTACCTTTACCATACTCAACAGACAGACAGACACACACACACACACACACACACACACACACACACACACACATCTTTATATTGCTTGCTGATTGTACATAAATTCGGGGTCTTTAGAGCTCTCTGTTGGCCAGTGTGATCAGGCCCAAGAATAATCCCATGTCCACAGTTTTGAATTCATGCAGAATGTCATTTTGATTTTACGTAATCCGTCTGTGCCATGAAGGCACTATATTCCGATAGCACCGTACATTTATATATATATATATATATATATATATATATATATATATATATATATATATATATATATATATATATATATTTTTTTTTTTTTTTTTTTTGCTTTGTTGCTGTATCCCGCGTTTGCGAGGTAGCGCAAGGAAACAGACGAAAGAAATGGCCCAACCCACCCCCATACACATGTATATACATACGTCCACACACGCAAATATACATACCTACACAGCTTTCCATGGTTTACCCGAGACGCTTCACATGCCTTGATTCAATCCACTGACAGCACGTCAACCCCGGTATACCACATCGCTCCAATTCACTCTATTCCTATATATATATATATGGACAATCACATGTTTACCAAATGGCATCCTAGCTTCGTCTCTTAGATGTACATCAACTGACTGTTATATTTCTCTCTTGTGTCTCCCCTGATGATGTGATTATTACACGAAAGTGCACTTGGGAACTTTTCGTGTTTCATTTTCCCCGTGGACTCATAGGAATGTATATATATATATATATATATATATATATATATATATATATATATATATATATATATATATACATCAGTGATTCTTCTAACTATAAAATGTTTAACACTCTAGATAATCATTAATCTAGCTACCTTACTGATTATGTGGTCAGGATGACGAGTTCATTTCTAAGATAATTACATTCATTATTAATAATCTAACATGGTCAGGGACGAGCTCAGGAGCTAATGGAGATTTACTGAATTTTGTTACTAATAAGTTAATACACAGAGGATCATATTTTACGAGGGTTTCGAATCGTGTTTATTTGCCTTATGTAATTGAGTCACACTGACAGTCTGTTGCAGAATGATGCAACCGGTGGGTAGAGGGCCTGGTGAAGGTGAATGAGACAGAGGTCGAATCTCATGCCCCTTTTAGTTCTCTGTGTGCGATGAAACACCTTATTAGTCATGACGCTTGAGCTCATTATAAAGGTGATGTGAGAGAGGAAATTCTTCGTGATTCTACATGATATTATGAGCAACATCTCTTTAGATATAGATCATGGATGGCAGTTGTAGTTATGGTCTGTTATAGCCACAAGTAGAGGTCAGTTGTAGTTATGGTCTGTTATAACCACAAGTAGAGGTCAGTTGTATTTATGGTCTGTTATAGCCACAAGTCGAGGTCAGTTGTAGTTATGGTCTGTTATAACCACAAGTAGAGGTCAGTTGTAGTTATGGTCTGTCATAGCCACAAGTAGAGGTCAGTTCATGGCATAGCAGCAACGGGAGGGTGTCACACCATGAATATCACTGTGGTGTGTGATATGAATGAGACAATGTACAGATGAACGTCATCTTGCCTCGCCATGTTGAACTATTGAGAGAGGCGAGACCCGAGAGGTGGCTGTGTGTGTGTGTGTCCTCGTATGCACCAGGCAGCGTCAGTGGCAGCAGCAATTAGCGAGGCCATGGTTATGAGGTCTCGAGAGCCCGAGGAGAAAATGCTAAATATTCTTTTTTCCCCCTCACACTAATTGTTAGTCGTGCAGCTGGTTCTGGGTTGTTGGGGGACGGAGGGGAGAGGGTGGAATCAACTCTGAATCCTTTATGGCGATTGGATGTTGCTGGGCAAAGCTGGAACTGCACAGCAATATCGAGAATTCACTCGGCTTTGAACCACTGCGGTAAACAACCTGACCTTACCACATGCATCTCCACGTAAGAACCAAGGGGCGCAGAAAATGGGAAATACCTGAGATCCCCATATTGTGATAGGTCAGCTGCTGTAAATGGTTGTTAAGGTACATTTTTTTTTCTCCTCCTCCTCCAAGTGTTGGAGTTTACGAACCACTCTGTACGTACCGCCGTTAGAAAAAGACTGTTTCGGGAGAGAGTAACATTACTGATTCGTAATTGGAGATACAAACGAATCATTTTGTTCACGAAGCTTTGAACCTACTTCAGGCAAAGATGTTAGACTCACCGGATTTTCCTTGGTCTTAAAAACTCGTTTATATATATATATATATATATATATATATTATCCCTGGGGACAGGGGAGAAAGAATACTTCCCATGTATTCCCTGCGTGTCGTAGAAGGCGACTGAAAGGGGAGGGAGCGGGTGGCTGGAAATCCTCCCCTCTCGTTTTTTTAATTTTCCAAAAGAAGGAATAGAGAAGGGAGCCAAGTGAGGATATTCCCTCAAAGGCTCAGTCATCTGTTCTTAACGCTACCTCGCTAATGCGGGAAATGGCGTACAGCATGAATATATATATATATATATATATATATATATATATATATATATATATATATATATATATATATATATATATATTTTAAGAGGTCACAGTGGTGCGCGTGATCTAGTATATGCATATACCCACGAGGAAAATGAAACACGATAAGTTCCCAAGTGCACTTTCGTGTAATCATCACATCGTCCGGGGAGATACAAGAATGAAGGTAGAAGACGTAGAACAGCCAGTTGATATACAACGAAGAGACGTAACATTAATATTAGTGAACGTCTGTACATACTGGATAGCTATCTCGTGGGTAAAATTTGTAAGCAGTTCCCTTTCCTGTCCACGTAATAGAAATTTTTCGACAGGCATGAAGCCAGACCCGAACACCACCATCCCGAAACACCACCATCCGGTAACGCATGTTTACCAAAGTCGTCTTAGCTACGTCTCTTCGTTGTATATCAACTGGCTGTTCTGCGTCTTCTATCTTCATTCTTGTATCTCCCTGGACGATGTGATCATTACACGAAAGTGCACTTGGGAACTTATCGTGTTTCATTTTCCTCGTGGTTTTATGCATATACTAGATCACGCGCACCACTGTGACCTCTTACAATTCATAATTATTCAATCATTGAGAAATAGTTTTTTTCCTAAATGGCTCACGTATCTTAGAAATTTAGAACCTAATCAAAAAAGGAGGGAATACATTACTTTTATAGATGACTCACGGAAGAAAAAAAAAAAAGGTTGTATGATGGAAATATGACGTACCACATCCCATCTGTTGTGGGGCGTCCTGTGATGTGTTCAGACGTCCAAGTCCATATCGACTGTGGCAACATGGGCTGAGTCAGGGTTGCCCGGAGCCGAAGGCGAAAAGGGGAACCATCTGTCTGGAAGGTGGGTGGCCAACGGTCTCGTTGCCAGGCTCGTACATCAGGAAGAGCTGGCCATCATTGGCTCGTGACGCGACCATCCATCGGGTAGGATGCGAGGCGTCACAGTGCTGCTCGTTGGCTAAGACGCTGTAGCCCCCAGGGATCAAAGTACTGTTCACTGGATAGGACACGAGCTGCCAGGGATCAAAGTACTGTTCACTGGATAGGACACGAGCTGCCAGGGATCAAAGTCCTATCCAGTGGTAGGAGACTATCCTTCAGGGATAGAAACATCTCTCACTGGTAATAACAGTGTCAAACGTATAGAAAAGTGTGTACTGTTCATTAACAAGGGCGCTAATGAAGGAAGTGTGTGTGTGTGTGTGTGTGTGTGTGTGTGTGTGTGTGTGTGTTTAATGACCTAAAGCTCTACACTCGTGGGGTCAGGGTCAGGTCAAAGTCACACAGTAATACACAAGGGTCTTACGGTCTTGCTGCAAACAAGGTCGTACCTTTATGCACCTGCAAACAAGGTCGTACCGTTATGCACCTGCAAAGAAGGTCGTACCGTTATGCACCATTCCTTAAACCATGTGATGGTAATGACCATTCCTCATTCTGGAAACATTTGAATACATACACGTGTCTATGGCCTACCACCATCCCCCCATAAGCCCCAACCCACAAATCAACCTGACATCTGCCACATTATCCACCCTTGCATTTCGAGCCCCTCGTACTGACTCGCTCTTCCTACATCAGAATTGGAATCGCTCAGCTTCTGCTGGATTCCTCCCTCCTCCACTCTCCTCACTTCCACGACCATATCTACCATCAGTCACCCGCCTCTCATGGTCTTGGTCCATTCTAACCCACCTTAACCTGAAACTCGTCACCTTGCGTTCCGCAGCACAGTCCCACATCTCATCAGAAGAGCCACCCTTTCTGTCGCTCTTGTCCTCTTCCTCACCCCGCGACATCACACTACACCCCCGGACCCCCTTGATCATTCCCGAGCCACCGTGTCTCCTCCTTGCCTCTCAACTTCCCTCAGAGCCAGATGGTTCAGGCTTCTCTTGCCAAACATAGGACCTGCCTCTCCCTTCGTATTATCCTAGATACAGCCTCACACTATCAAACAACCTAACCAGAGCCTTCGAGGAATAATCCCCTAGCTCACCTCCTTACCTCTGTTTCTGCCTTTAATAAATGATGATAAAAGGAAGAGGATTTCCAGCCTCCAGCTCCCGTCTCCGTTCTTCGCGTTTTCTGTGAAGGAGGTGGTACATGGGTAGTATTACCTCTTCCCCCTAACCCCAGGGAATGATGATGCATCATCCAACTCCCACTCATGGAACAGACTACAATAAGATACATAGTTTTTTATTTATGAAGATTAAGCTTACAGTTTACAAAAGGAAAAATAAAAACCGTCATGATTAATTACTTTCTCTTATGTTTATAGAAATGTAACTAATGTTTTATAAAGGGAATATTAGTGACACGATGGTTTAGTGGTATATCTGTGCAAGCAGAATTACTTTTGTAAGCTCTCCACTCTAATTATTGACATATATAGACTATTTCACTTCTTTATGAGCAACGTGGCACGGACAAAACATGCCGTAATCAAGGTCACCTCGAATGAAAAGACTAGAAAAAAAATGTGTGAGGGATAATGAATGTATGAATTGATCAAGGCTCTGCAGGCTTTTTATACATCGACCCTTAAGGGTCGAAATGCTATAGGAAGAGAGAAAGACAAAATAAGAGAATTCTACAGTTTAGGTGTTCGAGGAAACGAGGCATGATAATGATCCATCCTCGTTGGTCTGTCTCCACGCAGACTCTGTGGGAAGCAGCAGCCAAAAGTGTACCTCGGGACTAAGCTGTAGTGAAGGGGACATATATGCAGACAGCTCACGAGAGCATTGGCCCAAACGATACTTGTAGAACAGGCAAGGGCAGATAGATCTCGATCTATGTATGCATAGGATGGAGAGAGGGGATGCCTAGAGAAATAGCGAGGAGGAAGGCCTTTGATTCCAGCCTCGCTGAGAGAGAGAGAGAGGTGGGCGAACAATCAAGCTTGATATGTGAGCAGACATCAGCACAGAAAACGATCAAAACATGACTTTCGTGTGAAAAAGACCCAGCAGAAAAGGGGATCTAGGAGTCCACCACAGCCGAGATAACTTCCGCTATACGTTCAGCACAGCATGAGGCATCCCGGCTGTCAAAGCACCACCCATCCCAGGCAAAGTCAGTGAAGAAGATACGCGGGGACGACCACCGTGCTCTCCCAAAGTTGGTGTCTCGAGGGGTAGTAAGAGGGTAGGCGTTCCCAGTTGGAAGTGACAGAAATGTGATTGTACCTTGAGGACCCAACGAAGCCAGATCTAGCGTACGTATGTACAGCGAGAGGGTTCCGAAGCTAAAGAGAGGCCGAGTGTGTTGGAAGAGTGGTCGTGAAGGTCGGAAACTCGTGTTGACCTTTCAGTCACTTGTTCCAGATCGTTAGGGAAGGGAAAAAGAAAAGGGCATCGGCTTCACCGGGATTGTCACTTGTAGATCCTGACCAATCCTTGTACTTTACAATTGGAATCCCCTGCATAGAGGATTCCAGCTTGTGAGCGCGAGGAAATAAATCTTTCATGGCAGGTACTCAAATAGACGAAGAGTTTAACATAGTTTGGGAGAATTGGACGAGGGAGGAGAATATGCGAAACTAAAAAAAAAAAAGAAAAAGAAAAAAAATGCGAATAAAGGGTACAGAACTTTTAAGCCAGTTAGCCTCAGAGTTCGAGCAGTGGCGGTGGAGACGTTGGTGGCGATTTAAAGTTAGACCTCTGACAGACATTGTGTGGATAAACAGCCTTGTACAGTTGAGCTCCAGACAGAAGATGAGGAGAGGTAGACGGCAGATGGTGCTATACGGAGGGACAGATAAGTCCGAGACCACAAATGCTGCAGAAAAATAAGAAGAGAAGTGGCCATGTGTTTGAAGAAATGAGATATGCCACTTGATATCAGTTACCGAGGCCCTGGGAACCATCCGGCCTTCCTCGAGAATGATCCCGGTGCAGTACTGAAGCATCCAGAGGAAAGGGCTACTGCTAGTATTGTGTGAGATACGTGTCGTGTGTAGTGATATGTTTAAGATCTGAGGTGGAGAGAGTGTGACTCACGTGAATTGGATGCAAGCATCTCACATTTGAGGTGTCATTTTTATGATTGATTTTCTAATCATCATTATCATCGTCATCATCATCATTGTTAACACCTAAGGATATATATATATATATATATATATATATATATATATATATATATATATATATATATATATATATATGTGATTATAGGGGTCTAGCCTAATTTCGCACCAGATTATACAGCGACTGGAAAGTCTGCTCTGGCAAAGCTGTATCATTGGCAGTTACCGCCTCGTGAAAGAGCTTGTGTCTTCAAACGAGTCTACTTTCCCCTGCTACTGGAAGTAGCGTAGCATTATTAGGTTGTAGGACCCTTTAGAAAGGTCCACCGAAACACCACGACTACTTCATGAAATTAGTGTCAGGGTAATCATAGCTGAAGTGCTTGGAACTTGTTGCAGCTGAGGCATACCCCTCTTGCAAATGACCCTTCACCCTGGCTCTCCATCATGCTATGGGTAAGACCTTCTTCATTTAAGCCTGGAAAAAAGGAGCGTAGATTGCCGTACCTTTAAAAGTCCTCACCCTCCTACGGGGAATGAGACATGTCTAACCGGAACGGCTGGAGATGGGGGACGTCCGTGGGCGCGCTGGGCTAGACGCCAATGTTGATATCTCGTCCCTGGACCACGGACCGACGGCTCGCCTCACAGCTCCCCCTACCCACAACAGACGCATCTTTGACACAACACAGACGCCTAGAAACAACCCAACGAGCACTAACCAACCGCTCTTCCTTCTCAGTCCTCAACACTAGCCTAGCAAGGCATACATCTCTGAAACCACACTCCCTAGACGAATTAGAGTCGCACATTCCTGTACGCTCTGGACATCACTCATCCCTACGTTTCTACACACACCGATTCAGCACATCACAGGACCCTCGATGCCCACGTTGCAATGACCAAAATAACGACAGGATTCAAGGACACACACACACACACACACACACACACACACACACACACACACACACACACACACACACAGAAACACACGAACAAATATATATTTGAATCAACATCAAATTGTACCGAATCCATCGTTTCCTTTATCCTCACGGAAATGCATGAACTGATTGAGTTATGGCCTCGCGTCATGTGATCATAATCCTCACTGTCTAGATTAATTATATGAGTTATGTTCTCAGGGCAAAGATTAATAAGGCAGAATCATTGGTCTAAAATGTTATTTTCATCGTGAAAGCTAAACTACGGTGAGTCATCAGAAGCAAAATGTCCAAGACAACGTAGCTGAAATACTGCGAAAGATGAATAATATTCGTAAAATCAGATGATACGATCCTTGAACACCATCCCGGCTGTTCACAGACATACGTGTTGAGACCACCTCTGAAACCTAATACTGAAATGAAACCAGATGAAGCGTAAGATACGGAGTCCAATATGTTTGCCTGGATAGGAACTGAAGACCCAATCTGTTTAGAGCACCATCCTCTCTTTATACTCTCCACCACGGGACGTAAATAGCCTGATGAAAGCTGTCTGGCAGCAGATTAATAGATATAGAGTTTTGGACGGTGTTTGAGATGGTGGAGATGCCAAGAGCTGGCTATGCGCCCACTCCCGCCCGTCTGCTACTGACAGATCAAATTGGTTCGAGTTTACGTTGGGGCCTAGAGGGATAGGCCGACCCCCTCGGAGGGGTAATGGACGGGTTAGAGGAAGGTGGGAGGCACTGCTAGGGGGGGGGGGGTGGTCTGGGGCTAGGTGGGAGGGGGAGGGGGTCTGTAGGCTTGGTTCTGTGAGACTAACAATTACGTGGCTCTCGAGATTAATTTGTCTGATGTGAAACTGTTATACCGAAATATAACATATATATAATATATATATATATATATATATATATATATATATATATATATATATATATATATATATATATATATATACACACACACACACACACACCCCAGAACCTTTCTAAAAGATTCTGCAGCCTGAGGGTGCGCTACTTCCAGTAGCAGGGAAACGTAAACTCCTCTTGAGAAAGAAGTTTTTCGACGAGACTGTACTCCTAGTGACACAACCTCGCAGAAGGACTTTTCTCTCTTGGTGTAACCTCGACCAGGCAGAGTCCGGTAACTCGTCTCTTCCTTGTGCATCAACTGACTTTTATATTTCTTTCTTGCATCTCCCCTGATGATGTGATCACTACATGAAAGTGCACCTGGGAACTTGTGTTTCATTTCCCCGTGGATTAAAAAGAATGCTTACCAAATGGCGTCCTAGCTTCGTCTCTTCGATGTATATCAACTGACTGTTATATTTCTCTATTGTGTCTCCCATGATGATGCGATTATTACACGAAAGTGCACTTGGGAACTTATCGTGTTTCATTTTCCCCATGGACTCGTAGGAATATCTTGATCACGCGCAAAATTGTGATCCTTTCCAATATATATATATATATATATATATATATATATATATATATATATATATATATATATATATATATATATGTATATATTTGAGGACTATATATGGTGTGAGGTGGTTTGATCGAGTAAGTAATGAAAGGGTAAGAGAGATGTGTGGTAATAAAAAGAGTGTGGTTGAGAGAGCAGAAGAAGGTGTGTTTAAATGTTTTGGTCACATGGAGAGAATGAGTGAGGAAAGGATTGACAAAGAGGATAATGTGTCAGAGGTGGAGGAAACGAGAAGCGGGAGACCAAATTGGAGATGGAAGGATGGAGTGAATAAGATTCTGAGCGATCGGGGCCTGAACACACTGGAGGGTGAAAGGCGTGTAAGGAATAGAGTGAATTGGAACGATGTGGTATACCTGGGTCGACGTGCTGTCAATGGATTGAATCAGGGCATGTGGAGCGTCTGGGGTAAACCATGGAAAGTTTTGTGGGGCCTGGATGTGGAAAGGGAGCTGTGGTTTCGGTGCATTATACATACCATCAAGAGACATTGTGAACGAATGTGGCCTTTGTGTGTGTGTGTGTGTGTGTGTGTGTGTGTGTGTGTGTGTGTGTGTGTGTGTGTGTGAAGCCAAACCAATCTGGTGAGTAAAAAACATCTCCCATTTATGATAGTGGAATCCAAAGACGGTAACGTGATTATGTGCAAGAAAATTCTGTGGCTTCCCACAGCAGTGAATGGCGTGCATGACGGATTGGGAAGAGGTGGGCAGCGTTCTCTGGGCGGGCAGTGATGGATAACAGATGCATCAACGTGGCTTATCAAGATATTATCAAAGGGAAAAGACCATCGTACAGGACTGACTAACGATGGAATCCGACAACAGCGAACAGTTTTGTGAGGGTAGAGGATCACATGATGAGGGAGGGAGGGAGGGAGGTTAGGGCTCGGGGGTAGAGATGCCCCAAAATGGTCAGTGGCTTCAATAGCACACAAGTAATTGCTTTCATTAAACACATATATCAAAAACTGGTCGTTAAAAGCAGCGCGTCCGGTAATTGAAATACTTTTCGTCCATATTCTCTTTTTTTGGGGGGGCAAGCCATTAAAACAGTTTCCACACTAATGATACGAATAGAGAAGGTACTCTTGATCAATACCAAACTGGCGGTCATTATTCATACCAAACTTAACACAGTCATCATGATGTGGAATGCGTGCCACGATCAGTCGATCTGCGGGGTTAGAGAACGAGGGACCAGTGGATCGAAGTGTGGCGCGTATCTCTCGTAGAGAGAGAGAGAGAGAGAGAGAGAGAGAGAGAGAGAGAGAGAGAGAGAGAGAGAGAGAGTTTGTCTGGTCGTGAGAATGTGAGGAAGATGAGAGAAATATGTAAGTCGGTAGTACTCAGCATTGGTCATTACACTTGCCTCTCCCTCACTTCACATCCTCAATCCTTCCTGTATACGCCAGGCTTGCATCACTAACCTGGTAGTCCAACCGCCCGTCAAATCCCGGACCTTCGCTTCGTAGTATCCAAAATCCATCAGCACCCAATCTCCCCGGAAACCATCCTTCCCGGCGCTCAACTTCCCCAGCACCTAACCCTCCTTTTACCCCAACTCCCTCAGCACCTATTCTTCCTAGTGCTCTACCTTCCCAACACCTAACCTCCTCAAAACACAACTTCCTCAGCCCCTAAACTCCCAAAGACCCAACGCCCTCAGCACCTAACCTCCCTAGCATCCAACATCTCGAACTCTTAAACTCCGTATTACCTCCCCAGCATCCAACTTCCCTAGCGCCCAACTTCCCTAGCGCCCAACTTCCTCAGCCATTCCCCATCCTCTCCCACGTACACATTGTCTTCCTTGACAAATGCGGTACAAAATCTGGTCTCTCTTTTTTTTTTCTACTCCTTCTCTGTTGGGCGGAGAGAAAAATGACAAAGGAAATGCGTGGATAAAGAAGTTGGGTGGAGGGGTAAGAACTGGGTCAGGAACTCAAGGGAAGGGACCCATGGGGTCAAGAACCAGAGAGAAAAGGCCCAGAGTCAGGAACTCAAAGAGAAAAGGCCCAGAGTCAGGAACTCAAAGAGAAAAGGCCCAGAGTCAGGAACTCAAAGAGAAAAGGCCCAGAGTCAGGAACTCAAAGAGAAAAGGCCCTAGTGTGGGGCCGGCACCAGCCACAAACCCACCACAGTTCCAGGTATCACATGAGCTCATAATTATGCAAAAGTATGCTAATATTTCCGCCATACTCTTTATTGGGCCCTGAGGTTAATTGGATGAAAGGAAGGCCGCGCACCACTCTTTACCATTCCATATCGTAGACATTCATTCATTCTATCTTCTTTTTTCCAGCTTCTTTCCCTACTGCTGCCTTTGAACGTGTGGCGCGAGCTCTGCCGGGAATTCCCAGAGTTTTAATCAGTGTTAAGGGAAAGTATTATACTTTTGCCCTGGGCTAAGATGGAAGGGGAATGGGGGTAAGGCAAGACTCAAGCTGAGGCGGAAGAGGAGGACGTATGATTCAAGCTGAGGTGGAAGGGGAAGGGGTCTTAACTCAAGCTGAGGTGAAGAGAAGAGGGCACAGCCCAAGCTAAGGTGGAAGAAGAGGACGTTTGAGTTAAGCTGAGTTTGGGAGAGGGGGAAGATATAACTCAAGCTGAGGTGGAAGATGGAGACGTATGCCTCAAGCTGAGAGAGGTATGACTTAAACTGAGGTGGGAGAGGAGGAGATACGAATCAAGCTGAGGATGACGAGAAGGAGGTATAAGTCATGCTGAGGTGGACTGATGGTCAAAACTCAAGCTGAGGTTGATGATGGTAAGATCTAAGTCAAGCTGACGTGGATGAGGAAAGATGAAGGGATGAGGTGGATGAGGAAGAGAGATGAAGGGATGAGGTGGATGAGGAAGAGAGATGAAGGGATGAGGTGGATGAGGAAGAGAGATGAAGGGATGAGGTGGATGAGGAAGAGAGATGAAGGGATGTGGTGGATGAGGAAGAGAGATGAAGGGATGAGGTGGATGAGGAAGAGAGGTGAAGGGATGAGGTGGATGAGGAAGAGAGATGAAGGGATGAGGTGGATGAGGAAGAGAGATGAAGGGATGAGGTGGATGAGGAAGAGAGATGAAGGGATGAGGTGGATGAGGAAGAGAGACGAAGGGATGAGGTGGATGAGGAAGAGAGATGAAGGGATGAGGTGGATGAGGAAGAGAGATGAAGGGATGAGGTGGATGAGGAAGAGAGATGAAGGGATGAGGTGGATGAGGAAGAGAGATGAAGGGATGAGGTGGATGAGGAAGAGAGATGAAGGGATGAGGTGGATGAGGAAGAGAGATGAAGGGATGAGGTGGATGAGGAAGAGAGATGAAGGGATGAGGTGGATGAGGAAGAGAGATGAAGGGATGAGGTGGTGAGGAAGAGAGATGTAGGGATGAGGTGGATGAGGAAGAGAGATGAAGGGATGAGGTGGATGAGGAAGAGAGATGAAGGGATGAGGTGGATGAGGAAGAGAGATGAAGGGATGAGGTGGATGAGGAAGAGAGATGAAGGGATGAGGTGGATGAGGAAGAGAGATGAAGGGATGAGGTGGATGAGGAAGAGAGATGAAGGGATGAGGTGGATGAGGAAGAGAGGCGAAAGGATGGGGTGGATGAAGAAGAGAGATGAAGGGATGAGGTGGATGAGGAAGAGAGATGAAGGGATGATGTGCATGAGGAAGAGAGATGAAGGGATGATGTGGATGAGGAAGAGAGATGAAGGGATGAGGTGGATGAGGAAGAGAGATGAAGGGATGAGATGGATGAGGAAGAGAGATGAAGGGATGAGGTGGATGAGGAAGAGAGATGAAGGGATGAGGTGGATGAGGAAGAGAGATGAAGGGATGAGGTGGATGAGGAAGAGAGACGAAGGGATGAGGTGAATGAGGAAGAGAGATGAAGGGATGAGGTGGATGAGGAAGAGAGACGAAGGGATGAGGTGGATGAGGAAGAGAGATGAAGGGATGAGGTGGATGAGGAAGAGAGATGAAGGGATGAGGTGGATGAGGAAGAGAGATGAAGGGATGAGGTGGATGAGGAAGAGAGATGAAGGGATGAGGTGGATGAGGAAGAGAGACGAAGGGATGAGGTGGATGAGGAGGAGAGGTGAAGGGATGAGGTGGATGAGGGGAAGAGGTGAAGGGATGAGGTGGATGAGGAACCTGCTCGGGGTTACGTTGTGAGTGAGGAGTCACTTTGGCGAGGCTGTTCCACTGAGAGCACACAGTCCCGTCAAAGAAGTTCCCACACCAAAGGAGTCCACGTTTCCCTTGTAGTGGAGGTAGCGTTGCCTTGGGCTACAAGAACCTGTGAAAAAAAAAAATTTCTAGACATCGGGATTGTTTCTCAGAGAGGAGAGAGAGAGAGAGAGAGAGAGAGAGAGAGAGAGAGAGAGAGAGAGAGAGAGAGAGGCTCTGGGATATCAAAAGAGAAAGAAAGAATGTATATTATCATTTATAATTATCGCAGGACCTGCGTCTAAATGCTCCTGCAGCCCAGGGGTGCGCTACCTCCAGCAGCGGGGACACGTGGACTCCTCTAAAATGAAAAGTTCGACCCTTCAGTAGCGGTGCCACGTCATGCGTGGGAGCCCAGGAAACACATACACACACACACACGTCTAGAAAACACGTCAGATATGTAAATATATCGTTAATGATATAAGCAGGTATATGAGCTTAAGGGAAAAAAAAAATAACATGTAAATGGGTATATCCACACAAAGTGATAGGTTTATTTACAAATATATGTGTCTGATATTTACATAATCATCATTACTATGGCCCACGTAAACATATGTTTTCCACCATCAGTTTGTTATAATATTTTTTCCTTGTATCATAGTCATTAATACGTCAACTTCGTCTGTATAAACCGTAACTGCCGATAATACCACTGCTGTGTATAATGATCACATACATGATGGTAAGGCTTAAGTCTGTAATTAGGGGAAGATCCCTATCTCACATAGTGTATAATTAATGAGGCAACAGAGAGTTAATTTGTTGTGCGTCCACAGATCCGGCGTAAGCCGTTGTCTGACTACGTTTCATATTATTTATACACAGCACTTTTCTCACTGTGTGGTACGTTGCTGTGGGGTGCTGTGCTGAGTCTCGTACGCAGTTGCTGTGGTGTGTTATACTAAGCCTGATAACCAGTTGTGGTGTGTTATACTGAGCCTGATACACAGTTGCTGTGGCGTGTTGTACTGAGCCTGATAACCAGTTGTGGCGTGTTATACTGAGCCTGATACAGTTGCTGGGGTGTGTTATACTGAGCCTGATACATGGTTGCTGTGGTGTGTTATACTGAGCCTGATACACAGTTGTTGTGGTGTGTTATACTGAGCCTGATACACAGTTGCTGTGGCGTGTTATACTGAGCCTGATAACCAGCTGTGGTGTGTTATACTGAGCCTGATACACAGTTGCTGTGGCGTGTTATACTGAGCCTGATACACAGTTGCTGTGGTGTGTTATACTGAGCCTGATACACGGTTGCTGTGGTGTGTTATACTGAGCCTGATAACCAGCTGTGGCGTGTTATACTGAGCCTGATACACAGTGCTGTGGTGTGTTATACTGAGCCTGATACCAGTCTGTGCGTGTTATACTGAGCCTGATAACCAGCTGTGGTGTGTTATACTGAGCCTGATACACAGTTGCTGTGGCGTGTTATACTGAGCCTGATACACAGTTGCTGTGGTGTGTTATACTGAGCCTGATAACCAGCTGTGGTGTGTTATACTGAGCCTGATACACAGTTGCTGTGGTGTGTTATACTGAGTCTGATACACGGTTTCTGTGGTGTGTTATGCTGAGCCTCATACACAGTTGCTGTGGCGTATTATACTGACCCTGATACACAGTTGCTGTGGCGTGTTATACTGAGCCTGATACACAGTTGCTGTGGTGTGTTATACTGAGCCTGATACACAGTTGCTGTGGCGTGTTATACTGAACCTGATACACAGTTGCTGTGGTGTGTTATACTGAGCCTCATACACAGTTGCTGTGGCGTGTTGTACTGAGCCTGATAACCAGCTGTGGCGTGTTATACTGAGCCTCATACACAGTTGCTGTGGCGTGTTATACTGAGCCTGATAACCAGCTGTGGCGTGTTATACTGAGCCTGATAACCAGCTGTGGTGTGTTATACTGAGCCTGATACACAGTTGCTGTGGCGTGTTATACTGAGCCTCATACACAGTTGCTGTGGTGTGTTATACTGAGCCTGATAACCAGCTGTGGCGTGTTATACTGAGCCTGATAACCAGCTGTGGTGTGTTATACTGAGCCTGATACACAGTTGCTGTGGTGTGTTATACTGAGCCTGATACACAGTTGCTGTGGTGTGTTATACTGAGCCTGATACACAGTTGCTGTGGCGTGTTATACTGAGCCTGATACACAGTTGCTGTGGCGTGTTATACTGAGCCTGATACACGGTTGCTGTGGTGTGTTATACTGAGCCTGATACACAGTTGCTGTGGTGTGTTATACTGAGCCTGATACACAGTTGCTGTGGCGTGTTGTACTGAGCCTGATACACAGTTGCTGTGGCGTGTTATACTGAGCCTGATACACGGTTGCTGTGGTGTGTTATACTGAGCCTGATACACAGTTGCTGTGGCGTGTTATACTGAGCCTGATACACAGTTGCTGTGGCGTGTTGTACTGAGCCTGATACACAGTTGCTGTGGCGTGTTATACTGAGCCTGATACACAGTTGCTGTGGTGTGTTATACTGAGCCTGATACACAGTTGCTGTGGCGTGTTATACTGAGCCTGATACACAGTTGCTGTGGCGTGTTATACTGAGCCTGATACACAGTTGCTGTGGCGTGTTATACTGAGCCTGATACACAGTTGCTGTGGCGTGTTATACTGACCCTGATACATGGTTGCTGTGGTGTGTTATACTGACCCTGATACACAGTTGCTGTGGTGTGTTATACTGACCCTGATACATGGTTGCTGTGGTGTGTTATACTGACCCTGATACATGGTTGCTGTGGTGTGTTATACTGACCCTGATACACAGTTGCTGTGGTGTGTTATACTGACCCTGATACATGGTTGCTGTGGTGTGTTATACTGACCCTGATACATGGTTGCTGTGGTGTGTTATACTGACCCTGATACATTGTTGCTGTGGTGTGTTATACTGACCCTGATACACAGTTGCTGTGGTGTGTTATACTGACCCTGATACATGGTTGCTGTGGTGTGTTATACTGAGCCTGATACACAGTTGCTGTGGCGTGTTATACTGAGCCTGATACACAGTTGCTGTGGCGTGTTATACTGAGCCTGATACACAGTTGCTGTGGCGTGTTATACTGAGCCTGATACACAGTTGCTGTGGCGTGTTATACTGACCCTGATACATGGTTGCTGTGGTGTGTTATACTGACCCTGATACACAGTTGCTGTGGTGTGTTATACTGACCATGATACATGGTTGCTGTGGTGTGTTATACTGACCCTGATACATGGTTGCTGTGGTGTGTTATACTGACCCTGATACACAGTTGCTGTGGTGTGTTATACTGACCCTGATACATGGTTGCTGTGGTGTGTTATACTGACCCTGATACATGGTTGCTGTGGTGTGTTATACTGACCCTGATACATGGTTGCTGTGGTGTGTTATACTGAGCCTCATACACAGTTGCTGTGGCGTGTTGTACTGAGCCTGATAACCAGCTGTGGTGTGTTATACTGAGCCTGATACACAGTTGCTGTGGTGTGTTAAACTGAGCCTGATACACAGTTGCTGTGGCGTGTTGTACTGAGCCTGATAACCAGCTGTGGCGTGTTATACTGAGCCTCATACACAGTTGCTGTAGGGTGTTGTACTGCCCTCCCCCACCATACAAGCTGTTGCAGTTAGTTATCTTGCAAGTCAAACATTGTTCTTGTGGCTCTGGTATATTTGTTTCGCTGGCCCACGTAGGCTTAAGAAACACCTCACTTCCATGTACGTGTTCGTCTGTATGTCTGTCCTTCCATGCAACAGCAGTTTTCTATCTGATCAGATCTCATTAATCATGCTGCAATATGAATGGGAAACAAAGTGGGTAGGTCGTACATGGTGTTTAAAGCTTTGAACGTAATAGTAACGGAAGCAGTAGTAGAAGCATTATTGCACACTATTAACCCACCCGCAAAACATTTTCTGATGTGTCCTGAAATCTTATGATACTTAATCACTCTATATTTCATTTGCACTCTTTTTTTTCCTCATTCGGCCAATGCATTTTCCTCTCATCCTCTTGCTGCTTTCTCTTATACGTCTCTCAATCACACGCACTCCTTCCCTGCAGATGATGGCTACACACCTCTCTCCCATCTCTTTCACTAGCAACTTAAATTCCCCCTTCTGTCATTACTCACAACCCTTTCTCACACGCCCACATCCCATCTCCTGCGTGCCACATACAAGGAGGGGCTGGTTTCTAACCCTCCTGTACCTGCTCCTATTCATCGCCTTTTATGGCACGCACGAGATACCTGGGTGATTTTCTTGTTCTCCCGTCCCAAGTCATTGACAATAAAAAAAATGTGATTTAGGACAAAAAACAAATCGTGCGAGTTACGTCTTGTCAAGTGTTAAGCAAAAGAGAAAGAGAGGGAGTTTGTGTCTGTGGACTTAGCTGTAACAACCCACGTGTCTGTGAGGCCAGGGTCGGGGGATATTCAGGCGGTATAGCAGTTCCATGGTCGGAGCCAACTTACCATCCATCTACATCTGCAAGTTAGTAGTTGGGTGTATATATATATATATATATATATATATATATATATATATATATATATATATATATATATATATATATATATATATATACATATTATCCCTGGGGATAGGGGAGAAAGACTTCTTCCCACGTATTCCCTGCGTGTTGTAAAAGGCGACGAGAAGAGAGAGAAATCCTCCCTTCCCGTTTTTTAATTTTTCAAAAGAAAGAGCAGAGAATGGGGCCAAGTAAGGATATTCCCTCTAAGGCTCAGTCCTCTGTTCTTAACGCTACCTCGCTAACGCGGGAAGTGGCGAAAGAATATGTATATATGTATATGTGTGTGTGTGTGTAGTTTATAGTGTGTAGGTGTGAGAGTGTGTAGTGTAAGAGAGAGAGACAGATAGACAGACGTAGTTAGTCAAACAAGTAGACAGATAGACCGATAGATAGATAGACTGATAGATATACCACATATTACCCGAACCCTACATCTGTGTCTCCTAGTAACAGCAGAAGCTGTAAGCAACAGCCATGTCTGTGACCATATGAATCAGCGTCGTTTTGTGGATCTGTTGATCATGTGTGTCTAGCAGACGGGTCACTGCCAGCAGACACTCGGCAGGGGAGTGACTTTGCTACACAGACACCTTCCACCTTCCTGCAGTCCTCAGAGCACGGAGGCTTAGCCGTGAACCAGTACGCTTGACGAACAAGATAAGCTTTCATCCCATTCGTCTTTATATCAACCTTTTGAACGAAGCTGGGACGACGGGATCGAGTATATGTGCGCGTCGCATTCACGAGGCATATTGATCGCAACGTAAAATCAACTCATGATCGTCGCCTCTGGCTCCGTCCGTAACAGGTGGAGGTAAGGCAGGGGGTCTCTGAACACCACACCCCCTCCCTCAAGCTGCAGGCTCCCGACCTTGACCTTTAAAACTCACCAGAATCAATGAGCATCCTCCTGGGGCGTGGAGTGGGGTGGGTGGAGGGGATTCACTACACGAAAAGCTTGCAGAAGAAGGGGGGAGAGAGAGAGAGAGAGAGAGAGAGAGAGAGAGAGAGTTATGCTGCATAACATAACATCTCCATGTATGCTGACTTATCCCGTTGCATCATCCCATGTCATGCTGAGCCCAGCCATGCTAAACTCTTTTCGCAATGCTGTGATATCATGGTAAGCTACGTTATAAAACACCTGTCCAAGCTAATTTGTTATGCGATAACTCTGCCATGCATCGCTGTTCGTTGATGCTATGTCATGCTGCCGTATCTCATACCACTCTGTGATGTCCGGTGTTACAATGTTAATTTACTTTGTGCTGTAAAATTCTTGGACCTCGACTATGCACCACCGTCGTCCAGGTGTTGGTAGATGTGGTGGTGGCTGTGATTGTGGTAGTGGTGGTTTGGGATGGTAGTAGTATTGTATAGCGAGTCCGTAGGAAAGCCAGAGAACAGAAGACATGATGGTCTGGGACAGGTCACCTGCTGTAGGGGAATACTAGTGACTTATTTTCTTTATTTATGTAGACGAAGACTGGATAGTGAAGGAGAAAGCTCTGCTCCACGCATTTTTAGATAAAAGCAGGATAGTATAGCAAATGGTCCCTCCCTACCCATCATTATAGATGAAGACTGGATAGTAAAGCAGGAGGCTCCTCCCCACCCACCACTATATGTAAGGAGAGACGGGATAGTAAAACATATGGCTGTCCCCCACCCATTCACCACTCCCTCTGGTATATTGACCGGCAGGTAGAAATCTCTGAGGGAACACCATGTAGCGCTGCTGACACAGAGGGAGGGAGGGAGGTAAGGAAATGACGGTATGTTGGATGACGACGAATATTTTATCATTAGTCTCTCGGAGGTGGACATCCTTACCCTGTATGGTCTCTCTACACAATAATGTCAGGCGGAGGGAACTCCGTGGTGCAGCCGTTAATGTTGCTGCCCGTGACGCATTCAGGCGCCGCCCGAGGTCTAGCGGGGTATAGGTTCGAATCCTGGATGCGTCAGTCGATCCACAGTCAACCCAATTGATCATCGTTGCTTGGGGGTTGGTTGATAAATTGGGTTCCTAGCTTATGCTAGTATATGTATAGCCATGATTTTAGCACTCATTTGTCCATGCCTTCTCAGCTAACACACACACACACACACACACTTAGAAAAGCAAATGGATTTGTATGTAGCATTTATGGATCTGGAGAAGGCATATGATAGAGTTGATAGAGATGCTCTGTGGAAGGTATTAAGAATATATGGTGTGGGAGGAAAGTTGTTAGAAGCAGTGAAAAGTTTTTATCGAGGATGTAAGGCATGTGTACGTGTAGGAAGAGAGGAAAGTGATTGGTTCTCAGTGAATGTAGGTTTGCGGCAGGGGTGTGTGATGTCTCCATGGTTGTTTAATTTGTTTATGGATGGGGTTGTTAGGGAGGTAAATGCAAGAGTTTTGGAAAGAGGGGCAAGTATGAAGTCTGTTGGGGATGAGAGAGCTTGGGAAGTGAGTCAGTTGTTGTTCGCTGATGATACAGCGCTGGTGGCTGATTCATGTGAGAAACTGCAGAAGCTGGTGACTGAGTTTGGTAAAGTGTGTGGAAGAAGAAAGTTAAGAGTAAATGTGAATAAGAGCAAGGTTATTAGGTACAGTAGGGTTGAGGGTCAAGTCAATTGGGAGGTGAGTTTGAATGGAGAAAAACTGGAGGAAGTGAAGTGTTTTAGATATCTGGGAGTGGATCTGGCAGCGGATGGAACCATGGAAGCGGAAGTGGATCATAGGGTGGGGGAGGGGGCGAAAATTCTGGGAGCCTTGAAGAATGTGTGGAAGTCGAGAACATTATCTCGGAAAGCAAAAATGGGTATGTTTGAAGGAATAGTGGTTCCAACAATGTTGTATGGTTGCGAGGCGTGGGCTATGGATAGAGTTGTGCGCAGGAGGATGGATGTGCTGGAAATGAGATGTTTGAGGACAATGTGTGGTGTGAGGTGGTTTGATCGAGTGAGTAACGTAAGGGTAAGAGAGATGTGTGGAAATAAAAAGAGCGTGGTTGAGAGAGCAGAAGAGGGTGTTTTGAAGTGGTTTGGTCACATGGAGAGAATGAGTGAGGAAAGATTGACGAAGAGGATATACGTGTCGGAGGTGGAGGGAACGAGGAGAAGAGGAAGACCAAATTGGAGGTGGAAAGATGGAGTGAAAAAGATTTTGTGTGATCGGGGCCTGAACATGCAGGAGGGTGAAAGGAGGGCAAGGAATAGAGTGAATTGGAGCGATGTGGTATACCGGGGTTGACGTGCTGTCAGTGGATTGAATCGGGGCATGTGAAGCGTCTGGGGTAAACCATGGAAAGCTGTGTAGGTATGTATATTTGCGTGTGTGGACGTATGTATATACATGTGTATGGGGGGAGTTGGGCCATTTCTTTCGTCTGTTTCCTTGCGCTACCTCGCAAACGCGGGAGACAGCGACAAAGTATAATGAAAATATAAATATATATATATATATATATATATATATATATATATATATATATATATATATATATATATATATATATACATACATATATATATATAGATAGATAGACAGATAGTTAATTAAATATATGGGAAAGAATACCATAATGTTTCACAGACGAAGCCTGAGCAAAATGAAATGCACAAAAGACAAAGAGGAAATACAAGATGGGGTGATTATGACATGAATACATTGAAGAGAAATTCGGATAACCACATCACGGAAAGACATGGCATGTACTGGTCACAACCAGCTGTGAAAGATGTTTAGAAAGAAGACAGATTTGAACATTTGGGCTAAAATGATAAAGTTTAATAGGGATGATATATTTATGACAATATCCGGCCAGGAAATGAGTGGAGGGATAATGAGAACATTAACAACGAGAGAAGAGAACATTGGTGATGAAGGTGTTGACTACATGCGTTATTGACAAACTCGCATATGTTCACTACCCAAGAGAGATGAACTCACCGTGTTAGTAAGAATTCAGAAACACTTCACGAGCAGAATCGAGAGCCAGGAGCTTATGAATCATCGTGAAAAATTGAGAAAACTTTAATCTTACATCCCAGAAGGATGAAGAGATGGACACAGGAATGTTATACTAAAAGTGTCACAAATCGGATGACATAGAGTCAGTCATACACAATATACAACAGCTCACTGAGGAAGCTAGAAAGACTGCTCAGTGCAGCGTCAAGTGGAAGAATAAATCTTCATGGAATAAACATAGAAGCATTGGAAGAAACCTCGATAAGTGGTGGTGGTGGTGTGGTAGTGGCGTGGGTGGCAGGGATGGTGGTGGTGGGGTGTGGTGATCGTAGGGCTGTGTTGGTGTTGTTGGATGGTGTTGTGTTAGTTGAGATGATGGTGATGGTGAGTGGTCGTGATGGTGTGTGTTGGTGATGGTGTGTGTTGGTGATGGTGAGTGGTCGTGATGGTGTGTGTTGGTGATGGTGTGTGTTGGTGATGGGGAAGATATAAGTATTAACCCTATCGACCCTCAGCCTCCTGTCCTCCCACACCCTCCTTCCTCACTCTCTCCTCCTCCCCTCATCTCTCTCTCTCTCTCTCTCTCTCTCTCTCTCTCTCTCTCTCTCTCTCTCTCTCTCTCTCTCTCTCTCTCTCTCTCTCACACAATCATTTCCTCCTCTCATAATATCAACTCTCGTGCCCCCTAGCGCGCCCATTGCTTCAGGCTAACGGCGAGGGACCAGAGAGGGACAGAGAGAGGGAATCGTCTCTCTCTAAGGCGATTAGGAATGGCTTGAGTAGAAGCGGTTGTAGCCTGGCACTTTAGTGCAATTACCTGTTTGTACTGTACATACGGGGAGGGGGGGGTTCATACACGTGGGGCCCCCATCTCTTGTACTGTACATGTGGGGAGGTGTTTTACATATCTTGTACCGTACGAGGAAGGGAGTTTACACTCGTGGGGTCCCCATCTTTTGTACTGTACATATGGTGAGGAGGGTTTACATCCGTGGGGCCCTATACTATATGGGTAATATATACCATACGGGCACTGCACGGGGAGGGAGTTGTACACTCGTGGGGGCCCCATCTCTTGTACTGTACGGGGAGGGAGTTGTACACTCGTAGGATCCCATCTCTTGTGCTGTACGGGGAGGGAGTTGTACACTCGTAGGATCCCATCTCTTGTACTGTACGGGGAGGGAGTTGTACACTCGTAGGATCCCATCTCTTGTACTGTACGGGGAGTTGTACACTCGTAGGATCCCATCTCTTGAACATTTACTGCTATTTCACAAACTTATGTACCAATGTTTGCTGCTCCAGTGTACCACGTCCTTATCCAGTTTTCTCATTCATCCGCCACTCTTGTACTGTAAAAGAACCTTTTTCCATCTCTTTTTGAAAGATTCTCGCTTGATGTTATTTAATATTCTCTGGCTGCTCTCTCTCTCTCTCTCTCTCTCTCTCTCTCTCTCTCTCTCTCTCTCTCTCTCTCTCTCTCTCTCTCTCTCTCTCTCTCTCTCTCTCGCAATTGTTTCCAGTCATTCTGGTCTAAAGATTTAAAGGATGTAATCAGGTCACCCTTTTCTCTTCTCTCTTCTATGGTGGTCAAATTTAAGGCTTCTAGTCCTTCCCTGTAATTCGGCATATGAACAGGGCTCTACCTTTGGAATATTGCCTCTAACAGTAAGCAGAAAAGTTTTCTCGTCTGGTCAATCAAAGTCTGAATTTGATAACTTGCGAAAGAAAAAAAGGCTTACAAGTAACCTTGTAGCATCTTTGTTGCCCTCCTCTAGACCTTCTCTATAATCTCTTTGTGCTTCAATAGATGCGGTGACCAAACTTAAGAAACACATTCTAGTTTTGACCTTATGAACGAAGTGAACAGCTTTCCTCTGGTGACAGGTTAGGGACGATGTCAACTGCAAAGTCTCCCTCACACGTAAATTCCTGCAACATATTTGTTGCAAGATTATACTCATAATGAGATTTACCGTGTCCCATCCTCATTACATTTACTTGGGATAATTTTCATCGTCCATGTATCAAGCCAATTTTGTGGTCTGTTTAGGTCCCCTTGTAAGTCGATGCAATCTCCCACGCTACTCACTTCACACATAATGTTCATAATGGCTGGAAGGAGATGCTGGGCTCTGCTTGCATGAAGCTACACTTAGTGTGAACAATCACCTTTAGCGTGGCTGTGGCACTGGGAGTGCAGGCCCTTCAAAGAACTCCTCACTCTCAACGAGTCTGCATTTCCCTGCGACTGGAAGTAGAGCAGCCTTGGGCTGCAGGAACCTTTCTTTACAAGGGTCCTGCGTAATACCAGTACTCGTCATAAGAACTGGTCTTGGGGTAATTATGAACTGATGATAAACAGCGGTTGGCATGGAGCTGTTCTCATGTCCGTCCGTCACAAGCACGGATGAGTTCGTTGCGATTGTCATGCCGAACTGCAACACGGGGACGAGGAATATCTTCGTGGCAGGGGATGACGGAGACAAGAGCGAAAGAATGAGATGGTTCAGTGCATTCAGCGTCTCTTGATAGGCGGTTTCAGAAAGACCGAGGATGATCTTGCAAGCTGTTTTCTGCGTGGTGGATAGGCATGAAGATCAAGTGGAAGAACAGAAGCTGTAAACATGTTCTTAAATTCAGGCTCTGGGGGGTCGAAGTGTCTGGCGTCTGCCAAAAATGCAGAGACGATAGCTCGAAGGATTTGTTGGTGGAATCGTATTCCCTCCACCTTAATCCATCATCGAGAGTGACACAGAGAAGCTTGGTTGAGGGCTGGGGTCCATTAGGTGATACTGGGTAGGTTCTGGTTGGAAGAAACGAAGCTGATGTGCATGACTGTGGTGTTGGTCAGGTTGATGTCGATTTGGTATGTATGTTTGTGTGTGTGTGTGTGTGAGTCGAGCATATCCAACGAGGGAGGAACTCCCCGTGTGTACTCAAGCACACGCAAGAGTCGGTATAAACCAACGTGTCTCAGCGTCTGTGTTGAGGTCGACAATGTTAACTTCCCGTGACAGCATTGCCGGCGTCTGGGTGTGGACGCTCGGCCAGCGCAACCACCCGCCCAAAAAACCCACCAGCCTGGGAGGCTCTCAGGTTTAATGGCCATGCGGCCAAAGTTTGATACCAAAACATTTGTCATAAAAACATGAATGACAGTCCCCCGAATCCCTTTCCAATAGCGCGTCTTTGATGATTTACGTTAATGGCCGCTCCAGTGGCGCTAGAACACCGGCATGGGGGAGGCGGTGACCTGGGATGTGGTGTGTTCAGTGGTGCGGCGTAGGGGAAGACCCGAACCCCATAGTGGGGTGGTGATGGGATGGGTGTAAGGAGCATGGGAGAGTGAGAAAGGGCTAGCAGGGGAGGTAACTGGCGTGGGGAGATCCGCGGGGACAGGAGGAGGCGTGTCCAGGATGGTTGTGGGAGAGCAAGAGTGTTGGGGCTGGACAGAGGGTAGCTGTGAGGCACGTCATTGGAAAGATGTGTTGGGAATATTCTATGGGAGGTATATGTGGGAGGAGGGGGAGGTGTGTGTGGGGCAGAGTGTACAGGGATGTGGATGGGCTAAGAAGTGGACATCCGGGAACGCTTGTTTACCCATGGCATCTTAGTTACGTCTCTCTCTCTTGTATATCAACTGACTGTTCCACGTCTTCTATCTCATTCTTGTGTCTCCCCTGACGAGGTAATCATTACACGAAAGTGCACTTGGGAACTTATCGTATTTCATTTTCCTGAGTTTGTTGGCACATATATATATATATATATACATATTTATATATTCCTATGAGACCAGTGGGAAAATGAAACGAGATAAGTTCCCAAGTGCACTTTCGTGTAATAATCACATCAGGGGAGATACAAGAAAGAAATATGAGTCAGTTGATATACAACGAAGAAACGTAGCTAGGACGCCATTTGGTAAACAAGTGATAGTCCAAGACATACAACGAGCGTATCATAAACTTATTATGTGGATAAGAAGGGGATTGTTTACAAATTTTATCAGCAATAAAGCTATCCAGTTTTTATAGACCTTCACTATTATTAAGGTTATAATTCTTTGTGTATTTGATAACAGAAGATTCAATGATATCTCTCGTGGTACTGTAGTTAGAGTTAATAACTGAGATGGCATTACTCCAGTCAGTACAATGAACGTAGCTTTTAACGTGATCAAACAAGGCATTTGATTCTTGTCCTGTTCTTATACCATATTTTTGTTACTTAAGTCTAACAGAAAGATCCTTACCAGTCTGCCTAACATAAAACTTATCACAATATCTACATGGCACTTTATAGATGCATCCAGGAGAATTTTATGGTGAATTCCTGATTAAGATATTCTTTATAGTATTATTGTTGCTGAAGGCATCATTTACATTAAAGGATTTAAGCAGCATGGGAAGTAAAGTGAAATTATTATTAAAAGGGAGGACTAAAAGATTCTTGGTGTCAATGGGAGGTTTGGGTTCAACTCTATAAAATTATTTCTTTGCTTACTTAAGGGATTTATCAATATATATATATATATATATATATATATATATATATATATATATATATATATATATATATATATATATATATATATCCCTGGGGATAGGGGAGAAAGAATACTACCCACGCATTCCTCACTTGTCGTAGAAGGCGACTAAAGGGGACGGGAGCGGGGGGCTGGAAACCCTCCCTTCCTTGTATTTTAACTTTCTAAAGGGGAAACAGGCGCTACCTTGCTAACGCGGGAGACAGCGACAAAGCAAAATTAATAAATAAATATATTGGAAAGGATCACAATTTTGCGCATGATCAAGTATATTCCAATGAGTCTTCGGGGAAAATGAAATACGACAAGTTCCCAAGTGCACTTTCGTGTAATAATCACATCATCAGGGGAGATACAAGAAAGAAATATAAGTCAGTTGATATACAACGAAGAGACGTAGCTAGGACGCCATTTGGTGAACATCTTGTTTACCAAATGGGGTCTAGCTACGTCTCTTCGTTGTATATCAACTGACTTATATTTCTTTCTTATCGTGTTTCTTTTTCCCCGTGGACTAAATGATCCAAGCTAAGGCCAATATATCTTCAGCCTTGAATCTAGCTTATTGAAGATAAGGAGTCGTTATTATTATTATTATTATTATTATTAGTATTAGTATTAGTATTAGTCATTACCCCAGACGCGAAAATGTCCTCGCTGCGGACGCCAAACACCTCCTGGTCTCCCTCAACACCTCGCCCCTGTCAGCTGGGCAGAGGTGACGCTGTTATGGTCAATGTGTGTGTTTGTGTGTGTGTGTGACGATTTCCGGCCGTAATAACCATTCAGCATTTGATGGCCACTGGGGTGTATACCACCCGTTAATACCTTTTGCATCGACTGGCCATGTAGTGGGACCAGCTGTTAATGGCATATAAAGGTGCTAATGGTACACGGAGGAGGCTCCCTCATCCGTCCCTTTCCCGACACAGTCCATATGGTGACATGTCGAGTATTTTGGATCACGATTACTGCCTCCTCTCACGCCATGGCAGTGAGGGTGGCTCGGTTGCCGTCTCTGTTGGATATGAGTCCTCGTATTCAACTAAGTATCTAAGCCACTATCTATACTACTGTGTATATAGGTATATATATGCATGGGTATATGTATATACATAGATGCACGTATGTATACTATCTTTAAATGTAAATATTGACAATTTCTTGAGAGAATGTGGGTTTTTTTTTCCTGAGTTATGACGTGTTCAGGCCTATATGACCGCGTGTTTGTGTCTCTCTACAAAGGAATGTATGAAATGTATGATTGTGTCATATTAATGTATATGTGTCAGCTTAAATGTATATACTTATTGATATATTTTATGTGTTCGCGTTTGTATGTGTCAATGTAGATACACGTGTTGCTGGCATACATGATCTGTCAGTATACTGTCCACATATAGTCGTGATTAAGAATATATATGTCTAATGGGATGCGTGTCAAGGTTGGAGACGCGAAATTACATCGAAAGAGAGAGAGAGAGAGAGAGAGAGAGAGAGAGAGAGAGAGACTTGCTGGGCAATCGGCTCCCGAATCGAAGCACCAGGATAGGTCAGACCAGAGAGGTTGTTTACGAGAGCTCTATTTGCGTGAGGCCACACGCGTCAAGTGTGGGCTGTGCCAGATGAGGAAGGTTATCAATGATGACTTCGTGCACGGTGGCTGGCCGGTGGCGGTCGTGCCAGATGCTGAGCGGCACCAGCAGCTGAAGCGAGCCATAACCTGGGTGATCAGGGGGAGGGTCGTCAGGTTCTGGGTGCTCTGAGGCGTGTGTGGAGAGGTTACTTACCGCGCTGACGCTTCACTGTGGCGGACGTGGCGTTCAGGACTGTGTCGTGTGTCGTGATGCCTCTCACTCGGCAGTGGTGGATAGCTCTTTCTTCCCCCCACCTCAGTTGACGAGAAGCAGCCTTTATGATCGAACGCACATAGATGTACCCTGTGAAGTTCCGTCATCTGCGCTTCTTGCTTTGCTGTTGCGCGCTCGCGCGAGTGTGTGTGTGTGTGTGTGTGTGTGTGTGTGTGTGTGTGTGTGTGTGTGTTGGTTGGTTGGGATGGCATATATATATATATATATATATATATATATATATATATATATATATATATATATATATATATATATATATATATATATATATATATACCCTCACCTAAGACAGGTACCCAATTCATCGATCAATCCTATAGTTCAGGATAAACAGCTGGGTTGACTGCGAACTGACTGCCGCGACCAGGATTCGAACCTCGGCAGTCTCACCCACCCATGAATGCTTCATGGTCAACAAGGCTCCTCCTCCTCCTCCTCCTCCTGGTGTAGTCTTTGTTATATTTCAATTTGAATGGTATATTTCTTTTCCTCTGATGCACGTATCTAAGTCCCCTCGTTCTATCAGCACCCACTAAAACCCTTGTCTGATTCTTGGATATTATAGTGCCTTCCTTAACCATCTGAGCTTCGTTTCTCCCCAGTCGTTCCTTCGTCAAGAATATTTCACATACCTCAGATTACGATCTGTAAATAATTCAACCCCAACGAGAGTTCCAGCGGTTGAGATGGAGATAGTGAGAGGCGGGGGGGAGAGCAGGACTGGAGTGATACGATATGTGAGGAGAAAAGGCGCAGTGAGGCGGGTGTGTGTGTGTGTGAGTGTGAGTGTGGGAAATGCTGAAGAGTGAGGAACAAAGTGTGAAAGGAGCCTCAAAAGGTTAATAATGAAACGTCTGGAAGATCTAGACGCGTGGAGGGATTACCCTGCCACAAGGAGGAGACGAGACCATTGGTGAGGGAGATGGATAGTGAGGGAGTTGATGTGGAGGACATCAAAGGAGAGGGTGGCTGGGCAGAATGAGGGAGTGAGTGAGGGTGGGAGGACCAAGATTAGATAAACTGATAGAGCGAATGAATGTACATTAGGAATGCATGGACCTGATAAATGAATAAATAAATAAATAACTGTTTATTGAATTCAGGCAGCCATCCGGCTACATCAGGAGCATATTAGAAATCCCTGGGCATGGTAAATAAATCAGTAAATAAATAAAGAACGATTTATCGAATTCAGGCAGCCATTTGGCTGAAAATAGACAATTGAGAAATGACAGAACTCGTGGGTCATGATGGCAACTGGTTAATTTATCACAAAGGAGATTACAGTTAGGTTGGGGCTGGATACTTCTACGCTTTGAACAAGCACATGTGTGAGGTTTATCTACATTGTACTGGAAGCTTACGGAGTAACTGCAATGGTTTATACATTATACATTGAGCGGTAATTAGTTGAACATGAAGTGAAGATGTAAAGTTACATATTGGTTCATCTGCAGAAAAATTTTTATCGACTTATGAAGGGAGGATTTCTTAATTGCCTAACCTAATCCAGATACCCATTTGATCGACCAAACCTCTATAGCGAGGATGAACAGCTGGACTGACTGTGAACCGAATGTCACGTCCACGATTCTGGAAAACGGGGCAATAGTGTTATCCTTTACGTCTGTAAGAACACGAGGTGATAGAAATTTTTAGTATCGTCATTTTCGCTATTAAGAAGAACACCTTGTCACCTTCACTCACATTGACACAGACCGTATTCACAATATGTCACAATCACCCAGCACCGTTTTCTATTTTCCCACCCGGCGGTATTAAAATTTCAGGTATTTTTATGCTGGCCGACTTAACTCGTTGATGAGTAATTAATAGACATAAAATTTTTTATCGTCGAGGATAATCCCGATTATTTCCAAAGCGGCAATTTGTTATAACGTTTTACCCGACGCGAGGCGATTGCCCAGTGATGATCACCAAAATCCCAGGCCAGTGATTCATGTCCCGTTTTTGTAGGGAATATTTCAGGATAAGATTTGGATTCTCTTTTCTTCCCAGTGAATACAAAAATTGATGCGCTACCGTTAGAATTGGTCTTGTGGATAAAATGCTGATGATGGAGAGAGGTTTCTACCGCCCTGTAACGGAGGGTTTGAATTATTGATGTATATATATATATATACACACACACATATATATATATATATATATATATATATATATATATATATATATATATATATATATATATGAGAGGGTAGTGATTGAGAGGGTGAAGGCATGTACAGAGCATCAGATTGGGGAAGATCAGTGTGGTTTCAGAAGTGATAGAGGATGTGTGGATCAGGTGTCTGCTTTGAAGAATGATATGAGAAATACTTAGAAAAACAAGTGGATTTGTATGTAGCATTTATGGATCTAGAGAAGGCATATGATGGAGTTGATAGAGATGCTCTGTGGAAGGTATTAAGAGTATATGGTGTGGGAGGCAAGTTGCTAGAAGCAGTGAAAAGTTTTTATCGAGGATGTATGGCATGTGTACGTGTAGGAAGAGAGGAAAGTGATTGGTTCTCAGTGAATGTCGGTTTCCGGCAGGGATGCGTGATGTCTCCATGGTTGTTTCATTTGTTTATGGGTGGGGTTGTTAGGGGGGTGAATGCAAAAGTTTTGGAGAAGGGGGCAAGTATGCAGTCTGTTGTGGATGAGAGGGATTGGGAAGTGAGTCAGATGTTGTTCGCTGATGATACAGCGCTGGTGGCTGATTCGGGTGAGAAACTGCAGAAGTTGGTGACTGAGTTTGGTAAGGTGTGTGAAAGAAGAATGATGAGAGTAAATGTGAATAAGAGCAAGGTTATTAGGTACAGTAGGGTTGGGGGACTAGTCAGTTGGGAGGTAAGTTTGAATGGAGAAAAACTGGAGGAAGTGAAGTGTTTTAGATATCTGGGAGTGGATTTGGCAGCGGATGGAACCATGGAAGCGGAAGTGAGTCACAGGGTGGGGGAGGGGGCGAAAGTTTTGGGAGCGTTGACGAATGTGTGGAAGGCGAGAACATTATCTCGGAAAGCAAAAATGGGTATATTTGAAGGAATCTTGGTTCCAATGATGTTATATGGTTGCGAGGCGTGGCCTATAGATAGAGTTGTGCGGAGGAGGGTGGATGTGTTGGAAATGAGATGTTTGAGGACAATATGTAGTGTGAGGTGGTTTGATCGAGTAAGTAATGAAAGAGTAAGAGAGATGTGTGGTAATAAAACGAGTGTGGTTGAGAGAGCAGAAGAGTGTGTATTGAAAGGGTTTGGCCGCATGGAGTGAATGAGTAAGGAATTATTGACAAAGAGGATATATATGTCAGAATTGGAGGGAACGAGGAGAAGGGGTAGACCAAATTGGAGGTGGAAGGATGGAGTGAAAAAGATTTTGAGCGATCGGGGCCTGAACATGCAAGAGGGTGAAAGGCGTGTAAGGAATAAAGTGAATTGGAACGATATGGTATACCGGGGTCGACGTGCTGTCAATGGATTGAACCAGGACATGTGAAGTGTCTGGGGTAAACCATGGAAAGATTTGTGTGGCCTGGATGTGGAAAGCTGTGGTTTCGGTGCATTATATGTGACAGCTACAGTTATCTTTAGTCTACCGGGGTTTCTTTAGGTCTCCCAAAGGTTATCTTTATGCCCAAACCAAGGTTACTTTATGCCCTACCTGGGTTATCTTTATGCCCTACCAGGGTTATCTTATTCTACCGGGTTATCTTTAGGTCGAAAACCCAAGGGGTTACCCTTTAAATTTGTTTTTTTAACCAGGAATTTTTAAAAATGGTTACCTTTTTTGGGTTTATCTTTATGTCCCGGGTTACAAAGGGGTTTATCTTTATGTCTACCAGGGTTATCTTTATGTCTACCAGGGTTATCTTTATGTCTACCAGGGTTATCTTTATGTCTACCAGGGTTATCTTTATGTCTACCAGGGTTATCTTTAGGGCAAACCGGGGTTTATTTTTAAATTCTACCGGGGTTATTTTTTAAAGCCCTCCCAGGATTATATTTACGTCTATTAGGGTTATCTTTCTACCAAGATTACCTTTACGTCTGCCAGCGAAATCAATATGTCTATACCAGGGTTATTTCTACGTCTATCAGGATAATTTTTTTACGTCTTCAAATGGTTTTTTTTAGGGCCGATGGTTATTTTTAGGGAACGAGGTTATTTTTACGCCCAAGAGGGTTTTTTTTTAAAGGGCAACGAGGGTTATTTTTAGGGAAAACGGGGGTTATTTTTACGTCAACGATGGTTATTTTTACGTCAACGATGGTTATTTTTACGGCAACGATGGTTATTTTTACGTAAACCCGAGGGTTTATTTTTACGCCCAACGAGGTTTTTTTTTACGTCAACAAATGGTTTTTTTTACTTCAACGAGGGTTTAAATTTTTAAAAGGGAAACCAAATGGTTTTTTTTTTACGTCAACGAGGGTTATTTTTACCCCAACGAGGGTTTTTTTTAACGTCAACGAGGGTTTAAATTTTTACTCAACGATGGTTATTTTAAACTAAAAACATGGTTATCTTTACGTCAACGATGGTTATTTTTAAACGTCAACGATGGTTATTTTTACGTCAACGATGGTTATTTTTACGTCAACGATGGTTATTTTTACGTCTACCAGGATTTCCCTATGTCTGCCTGGGTTATCTTTTCATACCCAGGACACCAACATGAGGTTAGAAGCAACATACGAATCACAGGACAATAGTGATTAAAACTTCTATCATAAAGAAAACGCCAAAAAAAGATTTTTCTTTGTAAGTAATAGAAAATGTAAGTAAAGGGAGGGTATAAAGTGGATGAAACAGACGACAAAGCACAAGACGGACGGATGCGAGACGAGGGAGCGACGGTCTCTGAGGGAGTTCACAACGAACCCGCGCGGGTTCCCGCAGAGGGAGTGCTTGCCAAAGACCCACACCCCTTGGCCGGGGAGGGCCGGACAATAGACCTCCTCCTGCTTGCCTGCAGCGTCTGTGCCCCCCCGGAGCGAGCGAGTCCTTGCGTGGTGTGTGTGAGAGCCTCTGTTATCCAGCCTTCCCCACGTCGGACATTCTTAATCTGTTTTTCAAGAGACGAATCTAAAGATTCATTCTTGCGCCCTCAACTACGTGAAGAGTTGGTCCGGCTTAAAAATGTAATTAAGATTTCATTACACGACATAAAGTAGCCTTATTACATTAATTACAACTGGTTCTTAGTATTTTTGTATTATATTTTCCAATGAAGATTAAACGTTACTCATTTTGGCTGAGAGAGAGAAACATGAACATTTTTTTCTCCAAATATCTGACCCCCAGATGTGATTAAATAATCTGTTTGATGTTCTTAATACAACTCATTTTCAACCTTGCTTCGGGCCGCTTAATTAACAATCTCTATTGAAAAAGATGCGAAATCCACAAAGCTTTTATCCAGGCATGAATAGAGGGGGGGAATAAAAGAGAAATATATAAACTTTAGTAATTTCGTAATCCTTTTTGTAAGCTCGTTAAAGAATGCAGAATATACACGTATTTTTCCCACCCTCCTGCCCTATAACAGTGGATACAGTTTACTGTAATAACCGAAATACAAATGTTATTCTCATTACCTCGATAATTTCTGGGTTCAAAACAAAACACAAAGAGGTATTCAGACCTGATACCCACTGAATGCGAACGCCATGATGGTCTACAATACCACACCAGGAGAGTCAGATGACTGATGCGTGTCGAAGGGATCGTAAACTACAGACTTGCTTCTGAGGACAAGTGAACGTCGTGGATAGTTTGACTGAGACACTGGAATCGACTCATATTATGGCGTCAACCTTGACAGTTTTGTTGAGGGAAGTTTGATGAGTACGTGTGTGAGGACGAAGAAATATGATACATCTGCCTTGAATAGATCCTTGTACGTCTAATTATCTTGTTTATGAGAACGAAGAAATATGGTACAACTGCCTTAAATAGAAACTCGTAAATCTAATTACATTGTGTATAAGGACGAAGAAATAGGATACATCTACCATGACGACATACTTGTAAATTTACTCATCTTCTGTATGAGAATGAGGCATCATGATTCATTTGCCTCGAATGCATATAAATCTACATATGTTATGCATGAGTATGAGGGAATGGGAACCATTTGTCTTGAACAGATATACGTCTCCTTATGCATGAGTTGGAGGCAATATGATATATCTCTCTTGAACAGATACGTTGAATATATATATGTCTGCGCTACTGCAATAATTCAAACTGTATTTTTTTTTGTAATTTTGCCTAATTTCATATAATTTCCGCATATACTTCCCGTATATATATATATATATATATATATATATATATATATATATATATATATATATATATATATATATATATATATCAAACTCGATCGCCATTTCCTGCGATGGCCAGGCAGCGCCATGAGCAGACGAAGAAAGGCCCCATTCGCTCGTATCCATTCTTTAGCTGTCATATGTAATGCACCCCATCCAGGCCCCACAGACCTTTCCACAGTATACCCAGAACGCCTCACATGCCTTGGTTCAGTCCACGTCGACCGCTGCATACCACATCGGTCCAATTTATCCTATCCCGTGCACGTCTTTCACCCTCCTGCATGTTCAGGCCGCGATCACTGAAAATCTTTTTTCACTCCATCCTTCCACCTCCAATTTGGTCTCCCGCTTCTCGATGTTCCCTCCACTTCTGACACGCGTGACTGTGAGGAAGGAGATGGGAGAATTTTATGACAGGTTTAGGGGACGAAACCAGAGCGTCTGTTTGAAGCTGTTCTTAACTAGCGATGAAGTCCACCTTCACCTGGCCACATTCCACCCTTTATTACGCTCGTCTGCCGCAGTTGGACAATATAGACGTCGCTTAAGATGTATCGGGGCGAGACAGTGAGCCACTAAAGGAGGTCAAAGGACACCACTTAGGGGAGAGGAACTTTGTCTAGTGTTTCTGCATGGCTCTCCCACACGTCACGTGGCCTCCTGCAACACCAAGGTAGCACTTTAAGTGTTGCACACACTGCGAAAACGGTAAAAAGAATCTACAGGGAAAAGAAAAACGTAGAGAAAATATGAAAAAGAATAGTTTCTTAATAACAATAATGATGATAATAATGATAATAATGATAGTAATATTGATGATTGTAGTGAGACTATCTCAGTATGTCCTATTGGTCAAGTTTTCTTTGAATTGAATAGATAAATTGTATTATTATAACTATATTATTGTTATTGTATTAACTAAATTTGTAATTTTCTTATGTTTTGCATACAACTTGTACTATTATTTTGCTAATGAGATATTGTATTTCGCTCTCCCGTTTTGGCATGCGCTTGTCGCTGTTCTTGTGTTGTAAAGTTGTGACGTAGGAGTTGAGTGACGTGGACAGGATGGAAGTGTTGACCAGGCCGTCAGCTAGCGGCCCTTCATTGTTTCTCGGGAAGGCCTGTATGTTGGGTAGTGACGACTGGTGAAGGTGTTGGGGCAAGGGCTGCAGTAGTGCCCAGGTGTGTGAGGCAGGGATTTAATGTTGGTGATCCTTGGAGTTGTGTGGTAACATGGTCCAGTCTCAAGGATGTTATGCCAGAGTACACCATGGTGCTAGTAATTGTGACGCTGAAACAGTGGGAAGTGATCTCAACTCCAATTTCACCTGTGTGCTGATCGGGGAGGCACTGTGTGAGCAATTGGATGAGGTAAATAAGACATTGTGATGATAATGTATATGTGTGGGTGTTATGTTTGGTCATTGGTACTGTGACATGTACACTTATTACAGGTTAGACCCTAGATTAAGCAGAGTAACGACCAGTGCTGGCTCACTCACACCTCGGTGAAACAATGATAGTAATAATAGTAATGATAATAATGATAATGATAATAATGGTTACAATACTACTACTACTAATAGGGATGTTGCTGAATTTTCCTAAACATGATATAAGTCTATCTGGGATGAAACGCTTGATCACACTGTACAGAACACACACACACACACACACACACACACACGTATACACCCCACCCTAAGACAGTGACTCATTTATCGACTAACTCTGAGGGGAAGGACGTTCTGGTGTTTTGGCCGTCGTGTCCCAGGATTCGAACCCTGGCCGATACATAGGGATTCATGGGATCACTAACCACTCCACCACTGGTCTTCAGAGGGATCACTTGACTTTCAATATCTGACTCTTTCATTTCATGTTTCTCAGTTTTTTCTTTTTTTTTTTTATACAGTTTTTGTCTCTATTCAGATTCTCTTTTTCGCTATTTCACTTATGTTTTCTGTAGTCACTTCTCGGATCCTCAGCCAGTTTTCTTTTTCGATATAGCATTTACCACAGGTACGCTTAAAGCGTAGGTGAAAGAGACCGTGAGTGACTTCGGAACGAGTGTGTGTGTGTGTGTGTGTGTGTAGTGCATGGTAAATGGCAGTGATTGGGACATTCATTTGGCCGTAATATCTCATCAACCACAAGAATATATATGCAGGATTCTGTAAAGTGGAGGAGAATATCCAGTATGTCTAGGAAGGAGACCGCAAAGGGCAAATGACGGGAACTCACAAAAAATAATAGACGCTCTCGGTACACTAAGGTTATAAACGAATACATGAACAAGAAAGAGAGAAGAGAATGTATAAACGAATACATGAACAAGAAAGAGAGAAGAGAATGTATAAGAATGTATAAACGAATAGATGAACAAGAAAGAGAGAAGAGAATGTATAAGAATGTATAAACGAATACATGAACAAGAAAGAGAGAAGAGAATGTATAAGAATGTATAGGAGATAGAAGCAATGAGAGAGAGAGAGACGGTCAGATATAAGCAATGAGAGAGAATTTCAAGATCAAAACTCAATCTAACTTTGAGCAGGACATTAATATTTCTACCCCCTGAAAACCCTGGTGAGATTATGCCTCTTTTAATCTTCTCTCTTCTCCGTGTCTTTTGTCCTTCTTATTCCTTCGCCAAAGGCTGAGCTTCGATCTTCCGTGACTGGAGCATTTGACTAATAAAGTATGGAGGTTGTCGCATCGGAGATGTGACACGTAAAGAAAGGGGTTTTACGAAGAGGAAAATCACGATAGATTGAAGAAAGTCAGGTGAGAAGAAAGGTTTAGAGAATGAATACATTGCAGAAATGATAATGAATGGGGAAAGGGGGCAATAAGGAGGTGAATATAATGATAATCATAATAATGATAATAAGTAAAAATATCTACGTTAAATTTTGAGCCTCACAGAGGAAAGAAAATTAAGTGCTGAGTTCGATTGCGAGGCATCAAATGTAGGTCCTAGTTAGTATAGAATCATACGTCTAGTATAGGCTGAGAACTGAACTCAGTTGCGAAACTTAACCAAAATGCGAATGTGTGCGTGTACGTGGTTACGAACCTGGACGCAGAAGGTAGCAGGACAGTGTTCCTTTTTATGGTAACTAAAACATGCCACAGGCAAAGACAGGCTGTATTTGTGGCCATCACGAGTGAAGGGAAATGAAATAAAGCGCGAGAAAAAAAGAATGGAGCATTTAACTAGAGCTCTTGGGGTTTTTTCAGAGGCCTAACTCTTCAAGGTGAAAAGGTTATAGCAAGATGGAGAGGCATAAAGAATACGAAGATTCTGTTACTTCGCTGAATAAGGAAAGAAAGAGATGATAACGGTCACTCCTCCTGTGTCTGATCTCCCCACAGAAACAGTGGGATACAGCATCCAGTTGCATGCCACGGGTCCAAGCATGGGGAAACACGTAGACCTCAAGAGAGCAATTGCTGAAGTAATACCTTTAGAAGAGAGAGAGAGAGAGAGAGAGAGAGAGAGAGAGAGAGAGAGAGAGAGAGAGAGAGAGAGAGAGAGGCAACATCCCAGTGGACAGATACGAGGTGGAACGCTTATGATTCCACTGTATCTACGAGAAGGGGGGGGGGTGGACCTAACCTACACTAGATAGTGAGTCATAGTTTATTCTGGAGTGGATAAGACCCTTGTGAATATGGAGTAGATGCCCAGAAGAAAAATGAGTACACCTTCTATACAACACCACCAGGTTTTGAGGTAGATAGGTATTATGATGTACCTTTATGTGAGGCCTCCGAGATAGAGCGACAGATTTGGCTATGCCCAACGTGTGTGTGTGTGTGTGTGTGTGTGTGTGTGTGTGTGTGTGTGTTGTATCAAGGTTGAATTTTAGTGTTTCAAATGTGAATTACTAGGAATGAAACCAGTAAAGATAATATAGGTAGGAATTTGCTTTTAAACTGTTGAATTGAAGCAGATTAGTGCTGCCCCGCTGTAAGACGCTGCACAAGTCCAGATTAAGAGGGGGAATATGTGCAGTGCCAAGAAAAGATCGGTCGTTGGAGCGAGCGAGGGAGGGAGGGAAAGTGTGTTCACGTAGTGGAATCATGGGTGTCGGAGCGAATAACGCCGTATGTTTAGGGGAGATCGTTTGTGGAGAAGAAGAAGAAGAAGAAGAAGAAAAGTAGGTGGTAGGAAAGACCACTGAAGGACACCATTGCTGACAAGATAAGAAGTCGCAACATCAGCGACAATGGGTAGCAGACTGACCAGAACGAGTGCTATGCATCACAACACAGAGAAACTGAAAGATCATAGAGTGGAACTTTTGATAGCAAACCCTCATGCTACACCCCGTCAAATGTGCTGGAGTTGTCAGGTGGCTTCTAAGAGAACAAGTAGTACATATTGGAGACCCATTAGGTCAGGGATCAGACATAGTTGTCAGTGGAAGTCAAATCAGCATACGTCCTTTTTTATAAGAGATTACTGAGCTTAGACTCGATGAATGACAGCGTCGCAATGATTCTAGGGACACATGAATGAAGATAGCGATTCAAGATAGGACATGAGTTTTATCTCCCACTCTGTCCCTGTTGCAAGAGGCGTGAGAGCACTAGTGAACAGGTTACGATAATCGTGACATATACGACCCCATGTCAGGGAAGATGAGCCTCTGCTATATGGTAAGCACAGCTGGAGGCATTTCTTCTTGCAATGTAGTACTTGTTCCAAGGAACGTTGGTATCAAACTTGTGCTGGGAGCTGAGCTCTTCAAGTATGTCAGAAATAGCGTTCAATAGTGGGGAGGGTTAGAGGATGGTCGTGTTCGAATTAGAAGTGACAGACAAGATTATGTTAGGGAGAGCATATTGTGGCACAGTGAGAGGGTTCAGTGGTCAAAAAAGAATTCAGATGTGTCGGAAAACTGTCATGTTAGCCCGAGTCCCATGTTGGGCGTTACATTATTTGTTTCAGACTCGCGTCCACAAGGAGGGAAAAGGAAAAGACCTCGACTCGATACAGAATCACCCCGAGTGAGACAAAGGCGTTCTTGCAGTTTATATTGAAATCTCCTGCACAGAGGATTTCAGTTCATGGCTGTGATAAGACGAATGATTCTCTAGAAGACGTCAGATGGTCGTCGAAGAGCTGTACATGGCTGGATGAAATAGCGGGGGAATCATCCATCAAACATAGAAGCAAAGTTGTGTGGGGCAAGGAACATGGTTGTCTCCCAACATGGAGTTTGGAAGAGACTCAGGAGGATTACACGTATTAGGCAGATGTTAATCTTTTACTACAGTAAGCACAGACGCAGCTCTTGCAGCTGATAGGATGGTAAAGATTATAATGATAAAGACGAGAGGCAACATTTGGACAGCTGGCGTCCAGGGAGATCAGTTGGTGCATAACAGTGAGACGGTTGACTTTAAGACCACGGGTGTCACAGAGAAGAGCTGAGAAGGACCCAGGAACAAGAGCAGTATCTGTAGAGGTGGTGTGACGTAGCCCCCAGTCGTGTGGTCGCAATCTAGGCGCCCTAGGAATCGCTCAACCGTTGGCAGAAATGCGACTCAGGGCCGGAGATACATTATTATGACGTAATTCAATGGGTGAACATATGAAGAGTGTGGAAGAATTAGAGTTACGAAGAAAAAGTTGTGCAAGGCGGAGGAAAGGAAGTATAGCAGTAGAGATAATGCCAGTAACTCATGTGAAGCTGAGGGGACGATGAATGTCGGCAGCAACCTGGGTCTGGAAAGGGAACTTAAAATGCATATATGTGAGAGACGAGTGAGCGACCATAAAGGAATATATTCATAGCACTAGAACATAAGGCTCAAAGGCCCCTATCCATTGCACGGTTCATTCAGTATATGTGAGGGCTATCTTGCACCCTTGTGTATTTGTCGACACAGCGAGGCACTGGACGAGATAACAGGGGCGGAGAGTAGGGCTGTGGCCTCACCAGACGTAAAACAGAGACGCGTCTGGGTTAAGTGACACTATGCACTGGATCCACTCCACTTAAATGATAACGGAGTTGAAGAGATGTAATCGATAGATGGAGAATGCTGAAAGCGGAGGCATTCAGGGAAAGGTGAAGACCTGGTATCAGCTACGAGCGAGAATATTAATCGTAATTGAACGATAACATCACACGATGGTATATACCCAAAGGCCTCAGAAGCAATACCTATAAAAACTGTGAACGATGCCATAAACACTGGCGCACCACAAGTACTTTCTGTATATAATGATAATAAGGGTCTCTGCCTGAGTACGTAGCCCATCATGGTCTCTGCCTGAGTACGTAGCCCATCATGGTCTCTGCCTGAATACGTTGCACATCATGGTCTCTGCCTGAATACGTTGCACATCATAGTCTCTGCCTGAGTACGTAGCCCATCATGGTCTCTGCCTGAATACGTTGCACATCATGGTCTCTGCCTGAGTACGTCGCCCATCATGGTACCATGCAGGCACCATGCAATCCTCCAACATTTTCGGTTCTTAACTCTGAAATACAAAAAAAGACAAAAATGCATTTCAAGCATCGTTGACCGCACACGAAAGAGCCTGGCAGTAAACATGGCTCATTTAAGGTCATTCCAAGGCTCGCCTTCGATCCATCCGCGTCTGTAGAGAGGAAAGAAATAAAATAAGATAAAAATATTGCTTTAGAATAGAAACAGTGGGAGACAAGTGTCCGAACGTACATTTGAGACCACACGTAAGGTTAATAAGTTAGGCCGAGCTGGGTGGGGGGTTATGTTAAAGTTAGTTTAATCTACAATACGTCACGTTACGTCAAATGATATGAAAAAAAAAGGAGCTTCGTTGGTAAAAGTTACGACGCTCGCTATTCTTCGCTCAGTGTACGTCTGAGTGCATAATGAATGAATTATATTCACTCTGCATATCTGCTACCCTTACTATCTAGTATGCAGGGGTTTTCACCCTCTGGGGGTTACACGTGCTGCCCCCAGAGGTACTTTTGCACTTCTCAGGGGGTGCACACGTAGAGGTCTGAGAGTATAACCATGGTGTACACGGCTGTACAGTGTACACCATGAGTAATGTACAACAGAAGCAATATAGAACTCCTTCGTTACAATTCAGTATGAAATAATTGTACAATCTCTCACAGATTTCATACTAGAATGATGTATGATCAATATAATCTAATCAAATAGTGATCCTTAAATTTTAGGGTACATGGTAGGGTTGGGTGGGGCTGTCAGAATGCCTAAGGGGTACACAGGAACATAAAGGGGTTCGAAACCCCTTAATCTTCTTGTTCTTCAATCACGTTCTCAGCCAAAGCTCTTTGATGGTCAGTTAACTCGTTGCTGCCAGCGTTGTCGTAATGTGATACCTCAATGAGTATTTTCAGGCGAATGGCTGGGTAATTCCATTGATAAACAATTATTCATTTATTCATTTACACACACACACACACACACACACACACACACACACACACACACACACATAGCTGCGGACATTACATATGGCAACTCAAAAAGGTTATTCTCACATTTCGAAAAGTGAATTTGTTGACCATATATGATTTTGCGCTTATTACTGCCTTAACCACTGGCAAGTTATCTCGTTAGACCTGTTTTTCCTGTCAATTTTATTTAGCCTCCCCCATCAACTACTGTCCTTTTTGAGCGAATGTTTCAGTCGTGGCATTTACCAAGTCTTCCGTCCGTTATGGCATTTGTGAGCAACTCTATACACACCTTTTGGGTGCGGTCGGCTCTGGAAATGTGTGTTCGTTGTGTCCATGATTGTATTTTCCACCGGCATTTCAGGAGTGAGGGGTTCAGGCACTCCGACCACTATTTCAACACAGTTGTTTCATATATGGTTGATATAATGTGACGATCGTACACTCGTTAGCGATGGTGTTGTGAAGCGTGGTCAGACTTCAGTACGAGTTCAGGTGATTAAGTTTACTGAAAGTTTACGATACACTGTATGTTTCTCAGAAGAAATCCGCCTCCTCAGATGTAAACGATTTACATTTTTTTTACGTTTTTTGGAACAATTTTGCCATCAGTTGCACTCTGTGCCTTTTATTAATATCGTTATTGTGTATCTGTAACTGATACATCCCTGTGTTTTCTGGTGTGAACAACAGTTTTTGCCTATTGTTCCTAACGACCAAATTAACCTGGAGTCAGTGCGTCTTCATCATTATTAAGCCATAAGTTAACTAATTTCTTGAGCTGATACTGTTATCATTATTGTCATATTGTTACTGTATAATCATTATCATAATCTCTGACATTATGATTATTGTCATAATTATCATCCTTTTGATTGTCATGATACTATTATAATTACTATCAATATAATTAAAGTTACCATTATTGTTATCAGAACCTTAGAAATATATTTTTCTACAGTTGATCATGGAGGATGTCGACTGAAAACGGAATGCGGTGTAGTTATTAACCTTTGAAAGAGAAGGGAGATCACAGTTTAAGTTCAATCTGAATTGCGACGAAATAGAAATTATGGATTACTTTAGATATTCTTGGGAGTACAGTTAAATGGCAGTAGCAGTGGTGTGGATGAAGATGAAAAGTAAAATCGAGCAAGGGAGGAAAACGCTGGAATGGCACGAAAGATGTGGCGTACGAAAAAAATGGAAGCTCAGTCGTGGTTTGTCCACTAAGGTTGCATGGGGGGTGAGTACTTGTCCCTTGTCTGATGTAGACAAAGAAACACAAACAGCAACAGACCATTGGGTCTCTTCGAGGTTGTATGTATTCCCTGAAGGTATCAGAAGCGCACAGGATCAGTGTGGGAAAAGTTAGAAGCCAAAAGGCTAATTCGGAGAGGATAACCTTCACACAGTCAGTATAATTTATGATTTGCCAATAGTGTAAGTCGTGGACTTCGATTATTTATAAAGTAATATTCTTAAAGGTATCTAAGGTGCTGCTTTTAACCATCCTAACTGGGAAGTCGTTTCTCGTGTTAGCAATCTAAAGAACTTCGCCTCCTTTTGGGGTGAAACGTTTGCCCACAAGTTTGTATCCAATACCACCAGTGAAATCAGACGAAACAAGTCTTGAATAGCTTGTTAGACCAAGGTGATCAGAGCTTTTGATAATTGTGAATATCTGATTACCTCTTAACCTTCTCGTCTCCGAGTCAAACAGATTCAGTTTTCGCCTCTTGTAGGATTCACTTCTCAGCCCAGGGACCATCTTAGTGGTTCGACGCTGCTCTTTTCATTGTCTCTCTCTTTTCTATGTAGGATGACCGAACCAGAACACAGTATTCAAGATGGGGACGAATCAGCGAAATGTAAAGAATAAGGATGATTTCCCCAGACATAGACTCAAAGGCCCTTGCTATGAATCCACGAATTTTGTTCGCTCTTGTCACTGCTTCTGTGCACTGAATACATAGTTTCGGATCACCAGAGATTATGACGACCTCCTTTTTCCTCAGTTTCCTTTTGCATTTTTCAACAGAATTCTTAATGTAGCTTGTCTTTTCGATTTTGCTACCGATATATGTAAAAATTTCACACTTGTTCATATAAAGATTCCTTTGCCACCTTTGATCCCAGTCCATCAGTTTGACTACGTCAGTTTGAAGCTGTAGACGTTGAAGTTCATTGGCAGATTTGTTTTTCAGCTTCGTATCATGGGCAGATTTTGGTATCTTGCAATGCAGCCTATTATCAGTATCATCAGTATGTATATGAGAAAGAGAACCGGTCCCAAGACTGATCCTTGTGGCACCCCACTTGTTACGTCTAACCATTCTCAGCCTTGACCATTGATCATAATTCTTTATTTACAGTCATTCAACCAATTTCCTATCCACCGAAGTACAACCCCATCAATACCATGTGATTTGATTTTTGCTAGTAACTTTTGCGGCTTTATGAAAGTCTAGATAGATGACGTTATATCAGTTTCACGTAACTGTGAAACTCCTTAGGGTTTCCTTTGCTGGTTTCGTTAATATATCTTGTTGGTTATAAGTCAGATTTAAGTTTCTTTTGAGCTATTTTCCTACGGAACTGACACTCTTTTATTTTACCGTTACACCATCTTGACTTTGTTGTGGAAATAGACGGTAAACTACGCATTGGCACAGATGATCCTTCTGCTGCTTTGAAGGTTTTACTGAAACTTTTCCAAGCTAGGTTCATGTCATTTCCGTTGATCATATCATCCCAGGTTTGTCTGTCAAAAGATATGCGATCATTAGAATTTACAAGTTTAAAATTTGGTTGTGAAACCCCCACTTCATATTGGTCAAGAGAGGCAAAGATTACGATGTTTAACTTTGCGTCGTAGAGTTGGAATTAGAAGACGAGATGGAATGAAGAAGAAACAGTCGTGATCCACGGCGTCGCTAATGCCTGTACACCATGATGTAAGAGACCATGATGCCTGGCATGACAATCGGGACCACTAATGCCCTTACAGTATACTGCATAGACCATGTTGCCAGCTATAACCCACGGCGCTAGTAGTGCCCTTACAGTATGCTGTACAGACTATGCTGCCAGCCATGACCCACGACGCCACTAATGCCCTGACAGTATGCTGTATAGTCTTTGCCCCCAGCTGTGACCCACGGCGCCAGTAGTGCTCGTAAGAGGAGTGTACATAAGGTGCAGCGTTTGGCCGAGTTCTGGTGCTTGGTATATTTTATGGTTTTTGTAAATCTCTTGCAAATGCTCCTCTCGGCTGGGGAAAACTCATTAAAACTTTAACCAACGAGGAATGTTTCCAACTCGACCTCTGCTTGTTTGTTAACTCCCCCACCCAGAGTGACAAGGGATTTTTCTTTACACTACGAGACCATCCATGGGGGATTTATGGTCCTGAAATACGACGACCCCCACCTTTCCTACACCAACGACACAACGGTAAAGTGCTAGTGGCATTCTACGCTTGCCACCGTAGCTGGATGGGGTCGTAGATGATTTATGCAATGAATTCTGCAGTTTTGCTTAACATCAAGATATGTAGGGTGGCTGTCAGATAACGGAACTAGTATACTTCATTACCTTCACCACCTGTCTTTCTGTTAAATCTGCATGTGTCTGTTACATCTACACGTCTTTCTGTTAAATCTGTATGTCTCTGTTACATCTACATGTCTTTCGACTTAATTCTCCTCAAATCTGTTATCTTTCTGTTACATGTGCATGTCATTCTGTTAAATCTGCATCTTTTTTGTTCCATCTGCATGTCATTCTACTAAAATTGACATCTCTTTCTATCAAATCTGTTTGTCTTATAACTTATTACTTACTGACTAGATTCATAACCAGAATTCTGATCATCTTTCCTCCACCGCGTCTACCACACAGGGGAGTTAGTGGAGGATAAGCAAAGACGTAGGAAAAAAAGAAGAAAGAAAGTGCTCTTAAGGTCTGCAATAACTTGAGAAACATCCAGCTTCCAGGAAAGACTGAGGCCTGCCAGAGCCGGAATATTGACGCTGGTCCCAGAGTTGTATTGGCCGTGTTGATGAAGAGGAAGGTTGACATAAGGACATTTTCCTAAAAGGTTCTTTCATATGCCTTCTGAGGCTCTCTCGACTTTCATTTACTCCGGAGCGTATGTGCGAGAGAGAGAGAGAGAGAGAGAGAGAGAGAGAGAGAGAGAGAGAGAGAGAGAGAGAGAGAGAGAGAGAGAGAATGTACCTAGTGCTAAATTTTAGACAAAGATGATGGCAGGGCCTAGCGCGAAGCGCTCACCTCACGTCTTGCTCGGGAAAGAGAGAGAGAGGGAGAGAGAGAGAGAGAGAGAGAGAGAGAGAGAGAGAGAGAGAGAGAGAGAGAGAGAGAGAGAGAGAGCAGTCGATCCTATTGTAATCTATCCAGGTAGAACCACATCTGGACTCGCCCCCAGTAATTGTGCCAGACGACTGAAGAACGGTTCCATGACACACCGAGGCAGGGTTCGAATCGGGAGTCGGTTATGAAATGTATTTTGAAGTACGTCTAATACGGGAAATTTTCATTTTGGCGTGGGGGGGATGGGGTTGTAAAGAGAATAATTCTGAAAACTCCAATGAATTAATTACTACCAGTCATTAACTTTGCATTAATGGGTAGAAAAGCTTGCCAGACGTTGCCGCCCAAAGGTTTTTTTTTGCAACATGCGAGAGAGAAGTGAGACTAGCGAGCAGACGATCATCCTGATTCGAGTTCCCAGAACTTCTGAATCTCTTCATCGCCGTAGACTAAACACGTTTCCGCCACCTTCCACTGTCGCTGCTTGGTTCGCTGTGTCGCGTATGGTATGCATCGGGGAAGATTTCTAACTGCCCAAAAGAGATGCGTAACAGCTCGGGGAGTACTACACACGACTCTCTCTCTCTCTCTCTCTCTCTCTCTCTCTCTCTCTCTCTCTCTCTCTCTCTCTCTCTCTCTCTCTCTCAGAAACGTACGCAAACCAGCCTTCATCAGGAAAGTGAAGACGAGGACGAAAGACATGGACGCACGCTTTAAACTCCCTGGTGATCTGTCTACCTATACCGACGTCTGGACTTCGAAGAGAGACGATGCAGGCGGCTGGGCCCTGCACACGGCGAAGTGGACCCGCTCATCCACCGTGTCTGGTGCTTACCCCGAGGTAATCGGTGAAGATGCGTTCTCTGCTCTACAGATGTGAGGTTGGATCCTTTGGTGCTTGATTCAGAAGGATGACTGAACCTCCTTCAGTATCAAGACCTTCCTCAAGATCGTGTAATAACTTACGTACTCTATCAGTCCATGAAGACGACCCCATCATGTAGCAGTTGATATCGTGGATCCCTCCTGAAGGTGATCCTTCTTCCAGGTAGATCGGACATGAGCCGCCCTTAGGGGCTCCTGCGACACTTGGGCGGTAGAGGATATCTGTGATGTGGTTGGGTTCCCACAGTGGGACGGGCGTGAGGTGTGTGAAGTGACCAGCAACTGGCTATGTCTCCTGTTCAAACATCTTGGTACCTCAGTCCCATATACTGAGGCCACTGTGCTCAAAGTAGATCGAATGTGGACATACTGCCTCAAAGCTCCCAGGGCTGTGACAAGGAACATTCTCAATATTGGTGATGATGTTATGATTGCTAGAACGATGTCTATCTGTTTATAGATCTATCAGGCATCATTGACTCTGTTACCAGTTTTCATGGGGCGGATCCAGTACATGCAGCCGCTGAAGATCATCCTTAACTCTTTGTGTTAAAGTAGAACGTGGACTTCACTACTTCCACCAGCACTTCCCGGTGTTTTACTCCACAGATGAAGTTGATTCGTCAGGTGAGGCCAACGCCTCCATTTACACCACCTCCATACACGCAGGGCCTCCACTGCACCCAGTCTCAAGCAATTCCTCGAGCATCTTCATCTGAAATTCTCCCAGCCCAGACCAGTTCATAAGGTCTATGTAAGTTTCAACTGATCTCCATTAACTCTTTGACAGGTCTGAAAAGAATAGAATATGCAGACTTGAGGCCTTAAGAATTATGCATGGTTATCCCAGGGTCACTAGAGAACTTAAGATGTGGAAAGAACTCACAAGACTGAAGCCCCCGTGTGCGGATCCAATAATAGTGTCTACGAAGAATTCTTCGAATACGAGCGATGAAACAGTTGAATCTAAATGGATGCCCAGAACGGCTTCTCACAGGACAATTAGATGTCTGGATTCCACTAATTGTTCAAAATAAGGAAGCAGACGTACTTCCCTGGCTGATAACTCACATTGATACCACACATCTGTTTACCCAACGACGATAAACATTTCGTATAAAATTCTTAGCTACATCGCGTTGCCCAACCCCGTGCTCTCGAACACAAAGCATCTCTCCAGACTAAACACAATAGAATACAGAACGTCTTTCTTCACAGCTCACTGTTTTATCACTGGGGAGGCTGGAAGTGTTGCCATTGTAATGCTGGAGTAGAGGAGAATGTGTGAATAACTACAATTGGTCATTTACTTTGCGATTTGAATGAGTCGGGCGAACTTATCGCTCTTGTGCTTACAGAAGCTTCAACCCGAGACGGTGAAGACGTTTCTTCCTCTCTGTCCTCAGTGCTGGCCATTAATACCCTGAGACTAGAAAGTAATGCGTTACTGAAACCAGATCTCCAAATACCGATATGCAAGCGTTACCGGAGACGGGATTTTGAGGTAGATTGTCGTGGGTTTTCTCACACATATACGTCTTCAGGAACATGATAAAGTGAATGCGTTATCCAAACATACATTAATTAATGAGGCTTGTTGACCACACATCAACTCAATGAAACTTCCCAAGAGGACGAATTAGTTGATGTATTCAAAGCAAGTAGTAGATAGACAGACGATAGTAGGCCCTTTATCTATCACGTACAAACACATCAAGTGAAAGATCTGCAAGTGTGAAAATAACAATATCAAAAACACTTCTAATGCAAGGCTGTGGGTATCATTTCCCCTTTTTACGCTTTGCAAACATTGATTATATGGTTGGCAGCGTGTGTAGGTAGAGGCACTGACACATAATAGAGCAATATGTCTTAGTCTGTGAGAACATTTGACCTTTTGTGATTACGTCTATATCAGCCATGTAGGAGATGGCACAGTACCTTATTGTTAATGGTAACATACCTGAAATTATGACAAAGTTATCCACGTTCTGTACCACACAGAGAGGTATACGTACTGCGGTAGCCTCATACGGTGAACCTACATTGTAATTGATAAAGCTAAAAATCATCTTCCCATTGGAATCTAAGAGACATTATTTGTGATCTCTGTAAACCATGACGACACCACTCAAAGGATGAACATGGGGTGCGCAGTAGAGTACCCGCTGTTAATACCAAAGGCTCATTCAACTAGACGATACTCACATATGGAACCAGAGAGTGAACACAGCAACGCTTGGACTAAATTTGTTTTCCTATACTTAACCGTGTCTTGGAGCATATCCCACTCAGTGGACCATGAAGTGCTACTCATATAACATTACCGCATTCTGACCAAGCTGGGTTTCATCATAGAAGAGTCTATGGGAAGAACCCTCCAGTCTTTAGTTCCTCATTTCATCCCCATCTTCGCTAAACTTCCTCATTGCTTCGTTTCTGTTCTGGGCAGCCACGATTTCACAGGTATTTAGCCCGAAGATTGTATCAGGTAGATGGAGCTGTTGTGGTGCACGTATTTCAGCTCACTATGGTGCCTTGATCGTAGAAAGGTGATATACAGATTAGCTTATCCTTAACGGAATGTGATACTGATCCACACTAGTGGTTGACGAGCGTTTCCAACATCTGAGAACAAACACCGCAACACCCTTATCTAGTAGTACGATAAGGCCTTTAATGACGTACATAATTCCGGTAGCCGCCGGCAGTATAGTCCGAGGAAATTCTTTACCCGTTGCTGGCAAGTTATCATATACGTTTGTTGTACTATCTGGCATTTCCAACTCGTGAACACCCTCCCTTCCATCAGTCATTCCTCAAGGAGCTCCTGTGCGCAGAGAATCCTCCTCTTTTCGTGTGTGGAGGAGGAGCATCGACGCTCTGTCTACCTATACGTATAATAGTGTACCTCTCTGGTGGGATATGAACTGAATCAGTGATGGTACAACTCTCCCACTTGAATGTCTTTACTAATGACCTCGAGCTCTCGTATCTTTATTCGATCACCGGTTCGAAACACTCTTCTACCACAAGAATCTCCAAACCATTCACCTCACAGCCGTCTCTACTGTCTAAAACTCCGATCTGGTACTTACTGGAGTCCATTGAACTTCTCTTCACAGCTACTTACCACGGCTTCACATGTGCCTGATGTATCTTGCTTTACCTTCTTTAAGCTACGTACGGCCCCATCCTCTTGCACTCGTTTAACCCCTTACGTCCCACCAAGCCATGAGAATCCACGTAAGTTGTCGTAAGTGTAGCTGGAGGCACACTACTTGCGTCGCGAGGTAATTTGTGGATCTGGGGTCCCCAGCCCTGTGAGCTTTGACAGCGAGCAGGGATGGTCTATTGCGCAAAGCAAGCTTGCTACACTGACGCTTTCACAGTTATTGCTTATTGCCAGACTGGGCGAAAAAAAATGAGTGATTTCTCTCTCCTGGCCTGTCATATTGCTGCTACTAAAGCTGTGTGTTATTCCAGTAAAGATCAGGCAGAGAGAAAATGATGCCACGATTTTCACCTGGACTGTGGCAGGTACACGTGCACCATTGACGTTAAAAACTGAAGTGAGAAGTTTGTAAAAACCATATCCCAACCTCACAGCGTTCCTGAGCCAAATGGAATGAAGTAGTCCTGTGGATCCAGACCATCGGATTTTCCTTACTTCTGCTGTTTCCTGGAAGTCTGCAGCATCGCCTTGCTCAGGGGTTGTCTCCAAATACGTGTCTGCCAAAAGGAGAGGTGATGCAGTCCCATACCATCTGCCCGCCTCTCCTCCAAGCACGTAATGTAACACCGTCAGGCCACAGGCCACTTGCATCGGGCCTGAGAAATTGGAGTCCTCTCTCCTTAAGTTAACTGGCCGAGGCGAGACTTCTACAGACGATGCCGTTGATCTCACCGTGCCTGGCGCGCCGCCCGCTAGAACTCTTGCAACTGAGTGCCTGTCGGCCATGCTGGTCAGCCACTTCTTTGCCACTGCAGACACATTTGGTATTCCGAGTAGATGGGGGAGGCAGGGCGAAGGGTTATACCAACGCGTAGAGCATCATGTGGGTCGAGACGAGTGCCGTGGGAAGAGATTGGCAGAGCATACAAGAAGTTCCCCGAGCAGGAGACCCTTACAGGTGGAGCTTCCTCATGCTGGCCTTGGGTAGATCCGATGTGGTAAAAGCTTAAACATGGCTGAAGCTTGGCCCAGCTCGGATGAGGTTAAGCTTTCCGCGACGGGAGTATCCTAGCCACTCTGCTTTATGGAGGCCATGGAGAGATGCAGGTGGGGATATGTCGTCATTCGTGTTGTTGCTCCCACATCTTGGTTTGCCACGATGAAATCTGGATCGAGTCTGCTTGTTGAAGCTCCGTAGAGTTCCTAATAGCAATTCGAAACACCAGCTCACTCAAGACTGTGGTGGAAGACTGTGGCGGTTGGGATGACAGTCTGGGAAGCGTTGTGGATCCTAACACCGCCTAGCCTAGCAGGAAAGGTTGCCTGTACACATGAGGGGTCGTCAAAACGGAGGTTCTAGGTCACCTGAGGTACAGATGAAGTGTATTGTCGTAGTCGCCACCTGGTGAGAAGGTAGAGGAAGTCGTGAGCGTCTATCGTGTGGATTCTGTCCTTGATATAAGCATTTGTATGTGATATTTTTGGACCCGTGTTTATGTTGGAGAGCATCAATGAGTTTAGCCGAAGGCGATCATCGCTCGATCCATCCCACACCAAGCTTCGTCCTTCAGGACTCTTTAGCTCGGCATCTCAACGCACATGTGTACCTTTCCTGAGCTGTGTGTGTGTGTTGTGTGTGTGTGTGTATACACGTTCACCCCAAAACATCGATGCTTGTATAAGATTCCAAATGTTTGTGTCACGTCTACGCAGCAGCAGGGCAGCGAGGCACGCTCCCTCGCTTGGAGTAAGAGACGAGGTTGTGGTGGAGTTTTCTGTGCACGAGTCTGTCATTTTGCTGTTCTTCTTTATCCTTATAGTTCAGTTGGTTGGGTGATTAGGCTTTAGGACCATCAACTGCCAGGGTCATTAAGGTCCTACCTCTCCATAGTAGCGCTTCTTCACACAGTTACAAACAAAATTCAAAGGTTTTTCTAAACAGAATAATCAAGAAAGAAAATTTGCATGAACAAGGATTGTGCATGACAAAACCGGATCCATAAATAACAAATTTACGTTAACAAAAATAAATCGTATTATCAGAATCAAAGACTTTTGTAGGAATTTGACCGTAGATCATACAGTCACAAGAGGTGATGAAGGATCATACAGTGACACTCAAAATAAAGTTATAGTGTCAAAATACAGTTACAGTCAGTAAGATATATACAAAAATATATGGATAAGATGATTGGTTATTTGCTTACAGGCAGAGCAAGAAATAGACATGGTAACAAACTACAAAAACAAGAAATTAAATAACCTTTTTTCTTTTGGTGATTGAGTTCAAAAATATTCATGAGACATTTTGTTACAATGATCATTGTAATGTGTGTGTACACTCTCAAAGCTGTATCAGCCACCCGGGCCTGACGTTTCTAATAATTTTCAACAGGCCCACCGAAACTACAACTTGACATCTCTGTTATCTGATTTTGAACAGCTGAAGAAAGTCTTCAAGATATCTCCACTGCTGGTCGGTTATAACTTTGACGTTTACGACCTTAATCATTTACCCTGGTACATGATAATTCGAAAGTTCATATAACCAAATAACGGACCAGCTGTATATGTATAATCGTATGTATATGTATATGTGCGACAATTAGGTTGTGAGTAAATACGGTACAAATAAATTGTGGAAACGGGGCCCAGAGGCGGGGCGAACCGTCTCACAAGTTGCCAACTGTTGATTTGTGGGCGTAATTAGAGGACCGACAAGCAGTTACGGTACGGTCCTTAATCATCCCAGGCTCAGTATATTAACATAAATAACACTAATGTCTCGGAAGCAGTGGAATCTGATCCCCCACATTTAAATTGGACGATCCTAAATTTACCGTCTATATCTGAAGTATTGACAGAACCTCGCGGAACTCACGATTGTTCGACGCGTATAAAATAATGCCAACCCAAATTGGACGCAGAGTTTTTACTTTTAATGAAAATCAGAGGGAATATATTTTGAACTGAACATTGCATTTGTTCCAGAGCGAAATGTTCCAGTGGAATATTTCATGTTTTTTTTTATATATATATATATATTCCCAGTCCCGTAGCAAGTAAATAATATGTTTTATTACCCCCTGCATTTGATGTGCAAACATAAAACATTGCCATTGTATGTAATGTAATGAAAGATTTAACGAACGCACGTCATACATAATGTCAATACCAGGAGCTCAGACGTCAGGGCAGTCAAAGCGTCTGTTGTACTTACTCATGGAAATATAGATATTTTGATTCTCTGTGTTAAGCCTGGGTAATTGTCCCGTTGTTAGAGGATAGAAGGTATACACACACACACACACACACACATATATATATATATATATATATATATATATATATATATATATATATATATATATATATATATATATATATTTATTTATATTTTATTATACTTTGTCGCTGTCTCCCGCGTTAGCGAGGTAGCGCAAGGAAACAGACGAAAGAATGGCCCAACCCACCCACATACACAGACATATACATATATATATACATGTACATAATTCATACTTGCTGACTTCATTCATTCCCGTCGCCACCCCGCCACACATGAAATGACACCCCTCCCCCCTCGCGTCAGATGCCAGGTAGACATAAAGCGCGTTAATAGCCAGCCTCTCACTCGATCTTCTTCACTCTTCCCTGGTCCTCGTACTCTTGTTTTCCTCAGCGCCCCTTCAGTGTCTTCCTCCCGAGGGAGTTCTTGATGCCTTCAGCCCATCTCATTCCAGGATGTCCTACTGGACCTCTGCCTTCAAGGATCTAGTTCATACTCTTGTTGACAAAGATCGCGTCGTCCATTCTTTTCAAATGGCCATACTTTCCTCGCTTCTCTTGGTGTTAACTCATCCTCCCCGTTAGTGTATCTTGTCTGATTAAGCACCAGTGCTCTCTCATCCCGGCTGCCTGGATCCGTGGACTCGTTTGGGTCACGAGTTACCGGGATTCTGATCCAAATATTGAAATAGGTCTTAGTATAGTTGTATATATTGTGTCTCAGTGATCCATTTTCATCTTTCAGTATAGGGTAGAGCATAGTGAAGTCTGCATTTTACCTAATAATCCTTTTGTTTTCATCCTGTTTGCTTTGGATTTTCATCATTGGAAGCTGATCTCGAGTATTTAAGATTAATCACCTGTCTTAGTTAGTGATCTTCATATGAGTTATACTCGTCTGTGCTTCTACCAATATTCTTCACTTCCGTTTTATTTTTTGGTAATTTGCATGATATTTCTGCTCACACGGTCTGTACACCTAAATTTTGCATCTTGTGAGTCTATTTTTCTTATTGATAACTGACGTCAACATATGCTAATGTCATCTCTTGATCTCATGCATATTTCTCTTAGAAATTCATCCATATTGAAGATGAGTAGTGAGCAAGGGGAGAGCACTCCTCCCTCTGTGGCACCGATGTTCACTTTGATCCACCTTGCGTCAATCTCCCTATTCTTGACTCTACATTGACAGTGATGTTATAGACTTTCCATTGCTAGACGTAGTTTCAAACCCATAATATAGTGATGATCTTCTCACAGTCTCTAGAGTCTTTTTCTACCAATTATGTTGAAAGTATAAGGCTAGACGCCTTTTTTCCCTTCATAATATGTTCTTGAGGGTAGAAACCGAATCACGAGCTACTGTGTTGGGTCGAACACCGCGTTGGGCAGTTTTTTTAACTTGCCATTTACCTGTGCTTTTTCAATGGTGTTCTAATAGTCGCAGATGTGTATTTTTTTCTCTCTCTTTCTTAAAGATTAGACGAGGAATATTTTTTTTTTCTGCTACGTTGATGGTGTCTTTTTCTGTGCAGTGTTGAAGATTTGTTTAAGTCATTGTATTGTGTTTGTACCAGCTGCTTTAATGACCTGTTCTGGTATATCGTCGTGCCTTCGTGTCCTTCCTTTATTGTATGATCATCTCTTTGATATTTCTTTCCTAGAAAGCTCTGTGCATCTCAGGTAGTGTGATTACATCTTAAATTCTCTTCCATTGCTTCTGTGACCTCAACCATTGAAACCTTCGTTTTCTCTCACATTCAACAGACCCGCAAAATATTCTTCCCCATCGACAGGCTAATGTTGATGGCTCGACCTACAGACCCTCTCCGCTTTCATCCCTCAACGTTCCTTTACTGTAATTCTTTGCTGCATTATGAAGCAGTTTCTTAACTCCAGCCAAATCACTCAGTAGGTCTGGTCAAATCCTTCCCAGACATCTTGTGTTTCAGTCCTTCCCAGACATCTTGTGTTTCAGTCCTTCCCCGACATCTTGTGTTTCAGTCCTTCCCAGACATCTTGTGTTTCAGTTCTTCCCCGACATCTTGTGTTTCAGTCCTTCCCCGACATTTTGTGTTTCAGTCCTTCCCCGACATCTTGTGTTTCAGTCCTTCCCCGACATCTTGTGTTTCAGTCCTTCCCCGACATCTTGTGTTTCAGTCCTTCCCCGACATCTTGTGTTTCAGTCCTTCCCCGACATCTTGTGTTTCAGTCCTTCCCCGACATCTTGTGTTTCAGTCCTTCCCCGACATTTTGTGTTTCAGTCCTTCCCAGACATTTTGTGTTTCAGTCCTTCCCCGACATCTTGTGTTTCAGTCCTTCCCCGACATCTTGTGTTTCAGTCCTTCCCAGACATCTTGTGTTTCAGTCCTTCCCCGACATCTTGTGTTTCAGTCCTTCCCCGACATCTTGTGTTTCAGCTTCTGCAGAACGTAGCATGTCCCTTAGATCTGGGGGTCTTCATCCATATTCTTCATTCTCTCATTTTCATTTGTACAGTTTTTATGACAGTGTAACCCATTGCAGGCGGAGCCCGGTAACACACACACACACACACACACACACACAGAGTTGCCGATCCGTAATTCCGTACCTGGGAGAGGCTAGCAGCCGATCTAACCAGGAGGAACGATGAGGCCAAAGAGAAACCGAATCTGATATTTCACGTTATGGCTTCTTGCTCTCGCCAGTCAAATATTTGCAGCTTCGCCCCCGGCTAATTCTCTTTACAGTGGGCCTTGTTAGACGGGATTCATTGTTGGAACATTACGGGCTCACGGCTACGTGCGAAGGCTGTCCGTACTGCCAGGCAAGTCTTCTGAAGAACCCAAGGGAGGCGAGGTTGTCATGTCGCCAGCCTTTATACGAGACCCGTTTGATTATATAAACAAACACGCAACAAAGAATGTCTCGTGTATGCAGATGGGCACACACACACACGCACACACACGCACACGCACACACACACACACACACAACATAGGCCTGGGTGTGTGTCTGTGTATATACATATGGAAGTATATACTGTCTATATACACATGGAAGTATATAATAACTGTATATATACATAGTTAAAAGACGAGGCAAGCGAAGGTAAAAGCCGCGCCTCGTAACACACATGTAATAATCATAGATAAATATGTTTCATATATATATGTAATGCTTGTGTGTGTGTGTGTGTGTGTGTGTTTGTGTGTGTGTGTGTGTGTAACATTTGGCTGATGGTCTATTTTAGGTTTGCTATCTATTTGTTTTTCTTGACGAATATAGAACGTTGGTGGAAAAAAAAAAGTTAGACAAATAATTTATATCTTGGTTACGTTATTATCTTCCTCCATCGTGGTACATTACTCTTCACTGCTGCTGCCCCCATTAACACGACACAGATTTAATTGGCTTTTTTATGTGATTATATATATATATATATATATATATATATATATATATATATATATATATATATATATATATATATTTATATATATATATATATATATATATATATATATATATATATATATATATATATATATATATATATTTTCTTTTAAACTATTCGCCATTTCCCGCGTTAGCGAGGTAGCGTTAGGAACAGAGGACTGGGCCTTTTTTGGAATATCCTCACCTGGCCCCCTCTGTTCCTTCTTTTGGAAAATTTAAAAAAAAAGAGAGGGGAGGATTTCCAGCCCCCCGCTCCCTTCCCTTTTAGTCGCCTTCTACGACACGCAGGGAATACGTGGGAAGTATTCTTAATCCCCTATCCCCAGGGATATATATATATATATATATATATATATATATATATATATATATATATATATATATATATATATATATATGGGAGGGTATTGATTGAGGGGGTGAAGACATGTACAGAGCATCAGATTGGGGAAGAGCAGTGTGGTTTCAGAAGTGGTAGAGGATGTGTGGATCAGGTTTTTGCTTTGAAGAATGTATGTGAGAAATACTTAGAAAAGCAAATGGATTTGTATGTAGCATTTATGGATCTGGAGAAGGCATATGATAGAGTTGATAGAGATGCTCTGTGGAAGGTATTAAGAATATATGGTGTGGGAGGCAAGTTGTTAGAAGCAGTGAAAAGTTTTTATCGAGGATGTAAGGCATGTGTACGTGTAGGAAGAGAGGAAAGTGATTGGTTCTCAGTGAATGTAGGTTTGCGGCAGGGGTGTGTGATGTCTCCATGGTTGTTTAATTTGTTTATGGATGGGGTTGTTAGGGAGGTAAATGCAAGAGTTTTGGAAAGAGGGGCAAGTATGAAGTCTGTTGGGGATGAGAGAGCTTGGGAAGTGAGTCAGTTGTTGTTCGCTGATGATACAGCGCTGGTGGCTGATTCATGTGAGAAACTACAGAAGCTGGTGACTGAGTTTGGTAAAGTGTGTGAAAGAAGAAAGTTAAGAGTAAATGTGAATAAGAGCAAGGTTATTAGGTACAGTAGGGTTGAGGGTCAAGTCAATTGGGAGGTGAGTTTGAATGGAGAAAAACTGGAGGAAGTGAAGTGTTTTAGATATCTGGGAGTGGATCTGGCAGCGGGTGGAACCATGGAAGCGGAAGTGGATCATAGGGTGGGGGAGGGGGCGAAAATTCTGGGAGCTTGAAGAATGTGTGGAAGTCGAGAACATTATCTCGGAGAGCAAATATGGGTATGTTTGAAGGAATAGTGGTTCCAACAATGTTGTATGGTTGCGAGGCGTGGGCTATGGATAGAGTTGTGCGCAGGAGGATGGATGTGCTGGAAATGAGATGTTTGAGGACAATGTGTGGTGTGAGGTGGTTTGATCGAGTAAGTAACGTAAGGGTAAGAGAGATGTGTGGAAATAAAAAGAGCGTGGTTGAGAGAGCAGAAGAGGGTGTTTTGAAATGGTTTGGTCACATGGAGAGAATGAGTGAGGAAAGATTGACCAAGAGGATATATGTGTCGGAGGTGGAGGGAACGAGGAGAAGAGGGAGACCAAATTGGAGGTGGAAAGATGGAGTGAAAAAGATTTTGTGTGATCGGGGCCTGAACATGCAGGAGGGTGAAAGGAGGGCAAGGAATAGAGTGAATTGGAGCGATGTGGTATACCGGGGTTGACGTGCTGTCAGTGGATTGAATCTAGGCATGTGAAGCGTCTGGGGTAAACCATGGAAAGCTGTGTAGGTATGTATATTTGCGTGTGTGGACGTATGTATATACATGTGTATAGGGGTGGGTTGGGCCATTTCTTTCGTCTGTTTCCTTGCGCTACCTCGCAAACGCGGGAGACAGCGACAAAGCAAAAAAAAAAAAAAAAAAAATATATATATATATATATATATATATATATATATATATATATATATATATATATATATATATATATATATATTGGAAAGGATCACAATTTTGCGCGTGATCAAGATATTCCTATGAGTCCACGGGGAAAATGAAACACGAAAAGTTCCCAAGTGCACTTTCGTGTAATAATCACATCATCAGGGGAGACACAAGAGAGAAATATAAGTTAGCTTCGTCTCTTCGATGTATATCAACTGACTGTTATATTTCTCTCTTGTGTCTCCCCTGATGATGTGATTATTACACGAAAGTGCACTTGGGAATTTCTCGTGTTTCATTTTCCCCGTGGACTCATAGGAATATTTATATATATATATATATATATATATATATATATATATATATATATATATATATATATATATATATATTGAATACATAGAATTTTGTCATTTTTTCCCCCCCACTGGCCTTAATTTGCAGTATGAATACGGCCTCATTTTGTAAACAGGGATACAGTATTGTGGCTTTCATTTCCATAAAAAGCTGTTTGTTTATTGATTGCCAGACTAATTAGGGCTGTTTATTGCTTGATAGTTTGCAATTATTGCCTCGTTTGGGCTCTGCCGCCCCTGGGGCGTGTGGCCGCCCACCAGATTTATATCGGCCGCCCAGTCTGACTACGACCCCCATCAGCTGTATATCGGCCTCTCAGTATGCATACCACCACCCCCCCCCATCAGCTTGATATCGGCAGCTCAGTCTGAATACGACCCCCATCAGCTTGATATCGGTAGCCCAGTCTGACTACGACCCCATCAGCTGTATATCGGCTTCTCAGTATGAATACCACCCCCCCCCCCATCAGCTTGATATCGGCAGCTCAGTCTTAATACGACCCCTGTCAGCTTTATATCGGCCGCCCAGTCTGGATACGACCCCTGTCAGCTTTATATCGGCCGCCCAGTCTGACTACGACCCCCATCATTTTGTTTTCCCAAACTTTACACTGAAGATTTTATTTTCCAAAGCCACAGAAGAAGAGACTAACTATAAAGTCAAAATGCTGTAACGCTCCGACTCCAGAGCAAGGTCAAAATTCGTCAGAAATTCGATGGGGGTCGACACCTGGCGCGGGCCCGTTCGCTGCTCTGCCGCTACTGGCACAGGTCGGGTTTGGCGATCCCATGTGTAGCGCACCGTTGAAGTGATTGTGTGTGTGTGTGTGTGCTGCAGGGGAGTACATGTATGTGGTAGCGCGGGGCCCCACATCGCTCACATGAGGAGGTCGGCAGCGAGGATCTCTTCGTGTGATACATAGATGAGAAAACCAGATGACAACAACAAGAAATTAAGTGATGAAGTCGTTAGAGAAGATGTAAAGGAGTTTGTTGAATAGCATGAGAGTAATGGATGAATGGGATGATGGCTGGATAATGAGATAATGTCTCTTCATTACCTTTGTGCTAGCTAGGTTTGGCTGTCTTCCCCCTCACCCAGTGCTAGGTCTGTCTGTCTCTCTCTCTCTCTCTCTCTCTCTCTCTCTCTCTCTCTCTCTCTCTCTCTCTCTCTCTCTCTGGTATCCATCGGTCTTTTGTATGTATGTATGTATGTATGTATGTATGTATGTATGTATGTATATACTTGTGAGATTCAAGACCACAGCCAGAGAGTCAAAGGAAAGCGATCTAGCATACGATTATCCACGTGTGGTGGAGAGGTAGATCCCACTCACTGTGGGGTCTGGGCAACGCCTTCCCTCCCGTCACTTATGCGTAGTGAGGGAGGGGCTGTGACCCCGTGTGCGGCTCTCCGTCCCGGCCATAGAGAGGCTCCACTCCCATTGCTCCACCTCCCACAGCAGGTCTCTTGTCACTTGATTTACAATGGAAATGTGGCTGGTGGGACGTACGCGTCCTCCTCCGCTGAGCATTAATGCCCATTACCGTCCCGTGTGTGTGTGTGTGTGTTGGTCGTGGTACAGGTGGAGGATGTGGCATCAGTGGGGCCAAGTACACACAGGGGGGAAGGACTGCTTGACCCATGGGGCCACGTACACCCAGGGGGAAGGACTGCTTGACCCATGAGGCCAGGTACACCCAGGGGGAAGGACGGCTTGACCCATGGGGCCAAGTACACCCAGGGGGAAGGACTGCTTGACTCATGGGGCCAAGTACACCCAGGGGGAAGGACTGCTTGACTCATGGGGCCAAGTACACCCAGGGGGGAGGGACTGTTGGTGTGCTGTGAACACTCCTCCAGTTTTCACGTGAGTCTTCCCATTTTCCCTCTCCGTTATCTTCATTCGGGTTGCCTGCCAGCCCCTGGTTTATAGCCTATGCATATTTCCAGCTGTTGGCAATTTTACATGAACATCCTCATAGGCAGTGGGTTGAGTATTTGCCCGTGCATCTGTACATGCATGCATATGTATGCGTGTATGTATGTATTTATATATCATAAATGCATATATGGATGTAGGCATGAGAGCTTGTTAACAATGTATCTCGAAATGTTTTAGCTTTTGTGCTGTGTGTGTCTGTGTTTATCTGACTTCATGTTTCCCGTGTGTGTGTGTGTGTGTGTGTGTGTGTGTGTGTGTGTGTGTGTGTGTGTGTGTGTGTGTGTGTATGTGATTGCAATTTGTGAGTTACGGGGACAGAGTTTTCCACTCATGTTGCCCCTTCTCTTCTTAACCTTGTATATATGTACTATGTATTTACTCCTGTGTATGTATGCACACACACACACACACCAGCCTAAGCCAGGTACCCATTTATCGACCAGCCCCGAGGGACGGATGAACACCTGGGTTGGATGTAGGCCGAGTGCTTGGACGATCTTTGAACGTGACGGTGCGACCTTTGAACGCGACGGTGCAATCTTTGAACGCGACAGTACGATCTTTGAACGCGACGGTACGAACTTTGAACGCAACGGTGCGACCTTTGAACGCGACGATACGACCTTTGAACGCGACAGTACGATCTTTGAAAGCAACGGTACGATCTTTGAACGCGACGGTAGGACCTTTGAGCGCGACGGTACGATCTTTAAACGCGACGGTACTACCTTTGAGCGCGACGGTAGGACCTTTGAGCGCGACGGTACGATCTAAACGCGACGGTACGACCTTTGAGCGCGACGGTAGGACCTTTGAGCGCGACGGTACGATCTTTGAAGGCGACGGTGGGACCTTAGAGCGCGACGGTACGATCTTTAAACGCGACGGTACGACCTTTGAGCGCGACGGTAGGACCTTTGAGCGCGACGGTACGATCTTTGAACGCGACGGTAGGACCTTAGAGCGCGACTGTATGTGTTCAGCTGTATCACTTGGTGGGGGTGGTACCTGTATGTACCCTTCAGCAGTGTATGAACCCACATGTTGAATGTCTGATAACTAAAGGACTAAGTGAGTTCAGAACAGAGTCCGGTAACGCTACTGCTACTGTGATTTCCCCCACAAGTCAGTCGAGATCGGTGAGTGTGGCACAGACGACTCCCGTGAATGGCGGTACGTGTTTACAGAGGGAAATGGAAAGATACAGGCGATGGGGGTTTCCCCTCTCTCTTTCTCTTGTTCATAGCCATGTCTTCCTCCAGCAAGAAGCTAATGTCCCTTACCAGTGCCAATACACCAGTTACCACCATTCAGTGACGACCCGTCAAAAAAATTTATGTCAGTCATGCAAAAAAAAAAAAAAATGCGTGAGTCCAACTTTCATTCTCGAATACAATTGAATGATAATCTCTTTTTTTTTTCCGTTATAATTTAATTCTCGTACATATTTCACTTTGAGATATTACGTAATAGATCCGTATGAATATTTTACCGTAGTTCGGTTGGTAGTCGTCCAAATGGACGGGCTACTGGGTCGTCATCTGGAATATCGAAGCTTTTGTTCACCACAGGGATCATTGACTGTCAAAATGAACGTGTATCCATTTGACTCTATTGGGAAATACGTAGAAAGTCATCAATTTCCACCCTCCCCCCCACGCCTTCCGTAATTTTCACAAGCGAATTCACGCAAATTAAAATGTTCGAAAATGGATCAGATCACTCGGCTTACTGTGTAGAGAACAGTGGCCCAGCGTTCACGGGTGAATATAGGTTCCATTTATACGTAAGGGTTTTAAAGTTGAGCCATTGCCATGGGCGGGAACAGCCATGTTTACGGTAGGGGGAGAAGGGGGGAAAGAAAACGGTTAGCAGATGCATCACTTGTGAGGAACAGGCTTGACTGAGGCGGACGTACGTACGTGTCTGTTTTTTCGATAGTTTCCCATTCCGCTAATGACCTCGTAACGACGCCTAGAGCCATTACTCTGTAATTATTTAATTGGATCATTCTTGCCGTCTCGCCAACCCAAAAAAAAATCTCCGTTTTCTTTCATTCTTACCGTCTCAGAGAGCATAATATTTATCTTCGTTTTCTTTCATTCTTACCGTCTCAGAGAGCATAATATTTATCTTCGTTTTCTTTCATTCTTACCGTCTCAGAGAGCATAATATTTATCTTCGTTTTCTTTCATTCTTACCGTCTAAGAGAGCATATTATTTATCTTCGTTTTCTTTCATTCTTACCGTCTCTGAGAGCATAATATTTGTCTCCTTTTTTCTTTATTGCCGAGGCGTCGGTGTGTATAATCTGCACCTTCAGTTCACAGTCCTCCTCCAGTGTTGGACCTGCTGGCTGCAGTAAGGACACTGAAAATACTGACTTGAACAACCAGAGATACGACCATTAAATGAGGTGAAGAATTGGGTGTTATCCAGAGACATAATTGGAGAAAAGGTTAGCAAACGAATAGATGAATCAGTGACCAGGAACATGTTCTCCTCATCTGGCTTCGACAACGTCTTCTTCAGGAGGGTAATGTGCGATAGCCTCCTGCAGAAGGCGCTGTCGAAACTTGTGTAGATCAATACTTTCCCAGCTCATGATTACGCTTTTTATTTGCCACCCCCCCATTTTCTTTTCCCCTCCCCCCCCCAGTAGGGCATATGATTGATAATAGGACCTGGCGGACCTAGCTGACGTAATCTGTGTAATTCATTACATATTAAAATTGTGTAAGGGCTTAGGGAAATTGGTATTCTGCCATGGACGTAACGGATGAATGATTAAGCCGAGGATTATTAAATGAATTTGGTCGCCCAGGACGACCAAGGACTTCGGGGGAACTAGATTTTGAGGACCAGTTTACTCTCGTCGTTGAAGGCCTTGCTGGAGTCACCCACTACGAGGAATTGCCTTCAGAGAAAGAGAAGGATTGAGGGTGATGATGGCCCAGGTGCTTGTGATGGCTACGTGTGTGCCCTTGTCCATGCATAAATTCGAGCCGCTCATCGTAAAAGCGGGGCATAACCCACCCAGTCTGGGACTTGAGAGGCAAGTAGGCTTTAGGTAAGAGTACGCAAGTGTGACATTATCATGAAAACTAGTGGTGGTTTATCCGTCCTTTGTCCCGCTTGTTTAAAGTGGCAGAGTGGTTGGTCCTTCTCCTCCTTAGGTGTCTGTGGAGATCAGTCTAACATCAGCCGTTGTGGCCAGTGTTGTGGGGATGAGGTCAAGTGATGGTGAGGGTTAACATGTTCAACTCTCATCTTCACGTACTCACAAGTGACAGACACAGTCTCTCTCTCTCTCTCTCTCTCTCTCTCTCTCTCTCTCTCTCTCTCTCTCTCTCTCTCTCTCTCTCTCTCTCTCTGCTTCAGATATATAATTCTCACTATGTCCAAGTCTTCATCGATCTATAGGAGTATATTAGTGATGTAGATATTCGGTATAGCAAATTAGACTTACGAATCTCTGGTAACGTAATCTACTTCAGTACCATTTACGGTCCTCGCAGCCTCAAATGTTCTGACCTAGGTGCAGTAATGCCAGCAGCGCAATGCACACACTACTTCAGCAGTTGGTCATTCGCTTTATGCGCCTAGTGAAATAGTAGACTCGATTCTCCACAGTGGATTCTGCACAGTGTTCCCCCACTAGAGTCAGACACTATATAGTTGTCTCCTGGCGAAGGTCCATTACTCAGGGTATTCTGTGGATTCCTAGTTGCTAACCTTCTCTTCTGTATTATATTATTTGTGTTGATTTTTTTTCTAAATACACCATTATACGTTATTCACTTCATTAGAAATACTTATTCAGTTATTCATGCGTGTAATTCTCCTTGAGAATTGCACATGTTTTAAATGATGTGATTAATTTGAACAAAAAAACTTAAAAGGAATTGATATGTACAGTACTTCTAAGAGACTGATTTTTGACGATGGGTTTTGTGATCCCAAGGAGATGGGGTCAGTAAAGACGAACTCGATTTGATTTTATTGCACCTCCTTCTTTTGTTCTTTATTCCCTTCCAGTTAGGCATTCTTTCACCTAGTGAGGGGGCCCATCCCTTACTCCTGCCAGTACAACTAGCTTTAGAATGTCTTTGATGAGGGGTAGTGCCAAAGGCTTTCTGACAGTCGAAAAACATAGACAGTGTACTCATCCTTCTCTTTGATCTCAAATGGAGCTTGAGCTGTTATAGACATTTAGAAAACTGGTTATGCTTGACCTCCTTAACATAACACCATATTTTCTACCAGTTAAAAAGTTTCTCCTTCACAAGTCATCATTCATATGCTTTCTGATGATCTTTTCCAATTTCTTTTCTAAAAGATCACACTTATTAGTGAGTCTGGCCTGTACTTTAGTGCAGTTTCGCCTATCCTCTTTCGTAGATATGGCCACATAATTCCCCTCTTCCCTTGCCCTCCTTTATGGATAAGATGTAAAGCTATGATCTCCTCTCCATCCTTCCGGAACAGAATTTTAAAAAGTGCTCTTCAGTAGTGTTGACGTTCCCTGATGTACTGATTTGCACCTAATGACTCGTTCTACAGAAATGAGGTGTTATGGTGGAGGGCGTAACAGGTTACTCGTATTCATGTTTGCGTTACTTTCAACAGACTTCTTTCTCAGGCGTTACCGGACGTCACCTATTGCTTGTATTGACGTCGCAAGCGAAAGGCCACCTTCGGCGAGGTTGTAACATCGAGTTACAAACTCGTCGAAGAACTTATTACCCCAAATGTTTCCATACTTTCCCTGCTACTGCTTGCAGCGCAACCTTAGAGTGGCAGAATCCCTTGGAGAAAGTGTACTGGGGGTTGTATAGTAACTAAGTAATATAGGAATAATCCGTGGAATTATCCTGTCTGATATCCGGGCAACTTGCTGATAAGTTATGCCGGTGGCAGTAGCGATGATAACAAGAGAATCGTTGCGAGAAGTGAAATACATCATCAACCAGAGAAATACGACTGAGAAAATATCATTCAAAACAATACTGAGGAAGAAAAACGGATGTAGGGACGACAAGAAAGGACTGTGCAATACCATTTTTTTTGTTGAATATTTGGATACGTCTTGGAATAAGTCGGGAGAAGCTGTTCCACACCCTCTTGTCAACCAAGCCCTCTGTCTCATGAGGCAGAAACCTCGGTACAGCTTCGATCAGGTGTGTGTGTACCCCGGTACTATGAGCCTCGAGTCGTGTCTCAGGGACTTATACTTGCGACTGTACGTACGAACGTACGTGCGTGAGTTTGGCAGTCGTGTATTCACATTCGCTCTAATGGCCTCACACTGAGTTTCACTTCCCCAGCCTTATTGCATTACATTCACGTGTGCTTTTCAGGAAACTCATCTCACAATACAGATGTGGCCCATGAACCTTAATGTTCCAGCGATAAATCTTGGCTAACAAGGCTCACAGCTTAGATAATTAGGAAGCGAAACTCTGCAAATATTTGCGTGGCAAGAGCGTAAGAATTCTTGAAGTAAAACACCCTTTGCTAGGGTGTCTTTTTTTTTTTCTTCCTCTCTCTCTCTCTCTCTCTCTCTCTCTCTCTCTCTCTCTCTCTCTCTCTCTCTCTCTCTCTCTCTCTCTCTCTCTCTCTCTCGTTCCCTCGCTGAAGATTGCTCTCTCTCTCTCTCTCTCTCTCTCTCTCTCTCTCTCTCTCTCTCTCTCTCTCTCTCTCTCTCTCTCTCTCTCTCTCTCTCACGTTCCCTCGCTGAAGATTGCTCTCTCTCTCTCTCTCTCTCTCTCTCTCTCTCTCTCTCTCTCTCTCTCTCTCTCTCTCTCTCTCTCTCTCTCTCTCTCTCTCACGTTCCCTCGCTGAAGATTGCTCTCTCTCTCTCTCTCTCTCTCTCTCTCTCTCTCTCTCTCTCTCTCTCTCTCTCTCTCTCTCTCTCTCTCTCGCTGAAGATGGCAACGCTCCCATCTATACCAGTTGGAAGTTCCTTTGCCGTGTGAATGTGGCATATCACTCCCCTCCTCTCAGGTTGTATATAAGTCCTGGTGATGTGTTGTATTTCACATTTCACCGTCAACAACCAGCAGTGATGCAAACCTCCAGCTTTTGGAGAGGTGATTATTCTGAACGTGTGTCGTATTTAATACCCTTGAATGACGCACCATTAGCCTGACACGGTTTTAATGGGTAGTTTATATTTTCTTTTTTTTTTTATATATAAGCTCGTGTTATTCTGTTAGACTTTTGAAGTTATTATGCTTGCTTTACAGGATGAATTTTTTATGATGTTGACCTCCCCCCCCCCCCTGTGTAGAGAGGGAAAATGTTCAAACGGTCGTCCCATAATAGTTACGTGTTTAACTCTTCACATATTCCTTTTTTTTTTTTGGTCGTGTTTGGTTTAATCATTTTTTAATTTCTCCCTCATACACCCTCTCAGCTCCCCTCTCTCACACACTTTTCCAGACTTGTATGTATATATATATATCCAGTTTGGTGTGATGAAGAAAGCAAACACGTCCACACAGGTGGAGCTTTGTGCACGCGAAGTTGACTTGTCTAACTAAATTCACCATCAGCACTTCCGCTATCTCACACAAAAATTGAAAAATGAGAGATTGTCACTTGTTTACCCAAATGGCGTCCTAGTTATGTCTCTTCGTTGTATATCAACTGATTGTTGTATTTCTTTCTTGTATTTCCCCTGATGATGTGATTGTTACACGAAAGTGCACGGAGATGGAGGGAGGGGGGGGGTGCTGTTTTTCATGTGTGGAGAGGTGGCGACGAGAATGGATAAATGCAGCAAGTATGAATATGTACATGTGTATATATGTATATGTCTGTGTATGTATATGGGCCATTCTTTCGTCTATTTACTTGCGCAACCTCGCTAACGCAGGAGACAGTGACTAAGCATAATAGATATATAAATGAATAAATGATAGATAATGAATAGATAACGAATGAATAGATAAATATCAGATAAATGATATATAAATAATGAATAGTAAATGAATAAAGGTTCCTTGAATTAATCCCGGACCGCCTCTCCAGGAGCTGATGCACTCCCAAGACTGCGCTACTTCCAGTAGCAGAGTTAAGATGGACTGCTTTCGAGTGAGAGGTCCTCTGAGAAGGCTACTCTCAGTGATACGGCCTCGTGAAAAGTATTTCTTCACTCGCGATGTAACCTCACGCAAACGGAGTCCGGTAACACACACACACACACACACACACACACACACGCACACACACACATTTAAAGTACTCCATTCCTCCGTTGGTTCAGTCATTCATTCTATCTGTCCATCGCTTTACCGGTCACGCTGACACCCTGTTCTTGTATCTACGATCCACAGACCTTCGTCGGCAGTTTATCTCTGCCACACGTAACACATGGTAGCAGCATCTTGGCAGGCACCTTCCTATACCTCTTTCGCTTCTGCCGATTTCTTCGCAGATGTTCCATGCATTTTTATCCCCACACTTTCCATTGTATCCTCAGCTTTTCTCTGGATCTCTACTATACCTAGTTATTTTGTCCTATGGAAACTACATAGGAGCTAGAACAACCACTCCCATCCTGCGTATACGAGTTCGTACTTGAATTCTTCCCAGTGAACACCTCTAGCATTGGACGTCCTATTCTTTTCACTTATATATCTCTTCGTAACGTCACCATCCTTACGAGTGATCATCCTCAAACACCTCGACACATCAACGACCTCTGATCCTCGCCCACCCATATTATGACGCTGGGGCTGTCCCATCGGTTTGCACATCAGGATCCTTACTCATAGTCGCATTTACTCTCACCTTTCTTTTCATACACGTATGATCCATTCTGTTTCGCGATGCCCCAGGTGTGTGTGTATGTGTGTGTGTGTGTGTGTGTATGTGTGTGTGTGTGTGAGTGCATCGCTGTCGAACCCCACCTTACTAAACCTGAGTGACATTAGAGTACCCGGAGCTGGCTTAACCTCTATAGGCGGTTCTTAGGAACTTAAGCTCACCTGAGCAGATGATCATGTACTGATCATGGGATGGTACGAAGTCTCTTCACCTGACCAGGTGTATGTGTGTGTGTGTGTGTGTGTGTGTGTGTGTCACACAAGGGACGTATCCACTCTTCTGGCGGGTTTAACAATAGGAATTCAAAAAAAAAGTTAAAAAACTTTTCTGACTTTTTTACGATCTCGTAGTTTAGTGTGGGGCCCCTAGACTGTAGTGGAGTCTGCTCATGCCTTCATCCCGCCCACCTCACAGTTACCTCACAGCAGTGATCTATACATATCCCCTCCTCTGCTTTCATGCTGGGCATTTCCTCTTACCTGTAAGAGTTGCCTACCATTATTCAAAAACCCTCTTTGGATACGACAAATCGGAACTTTCCCTTGTATCCTTTCTTGTCGAACTTTCTCAAATGCATTTCTAGAATCCATTAATATTGCATCCACACTTTCTTCCTTATTCTCGTTAGTTCACTCATCTTCCTACTGACTGTGAAAGTCTTGGACTAAGCATCCTCTTCCCCTTCTGTGTCCTCACTTGTTTTCCACCTCCAAGAGGGATCGGTCTCGTGTATACTGGATGGTGAACGTATTCCTTCACCAACTGTGCCATAATAACTGATTCCTTTACGTTTATACAGTGAGGGGGTCACGGCTTTTATCCAGCCAGCAGGCATACGACACTGCTTCAGTCCACTGTAGTGTACTTTCACTTCTGCTCTTCATCATCTCACTCGCGACCCATTGTCAGTTTCCCCACTTTAAACTGTACAGTGCCCTCCTCTCCCCTATACCTATTCTCCATTCTTTCATAATCATATTATATCAGTATTTATCTCTGTATCACCTTCGTCCCAAGTCAGTTCTATAAACTATTCCCTCCACGGCTCACATGCTTCGGTCTCTGACACAAACCATCTCCTTCACTGATTCAGCACGGACTCGATTCACCAAAACACCTCCCCCACTCCCCCTTGTGAACCACCTTCCAAACATATTGGTATATTCCTTTAGACTTCCATTTCATTTTTTTCCCCTCGGAGATCTATATCAGTTAGGCCTACCCAAGGCCTGGGGGAAGAGGCTGTTAACTTCAGCTGTTTTTTTTTTTTGCCCTCTTGACGGCGGACTTGTGAGTCTGTGATACATCGCCAGACCGATAAATCTGTGCCTTCGCTTGTGGAGGGTGGGTCGCGTTCCCCACACCTGGTGCTGAGTTGGTGAGCTGGGAGGTCACAGAGTTCCCTTCAGAGAGGTGCGTTGCGTCGTCGGCGTGGGTAGAGGACGTTAAAGTCGGCTGACCTGGCCTTGTGGGTCTCTCTTTGGCAACTACTTTAAATAGTGGGTCGTTGTGATCCCGGTAACGTTAGAGAGAATCTTACATATACCCAGCCACTCGTGAGGAAGACATGGCTTGGATGATCTTGGTAGCAGTCTATGGCAGTCTACAGATGACACAGCCTCTCTAAGGACACCAAAGACCTTAAGACAGGTTTTCAAACTGTTCAGAAAAAGAACCTTAAGAGAATAAGAAAGAATCCCGTTAGACGTGGACGCACTGAAAACGAGACTGAATTGATGACGAGCCACTGGCCTCACGCTGCTTCACGCCCTCGGCCTCACGCTGCTTCACGCCCTCCTCCCGTGTTGAAGAGTCTCCTACCATCCCGCCACCTAACCTAACCTCCACCGTCAGGACAGCGAACGCCGCGCGTGCAGCCATAGAGACACAGAATTTCTTCACCTTCGCGGAACAAGAGCCATGAGCGTGGATAAGCTGGAACACGAATCACTTTGTATCGTAATCAGTCGTTGGGTAAATGAGGTACCCAGTGATTAGGAATATCTGGCTCAGGAAAGATTGGTGATTAGAGGTATTTGGCAGAAAAAAAGACTGGTGATTGGGAATATCTGGTAAGCGAGTACTGTTGGATTCTATATTTATTTGTAGGCCTGCAAAAGATACACTCTTGGATGTGACTGTGTTGAGAGTGACAGCTAGTGCGATGTCTGACCATTATTTGGTGGAGGCGAATATAATAATACGAGCAAGAACACGGTCGTAAAAGCGAGAGAGCTTGGAGGAAAGCTTTGTGTGAAGTGATGTCAAGAGAGAATGAGTGTAGAGTGGTAAAATGTGAGAGAAAGTGAAGTTAGAGGAATAGGTGAGCAATAGGTGTTGGAGGGAGGCAGTGCTTAACGTGCAGAGGGAAGTGTGTGGCGTGCGGAAGGTGAGAGGCAGGTAGCCGCTACTCACACATACTTCCCTTTAAGTGTCCTGATACATCATCGGGCTCCACTTGAGGGGACTGCAGCCCAACACTAGCCCTCTGTCACTTCGTTTATAAACGATCTTGTAACTGAGTTACCGTAAAGTGTTCAAGGAACCAGTGCGAAGCCAGGCGCCATGCATGATTTTCCATTGGGACAAGAGAAAACCCTCATGATTGTGAGGTTGAACCTGAGAGGCCGAGGCAAAGCATTGACTCAAGCAACAGCAATCCCTTCCATATGATGCGTTGGGTTCCATCGCCCCGGTTCTCATAAGACGTCATGCTTGATTCCTCCCTGAAGCAGGGAAGTAACCTACAGATTTTGATATTAAGACGACCCAAAAGTCGCATTGACTAACACATCGGATTGGTTGATGGTGATTGCTTAAAGTCCCTTCACTCACTGTCTTATTTTTGACGGAGCAATATCTGTTTCCTTTATTGGCACAGATCCTTGTTCATTTTTTTAAGTTAGAGGTTCAAAGGGCAAGGTAATCATTCGTAAATAGGTCTAGGAAAGTGGTTTCTGTACCATTTTGTCTCGCCGTTCATAAAAAGTTGCTTCCATAGATGACAAGGAGAATGTGTTACTTTTACCATCGTTTAGGCCCAAGAGGAAGATAATTTACGTGGATTAATTTTAGTTCCGTAACATCTGTCTTGACCGTGTAGCACTCACAGCTTTCCCTGAAGCAAACAAATCAATTTTCTTAAGAAAAGTTTTCAAAAGCTTAGGACTTTTAGTCGAAGAGAAAATCTGCGCAGATATTTGGAATCTACAGAATATGTATTGACCAAACTGAATTTGGTCCCGGGAGAGCTGAATACTGTTGATTCTTGTAGTCCAAAGTTAAACGACCCAGGTAGATGAAGGCACAACGGAGAAAGTTATTTCTCTGCAGGAACTTCGATCTCATTATAAGCCTCTTGTCCAAACTCCTCTGGCGATCCTTGGTATAAGAAAGATCTCTAATGATTTCGCGGCCAATTGTCCCAAAGTTATGTTAAGTGGAACCGTAACAAGATGAAAGAAAAGTTTTCCTGCGAAAACTTGAGATCCATATCAGTGGTCATGAGCCGTGAAGGCCAGTATTATCAGCTCGAGACATGGCGAGTGGGCTGGGTGATGAGACAATCTTACATGGCTGCAGTTTGTTTGGGCAACAAGTCTGCTCTTGGGAGCTGGTCGACACCCGCCCTGGGCAAGCCTGAAGGCTTCTGGGTCTGGGAACCTCGATTTCGCCAAGTCGGTTCTTCGTGAAACGTTCTTTCCTCTACGAAGCTTCTCGCATCCATGGGGAAGAAATTAGTGATGATAATCAGCTACATAGTTTGAATGGTGGTGGTAGTGGTGGTGTGTGTGTGTGTGGGGCAGACATGCATGAATTAAGTCTTCTGTGGCGGTGGTGACGGGGGAAGGTCCACCTTGCCGGCAGTCGAAGTTCTGCCTAAGATATTCTTGTGACCTTGGCTCCCCTCCTCCTTATTCTTGTCTTTTCTCTCTTGTCTGTCCTATATATCTCATATGCCTCTCCTCCTCCTCCTCCTCCTCCTCTTCTTCCTCTCCCGATCCTCTCAATCCCCCCTTCCTTTGTCTCCTTCATGCTTTCCTTTTGGCTTATCATCAGTCTTCCTTGCCTTTCTTCTTCTGTGTCGTCTCTCCCATCATTCATTCCTTTCTTCTTCCTCCTATTCTCCTTCCCCCTTCTACATATACCCTTTCCTCGACAAATTAGTGTGATTATTGCTCATTATTTCATACCAGAGTTTTTGCTGGATAGTGAGGCCAAGTTATTACCTTGTCAGCGGTAACATATAGAGGCTGGTGGAATGGTTGAGAGATCTTAAAGTCTAACACATCTCCCGGCAATGCACAATGGTCTGCTGAATGTGTTGATAATGGTCACTTGCTGTCTTAAGTTATTAAGGTCACTTAATGTCTTAAGTTATTAAGGTCACGTCCTGTCTTGAGTTATTAAGATAGTCTGTTGTGTTTAAGGTATTTAAGGTCGCTTGCTGTCTTAAGTTATTAAGGTCACTTAATGTCTTAAGTTATTATGTTCACTTACTCTCTTGAGTTATTAAGGTCTGCTGTCTTTAAACTATTAAGGTCACTTACTGTCTTTAATTATTGAGTTTAGTTGCTGTCTTAATTCATTAAGATTATCTGCTATCTTTCAGTTATCAAGGTCGCTTGCTATCTTAAGTATTTAAGGTCGCTGCTGTCTTACCATTGCAAGTACCATACTGAAAGAACATCTCCCAAAACATCTACCAAGTCTCCTTCTTCGACCGGATAGTATCCACCATTTCATCTGTCTATCATGGCAGCTGTGGACAACTATAACGTCTCGAATGATTTCTCGTACACTCATGGACGATTTCCCGATCGTTTTCATATACGACAACATGAATGATTGGTGACCAAAAGGCAATGTATGTTTATTGAGGTTCATTTCTTTTCAACCATCACCTGGACCTCATCCGTGTCAATAAACCATTTTTCATTATTTTCATTATCATTGTTATTATCATTATTGTTATTATTAGTATCATTAATGTTATTATCATTATTATTATTATTATTATTATTATTATTATTATTATTATTATTATTATCATTATTATTATTATTATTATTATTAATGTTATTATCATTATTAGTAGTGGTATTATAATCATTATCATTATCATTATTATCATTATTATTATCATTATTATTATTATCATTATTATTATTATTATTATTATTATCATTATTATTATTATTATCGTCAATATTATTATTCTTATTGATACTACTACTACTACTACTACTACTACTACTATTACTGTTAGTAGTAGCAGTAGTGGTATTAGCAGTGGCATGTTATACTGGTGCCCTGAGCACCAGTCGAAATACCACTGTGCGAGATGAGGCAGCTTGAGCAACATCTCTTCAAGGTTGTAAAGTTTAACGTCATATCCTGTAGCGCAATGCTCGTGTCTGGGGGGCTGTGTTCTCCGGGTATGTTTCCCCTCCAGAGTGATCGTTCACATATTGTAACGATGGCCCAAATGATCGCCAGGGATGGTAAGCTTGCCCCGGCGAGGGCAAGGCAACACAGCTGGTGGAAGGCCACTGACGCAGACAGCCATAGGTACAAAAAGGGGGCGAAGTAATGAACTACGAGTGTTTTGAACCTGTAATCTACCATAAAGCTTTCATTCCGTAATGTTAAGAAACCTTGCCATTTATAGATTCACCTGAGGTAAACTGTGGCCACTGATAGACCTTATCTCTGATGATTTATGGGCCAAAAAAGGGCCAGACCTCCCGACCTAGGGGCCAGTGAACGTGGTAGATGTGGTCTTCTCTGCCATGGTCTGTGCTGTTGTTATGCCGAAACGAACGCTGTGTGTGTGTGTGTGTGTGTGTGTGTGCAATCCATGCCGGGACACTGCTTCCCCCCCGATACCTCCACTCTGTGAAATACAATATGAATGACCACTTTCCCTTGGCTTCCACAGTTGTTGTTGACGTGTTCCCACCAGCTACAACCCACCCGACCGTCCCTCTGTTGTGGCCGCCAACAAAAATATAACATTGTACATTGTTTGTTTAGTCCGGCGACTGGACTTAGGCAAACTGGGAAATTTGGATTTCATATGTGAAAATATACCGACCAAGAGAAATATATATATATTTTATCGAGGATGTAAGGCATGTGTACGTGTAGGAAGAGAGGAAAGTGATTGGTTCTCAGTGAATGTAGGTTTGCGGCAGGGGTGTGTGATGTCTCCATGGTTGTTTAATTTGTTTATGGATGGGGTTGTTAGGGAGGTAAATGCAAGAGTTTTGGAAAGAGGGGCAAGTATGAAGTCTGTTGGGGATGAGAGAGCTTGGGAAGTGAGTCAGTTGTTGTTCGCTGATGATACAGCGCTGGTGGCTGATTCATGTGAGAAACTGCAGAAGCTGGTGACTGAGTTTGGTAAAGTGTGTGGAAGAAGAAAGTTAAGAGTAAATGTGAATAAGAGCAAGGTTATTAGGTACAGTAGGGTTGAGGGTCAAGTCAATTGGGAGGTGAGTTTGAATGGAGAAAAACTGGAGGAAGTGAAGTGTTTTAGATATCTGGGAGTGGATCTGGCAGCGGATGGAACCATGGAAGCGGAAGTGAATCATAGGGTGGGGGAGGGGGCGAAAATTCTGGGGGCCCTGAAGAATGTGTGGAAGTCGAGAACATTATCTCGGAAAGCAAGAATGGGTATGTTTGAAGGAATAGTGGTTCCAACAATGTTGTATGGTTGCGAGGCGTGGGCTATGGATAGAGTTGTGCGCAGGAGGATGGATGTGCTGGAAATGAGATGTTTGAGGACAATGTGTGGTGTGAGGTGGTTTGATCGGGTGAGTAACGTAAGGGTAAGAGAGATGTGTGGAAATAAAAAGAGCGTGGTTGAGAGAGCAGAAGAGGGTGTTTTGAAATGGTTTGGGCACATGGAGAGAATGAGTGAGGAAAGATTGACCAAGAGGATATATGTGTCGGAGGTGGAGGGAACGAGGAGAAGAGGGAGACCAAATTGGAGGTGGAAAGATGGAGTGAAAAAGATTTTGTGTGATCGGGGCCTGAACATGCAGGAGGGTGAAAGGAGGGCAAGGAATAGAGTGAATTGGAGCGATGTGGTATACCGGGGTTGACGTGCTGTCAGTGGATTGAATCAAGGCATGTGAAGCGTCTGGGGTAAACCATGGAAAGCTGTGTAGGTATGTATATTTGCGTGTGTGAACGTATGTATATACATGTGTATGGGGGGGTTGGGCCATTTCTTTCGTCTGTTTCCTTGCGCTACCTCGCAAACGCGGGAGACAGCGACAAAGTATAAAAAAAAAAGAAAAAAAAAAAAATATATATATATATATATATATATATATATATATATATATATATATATATATATGTACATGTTTACCAAATGGCGTCCTAGCTTCGTCTCTTCGATGTATATCAACTGACTGTTATATTTCTCTCTTGTGTCTCCCCTGATGATGTGATTATTGCACGAAAGTGCACTTGGGAACTTTTCGTGTTTCATTTTCCCCGTGGACTCATAGGAATATCTTGATCACGCGCAAAATTGTGATCCTTTCCAATATATATATATATATATATATATGTATTTCTCTCTCTCTCTCTCTCTCTCTCTCTCTCTCTCTCTCTCTCTCTCTCTCTCTCTCTCTCTCTCTTTGATTGATTCATGGTCATATTTCATTTTGAGAATACCGGGTATTTTTCTTTCTCTTTATGACGAAATGGGGGACAGGAAAAAAAAAGAAAGAGTCTGCATGAAAGAGAAAAAAAATGTGGCTGAACCTGTGGTGATAGAGGCAGTCACACAGACCCGGTCATCATAAGGATTATATTCTATGGCTCGTAATGAGGTAATTTGTCTCGCAGTAATCACGAAGGAAATTTATTTTGCTCTCTGTCTCGAAGATCATCACGAAGTTCTTTCCGTTATTTCATTGAAACGGAAACTGACCGAAATCAAGATGCTGAACTTCGTTCAGTTTCTCTCCGAGTTCTTACAATTTTCACGAGTTGTTGATTAAAGACTTCCATTATCTGGAAGTACTTTTGCTGAAGGTGCGCCGGAACGGTTTGGACATATGGAGAGGATGAGTGAGGAGAGGCTGGCTTAAGAAACGGAAGGAACAGGGAAAATGGGGAAACCAAGGAGGAGGTGGAGGGATGGAGTGAAAGATGTTTTGAAATGTTTGAAGCCTGAATATGTAGAGGGATGTGAGGCGTGCAAGGGATAAAGCGAATGGGAGTGATATGCAATACATGGGATGACGTGCTGTCAGTGAACTGAGTCAAGACAGATAAACCACGGAAAAGCTGGGATTTAGCTTTAGGTAGGGAGCTGTAGTTTCGGTGCATTATACACGACAGCTGGAGAATGAATATGAGCAAATATAGCCATTTCCTTGTTTGTTCCTGACGCTACCTCAATAATGCGGGAAATGACGAACATGCAGGTGAGTAAAGAGATACATAGGTATAGAGATTCTATAAAAATGAGAATAACAAGATTTGTGCATAAATATATAACTTTCCTTTTAAACTGAATTACCTTAGTAAAGTGGTCAGCGTCGCTCCCTCTGAATCATACGGGCTCGTGTTCGAATCTCAAACAAAGCAGGCAGCTCAGAGCCAATATGTATATATTTTTTTTTTCATACTATACGCCATTTCCCGCATTAGCGAGGTAGCGTTAAGAACAGAGGACTGGGCCTTTGAGGGAATATCCTCACCTGGCCCCCTTCTCTGTTCCCTCTATTGGAAAATTAAAAAAAAAAAATGAGAGTAGAGGATTTCCAGCCCCCGCTCCCTTCCCTTTTAGTCGCCTTCTACAACACGCAGGGAATACGTGGGAAGTATTGACCCTGGATTAATTCTTATGAAGAAGTCCTGCTCTTACCCAGAACCTCCTTTAAAGTCTCCTGCGGGCCAAGGAAGCACGACTTCCAGTAGCAGGAAATTGTGGACTCCTTTGGAGATTAATTCTTAGTGATGCAACCTCGCCAAAGGTAACTTTGACTCGCGGTCTAATCAAGAGCAGGCGGAGCAGGTAATACACACAGACACACACACACACACACACACACACACACACACACACAGAAGCATATATATATATATATATATATATATATATATATATATATATATATATATATATATATATATATATATATTATCCCTGGGGATAGGGGAGAAAGAATACTTCCCACGTATTCCCTGCGTGTCGTAGAAGGCGACTAAAAGGGGAGGGAGCTGGGGGCTGGAAATCCTCCCCTCTCATTTCTTTTTTAATTTTCCAAAAGAAGGAATAGAGAAGGGGGCCAGGTGAGGATATTCCCTCAAAGGCCCAGTCCTCTGTTCTTAACGCTACCTTGCTAATGCGGGAAATGGCGAATAGTTTGAAAAATATATATATATATATATATATATATATATATATATATATATATATATATATATATATATATATTGGAAAGGATCACAATTTTGCGCGTGATCAAGATATTCCTATGAGTCCACGGGGAAAATGAAACACGAAAAGTTCCCAAGTGCACTTTCGTGTAATAATCACATCATCAGTTTCTTTGTTTTTTTTTTTGGACAATCACATGTTTACCAAATGGCGTCCTAGCTTCGTCTCTCCGATGTATATCAACTAACTGCTATATTACTCTCTTGTGTCTCCCCTGATGATGTGATTATTACACGAAAGTGCACTTGGGAACTTTTCGTGTTTCATTTTCCCCGTAGACTCATAGGAATATATATTGTCCAACAGACCGAGTAACTACTTTAAGGAGGTTGTTTCGTCCAAAGTTCCTTGGTCTCTTGACCCACCTTCTCCTCCTCCTCCTCCTCCTCCTCCTCCTCCTCCTCCTTCCCCCGACCGCGCACCGAGTACAATATGATTAAGTCTACTGAGACGTGATCAGGCCTTACAGCTTGACCAAGGCAGTGGCTACCTCACTCACTGTTGGAGCAGATTTGAGCAAGTGGTTTCCAGAGGCGTATTGTCGAAAACCCTCCGGTTCGTGTGGCTCAAGAAGCAGAGCCAGAATTACACCCTCCGTAAGGGTGAAGAAACGGTCGCTCTTCAGGTAAATTCAGCCCAAATGATACACCACAGATCTCGTAAATGAGTAACAGTATATTTTTTTTCGAGGCGCTGAGAGGCCCTGTTGACATAATCCCATAAGAGCTGCATCTATTTTTCCTCATTCTGTGAGATACTTAATCCTAAGTGATATTTCCTGTTTTCACTTACCTTCACTGCAGGTGAAAGAAGACGAATGCTGCAAGAGAGAGATATTCCGAAATGAAAATTAGTGAGCTTATTGCGAATTCATGGAGTAAAACGCCAATAGTTCGAAGTCACAAAAGTTGCGAATGTGAAATGAGACCTTGACAAGTTTGACGTCCCTCCGCATCTCGACATCAAGCACAGGTTTGCTTCAGGGAGGAAGATTTCCTTGCATGGAGGGTCTTCCAAGTCTTCCATTATACCCCAGCAAGACTCGAGGCTCACACCAGCGTGGTGGACCGAGTGAGACGTATGATTTTTTTGTGCAAAATGTGGGACAAGATTTTCCCGTCTGCCTTCAGCAGTATATAAACGGAGATTCCCATTTCCCCCGGCCCAGGTTGTCTAAACACGCGAGTCCATTCTCCATCGAACGAGTAAGATTTCTTCAGAGTCTGAGGTCAAAAGAGCCAGAGGTCAAGGTCGGTATGACCCCCCCCCCCGAGGAAGACGAATGACACTTTATTTCAGACGAAAACTTTTGCGTCACGTCACCGATCATGACTAGACGGGTCCAGACCCGCTAAGTTCAAAACTTTGGAAGAGGAGGCTGTTAGTGGAGGGAGGAGGCAGTCACCTGATGGCTCTGGTGAGTGTGTCTGCCTGTAGGATACGTCTGGCTCTGGTGTGTGTCTGGCTCTGGTGTGTGTCTGGCTGTAGGAGGTGTCTGGCTCTGGTGTATGTACAGAGAGAGAGAGAGAGAGAGAGAGAGAGAGAGAGAGAGAGAGAG
>NC_092244.1:28957570-28987570 GCF_036320965.1 Panulirus ornatus | reverse complement strand
CTCTCTTGGGGTGATAGACCCAGGGTAATGGGGTAGACGAAGGTATATCGCCAGCACTAAGGTCTGAATAGACCATTATCGCTCTAATGACCCTCAGCCTTAACGCTCTGACCCCCCCCTGACGCTTGCACCTGTCCTGCCCCCAGAACACCTGGCTGGCAGACCGGCCCGCCAGACGGCTCCTACTGCAGGGTTGTTTTTGCAATTGTTGTTGTTGGAAAGTTTTGTTTTTGTTATTCGGTGGAAACATTTGTTTTTCATTCATATTTAGATTTTCAGCAGACATATATATATATATTTTTTTTTCTTCGTCTGTAATTTCGTCGTCGATCTACATGCCAGAAAGGGCAATACAAAAATTTTTATTTTGCCTACCAAGTGAAAGTCAAACTTCACATGGTTTGCCGAACCTTTGTATAACAACAGCATTGTGTATCACAAACCCTTCCTCCTCCCTTGGACTCTATTAACTTTGTATACTAAGCCTATGTGTCTGCTGCGTGTGTAATGAATGGTCTCAGGGCTGAGAAGTCATTAGAAAAAGGAGAATTCAACTCTCTCAAGGTTTTCCTATGCAATCCGCTTATGAACGCTTGCAAAGAAAGAATTGTGTGAGCATTCTTATGAGTTAATTGAGAGTGAGCTTGTGTTGACAGTGGCTGGATGTCAGAGGTTATCTAGAGGTCATGTGTGAGAGGAGGGGAATGTAGGAGCAAGAACAGGCTTGATGCACAGAACAAGACAGATATCCTAGGACCCATGTTTATATAGTGGTACCCTTGTTCCACTGAACAGACAACTTATTATGGTTTTATAGTATGTTCTACACACACACACACACACACACACACACACACACACATACATAGAAGGTTCATATGAGGGCAACAAAGAATTACGAGAAATGAGTAACAAGAGGAAGGTTAAAAGCTCTGACTTTGCCCACACCTTGGAAGAGAGAAGAGTGAGTGGTGACCTGACCACAACGTTATGATTTATCAAATCACGCTGATGATGAAGACAGTGAGCGGTTCCATCCTCTACCCTGCAACTCAGCAGTTGTGAGGCCAGGTAAGGCCTCGAATACTTAAACCAAAGCGAGGTCTCACCTCACCCCCGTCCCACCTGAACCACTAGACAAGACGCCGACACGAGTCAAGAGGCAGCCTCATCCAGGGCCTCACATCCGACCAAGAATTAACAGGAAAAGACAAAAGTGAACAAATCCTGTAAAAGTGAACATAAGTAGGATATTTATATGTTCATTATTGTCTTTTCCTGTTCATTCTTGTGGTTGGTAGTGAGGTCTGGGTGGCGGATGTCTTCTGGCTCAGGTCGGGTTTCTGTCTAGTGGTAGTGGAGGCGGGTGAGGTGAGGTGAGGCTCACTTTGGTTTATACAGGTGAGGCCTTACCTTCCCTCACGATCGCTGAGTTCCTGGGTGGGGGATATGGATTGGGTCAGGTGTAGTTGATTCGTTAATTAACCCCAACTGGAAACATGGTTCCCACCTGTATATATATATATATATATATATATATATATATATATATATATATATATATATATATATATTTATTTATTTATTTATTTTATTTATTTATTTTGCTTTGTCGCTGTCTCCCGCGTTAGCGAGGTAGCGCAAGGAAACAGACGAAAGAATGGCCCAACCCTCCCACATACACATGTATATACATACACGTCCACACACGCAAATATACATACCTATACATCTCAATGTACACATATATATACACACACAGACACATACATATATACCCATGCCCACAATTCACACTGTCTGCCTTTATTCATTCCCATCGCCACCTCGCCACACATGGAATACCATCCCCCTGCCCCCTCATGTGTGCGAGGTAGCGCTAGGAAAAGACAACAAAGGCCCCATTCGTTCACACTCAGTCTCTAGCTATATATATATATATATATATATATATATATATATATATATATATATATATATATATATATATATATATATATATATCATTTATCTATCATACTTTGTCGCTGTCTCCGCCGTTAGCGAGGTAGCGCATGGAAACAAACTAAAGAATGGCCCAACCCACCAACATACACATGTATATACATAAACGCCCACACACGCGTACCTATACATTTCAGCGTATACATACATATACATACACAGACATATATACACATGCACATATTCATACATGCTGCCTTCATCCATTCTCGCCGCAACCCCGCCACACATGAAATGACCCCCCCCCCCCCCCCCCCCCCCCCCCCCCCCCGTGTGCGCGAGAGGTAGCGCTAGGAAAATACAGCGAAGGCTTCATTCGTTCACACTCAGACTCTAGCTGTCATGTGTAATGCACCGAAACCACGGCTCCATTTCCACATCCAGGCCCCACAAAACTCTTCATGGTTTACCCCAGACGCTTCACGTGCACGTCGACCCGGGTATACCACATCGTTCTAATTCACTCTTTTCCTTGCACGCCTTTCCCTCCTGTATGTTCAGGCCCCGATCGCTCAAAATCTTTTTCACTCCATCCTTCTACCTCCAATTTGGCCTCCAACTTCTCCTCATTCCCTCCAACTCTGACACATATATCCTCTTTGTCAATCTTTCCTCACTCGTTCTCTCCATGTGACCAAATCATTTCAATACACCCTCTTCTGCTCTCTCAACTACACTCTTTTTATTACCACATATCTCTTTTACCCTTTCATTACTTACTCGATCAAACCACCTCACACCACATATAGTCCTCAAACATCTCATTTCCAACACATCCACCCTCCTGCGCATAACTCTATCTATCGACCATGCCTCACAACCACATAACATTGTTGGAACCACTTTTCCTTCAAACATACCCATTTTTGCTTTCTGAGATAACGTTTTCGCCTTCCACACATTCTTCAACGCCTCCAGAACCTTCGCCCCTCCCCCACCCTGTGACTCACTTCCGATTCCATGGTTCCATCCGCAGCCAAATCCACTCCCAAATGGTGTCCTAGCTACGTCTCTTCCTTGTATATTAAGTAACTGTTGTATTTCTTTCTCGTATCTCCCCTGATGATGTGATCATTACACGAAAGTGCACTTGGAAACTTATTGTGTTTCATTTCCCCGAGGAGTAGAAGGATTTTATGTGTGCATGTGTGTGTGTATATATATATATATATATATATATATATATATATATATATATATATATCTTTTCTTTCATACTATTCGCCATTTCCTGCGTTAGCAAGGTAGCGTTAAGAACAGAGGACTGGGCCATTGAGGGAATATCCTCACCTGGCCCCCTTCTCTGTTCCTTCTTTTGGAAAATTAAAAAAAACCGAGAGGGGAGGATTTCCAGCCCCCCCGCTCCCATATATATATATATATATATATATATATATATATATATATATATATATATATATATATATATATATATACACCCAATTCAGCTGTAAAGTAAATATTCGAATGAACAAAGTTCTGTGGCCAACAGAATGGTGGAAAAAATGCCCCCGACAAATAGCGAGGAGATTTGCAACAAGCCACACATGAAGTTTTTAATCTGGTGTGCCAGTTAGCTTGTGAAAATTATGGCGAGCCGAGCAATTTATAGATATTTCCCAGTCTGCTCAAAATGATGTATATTCATTTTCTCGGTGATTTTTTTTTTTTTTTCCTTTTTTCAACCCAAATCTTTTATATTTCCGTTGGCAGGTTACTGATGCGTGTGTTGGGTGATGAATGTTGCCTGGTACAGATCATCTGTATGGGTCTGTTGCTTCCTGTACTATGAAGATCGTTATAACAGACCACAGTGTGTGTGTGTGTGTGTGTGTGTGTGTGTGTGTGTGTGTGTGTACGTGTATGTGTGTGTTAGAAGTGTTAAAAAAAGAAACCAGTTATTGACTATCTATATGCTCAGACCATCTGTATGCTCAGACCATCTGTAGGTTCAGACCATCTGTAGATTCAGACCATCTGTAGGTTCAGACCATCTGTATGCTCAGACCATCTGTATGCTCAGACCATCTGTATGCTCAGACCATCTGTAGGTTCAGACCATCTGTATGCTCAGACCATCTGTAGGTTCAGACCATCTGTATGCTCAGATCATCTGTAGGTTCAGACCATCTGTATGCTCAGACCATCTGTATGCTCAGACCATCTGTAGGTTCAGACCATCTGTATGCTCAGACCATCTGTATGCTCAGACCATCTGTATGCTCAGACCATCTGTATGCTCAGACCATCTGTATCTCAGACCATCTGTATGCTCAGACCATCTGTAGGTTCAGACCATCTTAGCTTCAGACCATCTGTAGGCTCAGACCATCTGTAGCTTCAGACCATCTGTAGGCTCAGACCATCTACAATGTTTGTTCTAGATTAGTACTTCAGTGACAGGTAGGGGACAGCGAGAGCCGCTCGTTTTAACGACTTGTGTTACGCTCGGAAGCAAGCATGACACACCAGACCATCTCTATCCTCGGCTCATGCAGGACCATCTGACCATCTATGCTCTCAAGTTATGACGGACCATTAGTCCTATATTCTCAGCTCATGAGGACCATCAAACCATCTATGTTTTCAGCTCATGCAGGACTGTGAGACCATTTTATATTCTCACGTCAGGCACACGTTTGAGGTTGGGTGGCCAGCTTAATCATGCACGTACATATGCGTGGAGACACGTATGTCACTCATCAGTGTACGTGTCTATACGTGAGCACTCACGTGCTACTCACTGATGCACGTACATACACGTGAACACCTGTATGTCACTCATCAATGTACGTGTCTATACGTGAACACTCACGTGCCACTTATTAATGCACGTATATGTCCGTAAACACCCAAGGGTAGCTTTGGTGGCGACGTCCAAAGAATAGAAGATATTCCTGCAGCACAGATCCTGTCATCACCCTCCAACACTGGCTGACGCGCGGTGAGAGCAGCGTTACAGAGAGGCCGTCGTCACGCCCAACACTGGCTGGCGCGTGGTGAGAGCAGCGTTACAGAGAGGCCATCGTCACGCCCCAACACTGGCTGGTGCGCGGTGAGAGCAGCGTTACAGAGAGGCCGTCGTCACGCCCCAACACTGGCTGACGCGCGGTGAGAGCAGCGTTACTGAGAGGCCGTCGTCACGCCCCAACACTGGCTGGCGCGCGGTGAGAGCAGCGTTACAGAGAGGCTGTCATCACCCTCCAACACTGGCTGGCGCGTGGTGAGAGCAGCGTTACTGAGAGGCCGTCGTCACGCCCTAACCCTGGCTGGCGCGCGGTGAGAGCAGCGTTACAGAGAGGCCGTCGTCACGCCCCAACACTGGCTGGCGCGCGGTGAGAGCAGCGTTACAGAGAGGCCGTCGTCACGCCCCAACACTGGCTGGCGCGTGGTGAGAGCAGCGTTACAGAGAGGCCGTCGTCACGCCCCAACACTGGCTGGCGCGCGGTGAGAGCAGCGTTACAGAGAGGCCGTCGTCACGCCCCAACACTGGCTGGCGCGCGGTGAGAGCAGCGTTACAGAGAGGCCGTCGTCACGCCCCAACACTGGCTGGCGCGCGGTGAGAGCAGCGTTACAGAGAGGCCGTCGTCACGCTCCAACACTGGCTGACGCGCGGTGAGAGCAGCGTTACAGAGAGGCCGTCGTCACGCCCCAACACCGGCTGGCGCGCGGTGAGAGCAGCGTTACTGAGAGGCCGTCGTCACGCCCCAACACTGGCTGGTGCGCGGTGAGAGCAGTATCACAGAGAGGCCGTCGTCACGCCCCAACACTGGCTGGTGCGCGGTGAGAGCAGTGTCACAGAGAGGCCGTCGTCACGCCCCAACACTGGCTGGCGCGCGGTGAGAGCAGCGTTACAGAGAGGCCGTCGTCACGCCCCAACACTGGCTGACGCGTGGTGAGAGCAGCGTTACAGAGAGGCCGTCGTCACGCCCCAACACTGGCTGGCGCGCGGTGAGAGCAGCGTTACTGAGAGGCCGTCGTCACGCCCCAACACTGGCTGGCGCGCGGTGAGAGCAGCGTTACAGAGAGGCAGTCGTCACGCCCCAACGCTGGCTGGCGCGCGGTGAGAGCAGCGTTACTGAGAGGCCGTCGTCACGCCCCAACACTGGCTGGCGCGCGGCGCTTTCCTGGCAAGTCTTGTGACTTGTGAACGATGCTGACAGCGAGGGATTGGATCTCCTCATCTCCCAGCATCTCCTGCAACACTTCAAAGCTCCCTCGTTGGACTGTCGCCTTGGCAAGGCTCGTGTACTGAGTCGAACTCCAACTGGAGTTGTTTGCTTCCGAGGTGTATCCAGAGGGTGAGTTTAGGAAGGAGGGGGACGGTCCAATCTGCCGGCCAAGGAGTCATCCCAGGGACAAAAATGGGACAAAAATAGGCAGTTTTTTTTGTCGTATTTCGTGTAAACACATATATTACGGAGGGGAGAAGGTAATGTACGGGGGGTTAGGGAACCCACTGAATGCGTCTTGGTGTTGACTGAGCCCCAGGGGAAGGTCTAAGGATCTCACTCTATTTAGAGGAATCGCTGCCGTGGTTATGACACATCTTATGTGACGAAAATGACTTAGAATTACGAGTACAATCCTCGCCTCGTTTTCTACCACAGGTTCATTCGACATTAAAGAAACAGATGAGACCAGATGATATCAGTCTTGTGTTTTTGTCCAAGCACTATGGCTTAACCCTCTCAGAGTCGTGTTTGTCCACTTCCTTAAAAACACTTCGATTGCTTTTATTTCTGTTTTGATTTCTTTGAAACCTGTTCCATCCTAAGTCTGGCCTCGATAGATAGTCTTTTTCTGTTGCGTGAGTTGAAATTTTGACCCAAAATATATACACGAGGCATCATTCTGTCGTGTATGTGGTTGGGCAGCATTACAGGCTGTGGGGAGCAGCATAGTCAGGCATTACAGTCTCATTCTGAGGCAAAGGTTCAGCACTGACGTTGTTATAAGTCCGGCTCCCATACAGTTGACAATTGTCCAGAAATAACGAGGCAAAATTCCATGATGTTGGACACATGATGTGGTTAATCTCATCCCAGACTCAAACTCACTTCACAGTTTCATAATGATTTGAAATAAGTATTAATGAATAAACTTGGGTTAGTCTCCTGTATACAAAATAGGCCTGAATACGTTCTTTCATGTAGTAATTAGAATATTATAAAAAGTCAGTAACGTTTTCACCTCTTCCGTTTAAACTATTGAGGGAACCAAGTAATTAAGCTACCCAATGATCGTGAAGAATTTCTTTGAAAGGCCAAATAACCGGTATATTTAATACATCAATGCACAGGTTAGTTTCCATTTTATGTGAGGCGAAAATGGTCGGTTTCAAAATATTCCATGCATGATTTATGTAATAATCAAAACTCAATATTTTTTTTAAGGTGGGGGGGGGACGGAAATTCACACACACACACACACACACACACACCCTTGCACATCTCTTGAACTACTATGAGAAGATGAACTCTGTTAGACAAGAGGAAATATTGGATGGACTGAGTGTATGTGTACTGCCTGAAAGCATTTGGCACTGTGCCGCATATGAGTATGGTAGAGAGCTTGTATGTTAGGCAGGAATGAAGTGGAGACTCTTTTGATGGTCAGATGATTATGTCACTGTAAGAACAATGAACGCACATCAGGGGAGCGTTATTGAAATGGGTTACGGTCACCAGAGGCGTGCCGCAAGGTTCACTCCTGGAACCACAGATCTTCTTGATCTGTACAAATGTCCTGAGAGAAGGATTGGATTCATAGCTGAATACGTTTAATAGTGATCCCAAGGTCATGAGTGACGTAAAGAGTAAGAAGGATTGCTTTAACATACAAGAGATTTTGATAATCACCAGATATAGTATAATATATGGTTAGAGAGATTGAACTCGAGTAAATGCATAGTAATGAGGATAGGACTCTGTGAGAGGCCACTTTACGAATACTATCAAGCAGAAAATAAGCTACAGGAATATGTTGAGAGTCGACTTTGTGCTAAACCTCCCGACAGAGCTCTACCTCATGAAAATTGCTAAGGAGACAAACTGTCACCAGGCAAATATTAGGATCACATTGACGTCCAGGTATAAAGTAACATTAATCAAGCTCTTCATATCCTGCAATGGACCAAAACTATGAATGTGTTTCAGAAGTTTGGTCCCTGCATTGAAATAGACGCAAAGAACTGTTGCAGAAGGTTCCAAGGACGGCAACAAAGATAGTACTAAAATTGAATTTGTCCACCATAGAGGAGAGAAGGGCAAGAAGTGACTTGGTCACAATGCTAAAGGTTTTATATTATTTGATGACGAAGATGAATCAACTAAGGCCATAAGGAAGAAAAGTTGTACAAAGAAGATGTAAAGAAGTGTTTCATTGTACGTGAGTTGTGGATGAATGGAAACAAAATGGGAAAAAAGAAATTGGGATTGGAGACAGCACTCAGACGTTTGAAAAAAAAAAATAATCCAAGAGATGGGACTCGTAAAAGTAAGATAGGTGACTGCCTACACACACACACACACACACACACACACACACACACACACACACACACACACAATCCATTTGATAAGGCAGGAAGACAGACGAGGAACGTTGAGCCAATAACGAACTTCGAGCGCCCTCAGTAACTCATTAGTCAGTTACTGCAGGAAAGAGGAACCTTTTAGACGTAGAGAACTGTTTCATGTCCAGACTTTCGAGATTTACGGAGACTTTTAAGCCCTTTAAGAGGGTCATATGACCTACGCCAGGAGACGTTTAACTCCCTGAGAGAGAGAGAGAGAGAGAGAGAGAGAGAGAGAGAGAGAGAGAGAGAGAGAGAGAGAGAGCATAACGTTGGAGGACAAGAACAGATACGACCCTTGTTACGCCTCAATTTACAACTGACCAAACTATTTATGTTACGTTTTTCTTGAGAGCCTAAATTTTTGCTTCCTAGACATGGATAGTCCTCGGCTGTACGTTCTTCACTGAATTACAGGAAGGTGATTGGATGATTCACAGGGAGGTAATCGAATGATTCACAGGGAGGTAATCGAATGATTCACAGGGAGGTAATCGAATGATTCACAGGGAGGTAATCGAGTGATTCACAGGGAGGTAATCGAATGATTCACAGGGAGGTAATCGAATGATTCACAGGGAGGTAATCGAGTGATTCACAGGGAGGTAATCGAATGATTCACAGTGAGGTAATCGAATGATTCACAGGGAGGTAATCGAATGATTCACAGGGAGGTAATCGAATGATTCACAGGGAGGTAATCGAATGATTCACAGGGAGGTAATCGAATGATTCACAGGGAGGTAATCGAATGATTCACAGGGAGGTAATCGAATGATTCACAGGGAGGTAATCGAATGATTCACAGGGAGGTAATCGAATGATTCACAGGGAGGTAATCGAATGATTCACAGGGAGGTAATCGAATGATTCACAGGGAGGTAATCGAATGATTCACAGTGAGGTAATCGAATGATTCACTTTGAGGTAATCGAATGATTCACAGGGAGGTAATCGAATGATTCACAGGGAGGTAATCGAATGATTCACAGGGAGGTAATCGAATGATTCACAGGGAGGTAATCGAATGATTCACAGGGAGGTAATCGAATGATTCACAGGGAGGTAATCGAGTGATTCACAGGGAGGTAATCGAATGATTCACAGGGAGGTATTCGAATGATTCACAGGGAGGTAATCGAATGATTCACAGGGAGGTAATCGAATGATTCACAGGGAGGTAATCGAATGATTCACAGGGAGGTAATCGAATGATTCACAGGGAGGTAATCGAATGATTCACAGGGAGGTATTCGAATGATTCACAGTGAGGTAATCGAATGATTCACAGGGAGGTAATCGAGTGATTCACAGGGAGGTAATCGAATGATTCACAGTGAGGTAATCGAATGATTCACAGGGAGGTAATCGAATGATTCACAGGGAGGTAATCGAATGATTCACAGGGAGGTAATCGAATGATTCACAGGGAGGTAATCGAATGATTCACAGGGAGGTAATTGAGTGATTCACAGGGAGGTAATTGACATGTAATCATTCTACATTCGCTTAGAATACGACAGTAATACTTAGCATTTTGCTATATTTCTTGTCCTTTCATAAACTTCGCTAGAAACAGTTTAGTGTTACCAAGACTCTGCCGTCCTAGAAATCGAGTGCTTTATTCAGATGTTCCTTGCGATATGGTCAAAGATTTTTTCGGGGGCGCGTTAACGTTCGAAAAGCTGAAGGAGGCTACAGGGGGACAGCATCGACGCAGCCCTATAGGCTCTCTACACCCACCCGACTGGCTCACACCACGTCCAGTGGGAGCAGCAACCAGACTACACCCACTAGCACACACACGTCCACCAGTATACAGACCCAGAGACCCCCAGTACACACGACGCCCAAAGAGGCTTCTGATGTGACAAATGAAGTGTTGCAACACGACATACGACCTCTAGATGTGGCTCCCGTCCGCCCTAGAGCAAGGGCCTCGTCCACTGGTCGACATCGCCAGACTCCAACCGCCCTATTTTTTCTGTATCACGGGAGCTAATTACAGCTGCCTCGTCTTTGTCAAGTAATGATTTCGGGCAGCAGAAAAAAAGAGAACGAAATCTGTGTGAGATATACAGGTTTGCCACAGAATTCTGAGCTGACGTCATTTGTTACGTTTACGTAATACTCTTAAGGCATTGGTCTAATATGAGTCAGGTATTGGAATACACAGAAACATTGACTCAAAACGTCGTTTCTTTATTCATCTTTCCATTAACATGAAAGCCAGGCTGTCCACACTGTATACCGTTTGCCCTCTGGTGGAAAGATACGAGTGTGTTTTCTCCTCGCGTATTTCCAGAAGGTGTGGAACTGGTTATGAGTTAAATCCACTGGGGAAAATAAAAGTGGGGGGAACTGACAGAAAACGGGGTAGTCTCACTCAATCTCTCAGACAAGAGCGACAAAAAGGAAAAAAAAAAATTGTGTAGTGATTCGTCTCCCTGAAGATTCTGTTTCTTCTCTCCTCAAAAAAAAGAAATAGTCTCTAATTGAAGCCAGTTTTGCTGCCTTGTGTGTATGTGTGAGGAAGAGCGATGACTCTTCCTCATCACTACCTCATCCCAGGATCATTGGCTATACATCTTTTTCTTCCTTTTGAGGGGGCGTTATGGATGTTTAATATAGTCTCTCCTACAACACTGAAACAGGGAGTTTGATCAAGGTTAGAGGCTGAATGGAGAGTCTCACCCGTAGCGCTGAAGTGTTGGCTATTGATTCCGGCGGTGCTTCGCCAATGATCAGAGCTCCCCAGAGCACCGATGTGTGACTAACGCCGGGCAGCGTGTTCACGGGGAGTGAGTGGGTTCCTCCTCCTTCCCCTGTGGAGCACTGAGCTGTGACTATTGACTATAACAGTCCCTTCACGCGGCGTGGAGCAGGCTCCCCACTGCTGGCCTCCTCCTCCTCCTCCTCCTCCTTCCCTTGGAGATATGAGCTGTAGCTATTTGCTTTGACGGTGCTATAAGCTGGATGGAGCCCCCGGGAGCTGCTCTGAGCTAAGGTTGTTGGCTCTTCCAGGAGACGATGTTGTATGTGTGTGGGGGGGAAGGGTATTTTGCTTATGGTAAACATTAAGGGGGCCCCCACTTGGTCCAAAGCCCACCGTAAACCTATCAGTTACCACACGGGAGAAGTGCCCTTTTCAAACACCATGAAAGGAGACAAGATCTCGTATATCTGGGTCCGACCCAAACATGTTTCCCGAGAAATTATTGTTAACGATAATAACATATCCATCTTCGCCCCTGAGCGTATTTAGTGTGAGACTTAGGGACACAGCAGCTCTCCTTAGAGGGAGCCACAGGGGAAGAGGTTGATTGGTCCTGCTTTCCGTAAAGTTGGTATAGATAACCCAGGGTGACAGTCCCGCGTGAGCAGACACTGTTCTATGTTAAGATCATGACGAAGCTGTCGGACACACTGCTTATCCTGTTCTGGTTAGGACAAGACTGTCCAACACTCTCCTTATGTTCTGATCAAGGCCAGACCATGGGACACAATCTTCATCATGTTAGGATACGTACCAGACCGTCGAACACATCCTCTATCATGTTCTCCTAAGGGCAACCTTCGTGTTGAGTCCAGTGGTGCGCTGACCGCCTGCTCTTCTCGGTGTTCTGGGTTCAACCCTCTGGGACGCAGTGGTAAAATTCGTTTACATTGATTGACATGAGAACATTACACGTTCTATGCAGATATCACCGAGATGCCCCTGAGTGGATATGCGGCGTCCTCGAGACCAGGGTCCGGGAGGCCTGGCTCACCCCTCAGGTGGGGCTCTGGAGCCCTATGTAGCTGTTTTGGTTACGCCCTTCGGGCACGTAGTGGTAGAATTGTATATATATATATATATATATATATATATATATATATATATATATATATATATATATATATATATATATGGATAGATAGATAGATAGATATACACACACGAATATAGGACATATGAACGCGCAATTTCACCGAACACATCACATAATGTCCTTCAACAGCAAGGCTGCGAGCCCCAGACCATTTGCGGTTCGTGTTCCCAACTACCACGCAAAAGATACTGGGTTCGAATCCTTGCCGTTGAAGGGTATCATTTTATATATTTATATATTTATATATTTATATATTTTATATATATATATATATATATATATATATATATATATATATATATATATATATATATTTTCTTTTTTTTTTTTTTTTTCCAAAAGAAGGAACAGAGAAGGGGGCCAGGTGAGGGTATTCCCTCAAAGGCCCAGTCCTCTGTTCTTAACGCTACCTCGCTATCGCGGGAAATGGCGAATAGTATGAAAAAAAAAAATATATATATATATATATATATATATATATATATATATATATATATATATATATATATATATATATATATATATTCCTTTGAGTCCACGGGGAAAATGAAACACGAAAAGTTCCCAAGTGCACTTTCGTGTAATAATCACATCATCAGGGGAGACACAAGAGAGAAATATAACAGTCAGTTGATATACATCGAAGAGACGAAGCTAGGACGCCATTTGGTAAACATGTGATTGTCCAAAACATGTTTTGGACAATCACATGTTTACCAAAGGGCGTCCTAGCTTCGTCTCTTCGATGTATATCAACTGTTATATTTCTCTCTTGTGTCTCCCCTGATGATGTGATTATTACACGAAAGTGCACTTGGGAACTTTTCGTGTTTCATTTTCCCCGTGGACTCATAGGAATATCTTAATCACGCGCAAAATTGTGATCCTTTCCAATATATATATATATATATATATATATATATATATATATATATATATTTATATCATGTTGAAATGAGATGTTTGAGGACAATATGTGGTGTTAGATGGTTTGATCGAGTAGTTAATAAAAGGGTAAGAGAGATGTGTGGTGATAAAAAGAGTGTGGTTGAGAGAGCAGAAGATGGTGTATTGAAATGGTTTGGTCACATTGAAAGAATGAGTGAGGAAAGATTGACAAAGAGGATATATGTATCAGAGGTGGAAGGACCGAGAAGTGCGAGACTTGCAGGAGGGTGAAAGGCGTGCAAGAAATAGAGTGAATTGGAACGATGTGGTATACCGAGGTCGACGTGCTGTCACTGGATGGAACCAGGGCATGTTAAGCGTCTGGGGTAAACCATAGGAAGTTTTATGGGGCCTGGATGTGGAAAGGGAGCTGTGGTTTCGATGCTTTAGACATGACAGCTAGAGACTGAGTGTGAACGAATGTGGCCTTTGTTGTCTTTTCCTAGCGCTACCTCGCACGCGCGCGGGGGGAGGGGGAGGGCCATTTCATATGTAGCGGGGTGGCGACAGAAATGGATGAAGGCAGCAAGTACGGGTATGTACATGTCTATATATGTATATGTCTGTATATGTATATGTAAGTAGATGTTGAAATGTTCCGGTGTGGGCGTGTATGTATATACATGTGTATGTGGGTGGGTTGAGCCATTCTTTCGTCTGTTTCCTTGCGCTACCTCGCTAACGCGGGAGATAGCAATGAAGTATGAATATATAAATGAATACATACATATATACTGGTTCTCAGTGAATGTCGGTTTGCGGCAGGAGTGCGTGATATCTCCATGGTTATTTAATTTGTTTCTATATATTTTTTTTTTTTTTTTTGCTGTCTCCCGCGTTTGCGAGGTAGCGCAAGGAAACAGACGAAAGAAATGGCCCAACCCACCCCTATACACATGTATATACATACGTCCACACACGCAAATATACATTCCTACACAGCTTTCCATGGTTTACCCCAGACGCTTCACATGCCCTGATTCAATCCACTGACAGCACGTCAACCCCGGTATACCACATCGCTCCAATTCACTCTATTCCTTGCCCTCCTTACACCCTCCTGCATGTTCAGGCCCCGATCACACAAAATCTTTTTCACTCCATCTTTCCACCTCCAATTTGGTCTCCCTCTTCTCCTCGTTCCCTCCACCTCCGACACATATATCCTCTTGGTCAATCTTTCCTCACTCATTCTCTCCATGTGCCCAAACCATTTCAAAACACACACACACACACACAGACATATATATATATATATATATATATATATATATATATATATATATATATATATATTCTCTCCATGGAAACGGCATCATTTGTTTCATATAATAATGACGAGTCTTGGGTTTCTGGGGAACTCGCGACCAGACTTTGCTGTCACGTTCAGTTATAAATCAGGTCCTTAAGGCTGTCAGCGGTAAGAGGCATGGTGAGGACGAAGATAATGACATTCTCCATTGATTTTCGTGCTGGAGGTTCGTGTATGTTCGGACCTTCGAAGTCGGGTCAGTGCACTCAACATTAGTCTCTCCAGTTACTGAGAGAGATGCTTAAGTATACTCACAATTTTAGGACGTCTAACTTAATAATATTTGTTTGAGTTTACACACTGTGGTAGTGCCTCAATCTCTGGCAGATTGACAGGAGTGGATCGTGTGGTTGACGCAGGAGGCTGATAGATGAGGTGCCACAAAATACGCTCTTCGGGACTGGGTAAGATTGATGCAAACCATGGTAGCGAATTGTTAAGCCCAAGTCATTGCGTATTCTTATTTATCTCTTGAATGAATGATTGGAACTACACTAAATTTGTACCATAGATACTGCATACAAAGGTCTATACTTCCATAAGTTTTCGAGGTCGGTGGTCAACGTGGGCTAAGGTCACAAGGCTTTGTGTATCAAGATGCTGCTTAAATCCTTTAATATAAATGTTGCCATCAGCAACAATAATACTATAAAGAATATTTTAATCAGGAACTCTCCAGAAAATTCTCCTGGATGCATCTATAAAGTGCCATGTAGAAATTGTGATAAGTTTTATATTAGGCAGACTGGTAAGGATCTTTCTGTTCGACTTAAGCAACATAGATATAGTATAAGAACAGGACAAGAATCTGATGCCTTGTTTAAATATCATTGAATCTTCTATTATCAGTAATATTAGTGAAGGTCTATACAAATTGGATGGCTTTATAGTTTGATGAAATTTGTAAACAATTCCACTCTTGTCCCCATGATAAGTTTATGATACACTCGTTGTCTGTCTTGGACAATCACATATTTGCTAAATGGCGTCCTAACTACGTCTCTTCGTTGTATATCAGCTAACTTATATTTCTTTCTTGTATCTCCCCTGATGATATGATTATTACACGAAAGTGCACTCGGGAACTTATCGTGTTTCATTTTCCCCGTGGACTCATAGGAATATACTAGATCACGCGCAAAATTGTGATCCTTTCCGATATATATATATATATATATATATATATATATATATATATATATATATATATATATATATATATATATATATATATATATATTCGGTACATTAGAGAAATTTGCTGAACATCGCCGAAATACAAGTATACTAGTGGGATATCAACGTTTGCCATCTACGTTCTCATTCCTTCAACGAAAAGTCCTTGCAGATTTTTGTGCCAAAATATTTAAATAGGAATGATAAGCTCAGGTGATTCAGCCACGCCCAGCTGGGGTAATCGGGGAAACGGAGAGTCTTTGATATCCACATCTCGGTATATGTACACATCAGAAGCGAATGCAGCGCACCGAGTCATGCTGTGGAATGACATCGAGTGCTTCCCTGTGCCACACACACGAAGTCAAGTTTATCAAACCGAGTACAAGTTGTTTCCTGAAGCTAATCAGTCGTGTTTGGTGTCGCACAAATATCTCAAAAGAGGTTTACAAGTTTTAGGAATTAGACTCGTATAAGCATCTAATGGAAGCTTTTGAGATATTTTAAAGGCAATATAGAACGTATAAGAACGTTTATTATACCCCATTTACTATAACAAATCGCTTGCTTTTTTTTATATAATTTAAAGAAATTAGTTTGTAAGGACATGAAGTACTTATACCAATATTCAATACAATATTGAAACGGATTGAAGAACCAACACTGAAGGTTGACATTAGTGTCCAGGCTCACCAGAACATCAGACAAGGAAATAACACTTCAGGAATAACAGACATATACAATAACACTTCAGGAATAACAGACATATACAATAACACTTCAGGAATAACAGACATATACAATAACACTTCAGGAATAACAGACATATACAATAACACTTCAGGAATAACAGACATATACAATAACACTTCAGGAATAACAGACATATACAATAACACTTCAGGAATAACAGACATATACAATAACACTTCAGGAATAATAGACATATACAATAACACTTCAGGAATAACAGACATATACAATAACACTTCAGGAATAACAGACGTATACAATAACACTTCAGGAATAACAGACATATACAATAACACTTCAGGAATAACAGACATATACAATAACACTTCAGGAATAACAGACATATACAATAACACTTCAGGAATAACAGACATATACAATAACACTTCAGGAATAACAGACATATACAATAACACTTCAGGAATAACAGACATATACAATAACACTTCAGGAATAACAGACATATACAATAACACTTCAGGAATAACAGACATATACAATAACACTTCAGGAATAACAGACATATACAATAACACTTCAGGAATAACAGACATATACAATAACACTTCAGGAATAACAGACATATACAATAACACTTCAGGAATAACAGACATATACAATAACACTTCAGGAATAACAGACATATACAATAACACTTCAGGAATAACAGACATATACAATAACACTTCAGGAATAACAGACATATACAATAACACTTCAGGAATAACAGACATATACAATAACACTTCAGGAATAACAGACATATACAATAACACTTCAGGAATAACAGACATATACAATAACGATCACCTCTGGCAATATTCCCTCGACGATGGTTTCCAAACTTTATTTAAGCATGCGCCAAATTCTGGTGCTCGAGGAGACGTGGGCGTCAAATGCTTCCTTTATGTGCACGTAACGAGGTAAGTTTCTTAATAAAAAAAAAAAGAGAGAAAGGACTGAGTTTCCTGATGTTGCCTCCACCAACAGATTAAAGTAATTTAAGGCGAAGGGGTGAGGAGGAGGAGGAGGAGAGATCTCTTGGACGGTGATACAGAAGAACTGGAGGAACATGTATGTGTCAGGCAACGACACGATCGTCCACGAAGTTGCAAGATGCAACACCATTAACGATTTGGGAAACTTTTAAGCACATTGGTGGAATGGTATATAGATTGCTATATATATATATATATATATATATATATATATATATATATATATATATATATATATATATATATATGTGTGTGTGTGTGTGTGTGTGTGTGTGTGTGTGTGTGTGTGTGTGTGTGTGTGTGTTCCCTGGAGTGTTGTAGAAGTCAACTTAATAACGGTGGAAAAGGGTCGCTGGAAACCCTCCCCTTTTTTGCATTCCATTTTCTAAAATTTGGACCAGAAGGAGGAGCCAAGGAAGGAGTGCTCATCCTCCTCGAAGGCTCATCAGGATGGGATTTCTGATTGTGTGTGAGTACAACCAAGATGAGAAGAGATAATAGGTAGTATGTTTGAGGGATGGAATGCAGATGTTCTGGCTCTGAGTGAAACAGAACTCAAGGGTAAGGGGGAAGAATGGTTTGAAAATGTCTCAGGGATAAAGTCAGAGGGGAGTGCAAGGGGAGGGCTAAGGATCGGGTAGCACTACTGCTGAAGTAGGAGTTATGGAAATGTGTGGAAGAGTATAATGAAGTGAGCCCAAGACTGTTGTGGGTAAAAATGAAATTAGAAATACGAGAGATGAGTGATGCGATTATGTGCCTAGAATCGAGAGAACGAAGGAATAGTAGCGAGTGCTCTGGGAGGAGCTGAATGAGTGTGTCAGCGTTTTGATACGAGGGATTGTGTGATGTGAGTGCGAAAGTGGCAGTATGGCGGTGTATTTGAGAGGCATGGGGTAGCCAGCGTGAGTGAAAATCGTGGATTCTTTGTGGAACTAGATGATGAAAGAAGACTGATCGTTGGAAATACCTGGTTTGAAAATGATGATATACGTAATTTTACGTACGTGAGTGGGCTAGATAGTGAGTGTAGTGAGTGGTGGGAAGAAGAGACGTAAAGTTGCTCGTGAGAGAAGAGAGGTATATAGGGAAGAAAAGCAAGTGATTAGGAGATGAACAAGAGAAAAGCGGCACGAGGTCAAGACGATGGTGCAAGAGCCGAAAAAGAGGGCAAATGAGAGTTGGGGTGATCAAGTATCAGCAAACTTGAGGGAAAATGAGAAAATGTTTTGGACGGAAGTTCGTATCGTGAAGGGGCAGATGGGGAGGTGGTGACAGGCAGGGTTTAGGTAGAGAGATGATGAATGATGAATTATTTTGAATTACATTTTTGATGTGTTCGTTAAAAGGGTGGCACATGTGAGATGCTTTGGACGCAGAGGGATGCAAAGTGAGTGTGTCAGGGCAGGTGAAAAGGGAAGAAGTGATGAGAGCCTTGCGGAAGATGAAGTATGGCAAGGCGGCTGGAGTGGATGGGATTGCAGTTGAATTGCTCAAGAAAAGACGTGACTGTGTTGCTGTTTAGTTAAGATTTTCAATGTATATATAACTCATAGTGAGGTGCCTACGGACTGGTAGATGTATATGTATGTGTGTAGTTACTATGTGTGATTACTGTTTCTGTATTACGGGAAAGAATTTTACACTCGTGTTGCCCAGTCTCTTAAGCTTAAATGCACTTACCATGTCTTTCACTCCTATGTAAGTATGCAATTGCATGTAGTCGTGGTCGAAGGATATAAGGATATCTTCCATCATCAAAATAGATTCTATTTCAACATGGTGGAGTACAGAAGACTTCTTCAGTTCCCGGGAAGCTGGAGGCGGAACGTCGACACCAAATGGACGCCTGCTCGAGACTCTGTGAGAAGCTGACCCGTGACAGCCTATGGTGGTAGGGAGTTTTAAGAGAGGATGGTGGCCAGATCATATCTGTGACTTATTATTATGTCAACAAAGTTAAGCGTGAAGGAGCTTGGAAATACTTGCTAATCTTGTATGTCAAGAGACCCTATGGAGGCTGCAATGCTCTATACCCGGTCTGTTTAGAAAATCAGCAAGTTTGGTGATGAACGAAAAATGAAGCACCTAACTCTTCGTGAATAGAGTGGAGAGTGTATAACCTTCGAGAAGAATGTTGTATAACAGTCAGGATGGTCTCCGCTGGTAGGCTTCGACCTGCCTCGAGCGTAACACAAGTCGTTAAGACTTCTGACTCTCGCAGTTCCCTTATCTGTCGCTAATGGTCTGGGGTAAGGTTTACACTACACACACACACACACACACACACACACCACACACACCCTAGCCTCTGTGTGTGTGTGTGTGTGTGTGTGTTGATCCATATCAGCTGAGCATAAAACGTAACGTACTGTGTCTGGAGAAGGCAAGCCCCTGTGATATCTACGTCCATACGTGATATCCAAAACCCGTAATATCCAGCCAAGTAGGCAGGGAGGCGGCGGGGCCCTCCTCTGCACCCCCCTGGGACCCTGAATTATAAAGTAAGGTCCCCAGTAGGTACTCCACTCTGATACTAAAAGTGCTGTTAGGGAGAGGCTAAACGTGTTTAGGCGCCGTTTTGAAAGTTATGGAGAAAATGTAAAAGTCAAGTGACGCCTGGAAATCTTAGTAAAGAAATCGGGATTCTTTTTTTTCTTTTTTTTGTGGGGTGACTAAAATATCAGAGTCTCCCTTATGGTAAATGGATTCTGAACACCGTTAGGCCTCGGGATTGCCGGCACCGTGCATTTCCCCCCACCTCCCTTCTCTCCTCTCACAGGGGCTTCCCCATCTGCCTCTCTTACTACAGCCATTCACTCTTCACCCTACTCTCGCCCATTCCTTAGCACGAAGGACTGTCAAAGGCCAAAGGCCATAGATCAGGGCTCTTCAGAGCTCCAACTAACTTAAATCCCAGCTAGAGAGTCCAGAGCCGAAGCTTCCACTGGGCTCTGGCTCAGCGGAGACCCCTGCCAGAGCTTATGGATAGAGCCTAGAGATCTAGGAGCTCCCCTTAGTATTAATTATTGTTAGAACTAATATACCTACAGCTCATGTCGCAAGGGCTCCCACTTAACGCTGATCGTGGTCAAAGTTTACAGATAATGTTTCGCGCTCTGGAAGACTTGGCACAGCACACCAGCTCTTGTCTGGGCCAGTGGCCTCAGCTCAGTGGTCCATAGTCTTTGACTCAGCAAAGAGCCAGAGCCACTGTCTATGTAACTCCGTGCCGCTCCATCTGATTGAAGCACCCATTAAGGCTCGTGATTACGGTTCACTGCTCCATGGGGCTTCACTCATTATGAAGCACCCGTGAGAGCCAGTTACTACAGCTCGGTGCTCTATGGATCTCTACCCATGATGAAGCACCCGTCAGAACCAGTAACCACGGCTCGGTGCTCTATGGATCTCTACCCATTATGAAGCACCCGTCAGAGCCAGTCACCACGGCTCGGTGCTCTATGGATCTCTACCCATTATGAAGCACCCGTCAGAGCCAGTAACCACGGCTCGGTGCTCCACTGAGCATCACACAACTACGAGGCGTTGCTCATACCGAAGCACCGAACAGCTCAGTGCTGCAGTGGGCTCCTCAACTCCACAATAGATAGCCTTATTCAGAATTAACCAATGATCCTCACGCACGATGGAGATAGATAATACTCATTTATTATCCTTTACAAAATAACTCAGCTGACATTAGCTGCAGACCGCGTCTTTGTCGGGAAGAAAAAAGCACGGAGGAAAAAAGACAGAACTTGGGAGGTGGATCGCCACACCTTTCCTTGTGGTTCTCTGACAGACTCATTAGTGAGGTGTATTACACCGACGCGGTGTAGCGGTTAGCGTTGCTGACCGTGACGCACTCACGGGCCGCCTGGGGTCCGAGCCCACCTAGGTCCGAATCCTAGTTGCATCAAGTGGGTCCACAGTCAACTTAGCTGTTCATCCTTCTCGAGGCGTTGGCTAATATTTTGGATACTTGCCTCATATTTAGCTTCCACGAGATAGCCTTGATTAGGGCATTCAGTCGCTCGCTCCGTCTCAGCAGACATAGAAAATGGAGAACGGTTCTCTCGCCTCCTCACCTCTGTTTCCCCCTCAGTGAAGCCAACTCACCGTCGGTGCTGCCACCTTGTGGCTGGGTACCACAATCTGTTCCCATGTCTGCTGATAAACAGACACCCATTATCATTTTGCGTAACAGAGCTGTATAGTCTGTTCGTAAAGGTGGGCCAGGTTGGCGTATATCATCAATAATGCTCGTTCGAATATCCTCAGTTGGAGGTCAATTTCCTGCTCATGGTTATCAGTTATACTTAGCATGTGAAATGTGGTCAATTGACTTTGCCGGGATGCGGTAACGCACCATTAATGATTAAATCTGGTGTGGAATATATGATTAGGATTATTAATGTCTACAGCATTAATAGACCAGTAAGGGAGGGAGGGGGTCGATTTAGCATTAATAGACCAGGTAAGGGAGGGAGGGGGTCGATTTTTTTTTCCCCCCCGTCCACAAACCCCAAATCATTATTGACAATGACTGGGGCAGCTGTGGATACCACCTCGCGACACAGAAAATGAGGCGGTCGGAGCCTGGCGAAGTCTCTATGTGGACGAGGCGCGCTTTGAAGCGGACAGGAGCCATATTTAGACTCCTCCTGCCATGTTTCAACACTACATCTGGTACACCATAAGCCTCTGGTGTGGTGTGTGTCACACCTGGGTGTAGCCTGGGCGTCGTGTACACCTGCTGGACGCGACGTGCGTCCCACGTGGGTGTAGCCTGTGTACTCCCGCTGCTGCCAACATGACTTCACTAGTGCCAAAGTTTCAGATGCCATCTGGGAAACACGTCAACGAGCGATGAACCTCCCTGGCGCTCAGAGATCCTCGCCCTTAGCTTATAGCTTGTGTTCGAGTCGCTTTCTGTACTGAACCCTCTGTATATACGACCAGTCTACCAGTCCGTGTCCTGAGATGCAACCTTCTGTAAGTTATGTTCATCGTTGAACACTCGCTAGAACCCCTTGAACACTTAAGGGTGCCTAAGGGTCGAAACCCTTAGATACGATGATTTGACTCTCTTTTGCATAGACCATGCATACCCATGGATAGTGCTCTCGTGCTCGAGCATCGTACGTGCTAACCCAAGGGTTCGATGTCTCAACACACAATACCGAGTCTTGTGGACTTTGGTATTTTTATATGCCCCATAATGGAACTACTCAGCGCTCTAGGCCGACGCTAAGGATTATTGTAAGGATGTGGTTCGACATTTTTTGTGTGTGTGTGCGTGTGTGTCTGTGTTGTTATGAAGGTTAAAAACAAGTTTAAAGGGAATCTCGAGATCTTTGGCAAGAAATAGAATTTCTTTGATGGCTAACAGGATGACCACCATTGCGCTAGCCGATGGTGGAACACAGATAGGATCCCTCGTTAGCCCAGTACACAGAACCTCAACACATTTCCCCACATATCAGAACAGAGTGTGTGGATCTGTCTGTGCGTCTGTTCGGGCTTCGTGTCTGTGTGTGTGTGTGGGTGTGTGTGTGTGTGTGTGTGTGTGTAAACTTCTCGGTTTGTGGGAAACTAACTCAAATACCACAGCCACCACCCCCTACCTGACGTAGGGCAAAGTTAGCTCGATTATTTGCTGTCGCGTAAAATCGCAGTGAGGTTAAACAGACGGGAATAATTTGGGGGTCGTGTAGGAGTAGGTTTGTGGGGCCTGGGTGTGGATAGGGAGTGCTGTTGTTTCGGTGTGGTATATGACAGCTTGAGGATGGATGGGAGCTTTTCACTGCTTCTAACAACTTGCCTCCCACACCATATATTCTTAATACCTTCCACAGAGCATCTCTATCAACTTTATCATATGCCCTCTCCTGATCCATAAATGCTACATACAAATCCATCTGTTTTTCTAAGTATTTCTCACATACATACTTCAAAGCAAACACCTGATCCACACAACCTCTATTACTTCTGAAACCACACTGCTCTTCCCCAATCTGATGCTCTGTACATGCCTTCACCCTCTCAATCAATACCCTCCCAAATAATTTCCCAGGAATACTCAACAAACTTATACCTCTGTAATTTTAACACTCACCTTTATCCCCTTTGCCTTTGTACAATGGCACTATGCATGCATTCCGCCAATCCTCAGGCACTTCACCATGAACCATACGTACATTGAATATCCTCACCAACCAGTCAACAACACAGTCTCCCCCTTTTAGGATAAATCCCACTGCAATACCATCCAAATTCGCCGCCTTGCCAGCTTTCATCTTGCGCAAAGCTTTCACTACCTCTCCTCTGTTTACCAATATATATATATATATATATATATATATATATATATATATATATATATATATATATATATATATCCCATCTTAATGCCCCAGGAGTCCATTCTAAGAGGCTCTTGCAGCTCTAAGGAAGCTGAACACGTCCACCGGTCGGGACCACATGTGGTACGGTATTATTACCATTCTGGACATACAGCGAATTTTGTTTGGTCAGACTGAAATTTTTTTCCGATGGTTTTTGACGTCTTTCGAATGATTCTGGCCTTCATATCCATCGCAAATCACTACTCTTTTGGGATTTCTTCCACTGAATAAAGGGAAAGAATCTCAAAAGGTGATGATATGCGGTAATGAGCCAGGTACCCACTTTATCGACCAACCCTTAGAGGCGGATGAAGAGCTGGATTGACTGTGGACTGACTACGGTAACCAGGTCAGGCTCATGCAGAACGCGTCCAAAACCATCGTAATTTCAACTTCCAAACTGGTGGATGTCAGCGACGGTAATTCTGCCGGACGTAAAGCGTTGTGATGATAGTGTGCGTCAATTTGCAGAAAGTACAGGGCAGTTTAGCAGTGTATATACCGTATGGAGTAATGATCATGTCACATTAATAATGTTGCAGTGATTAATTGTACCATCCCAGGGCCCCTTTTAAAGGGGGGGGTGTCCTGCAGCTTCGAGGCTGCTCCAATTTAAGTTACTTTAAATTCGATTAGGTTTAATCTACGTTTGGTTAGGTTAGTTTAGGTCAGGGTACAAGCGTAACTAAACCTAACCTAACCTAACCTAACCTAACCTAACCTAGCCTAACGTAGCCTAAGCTAACCTAACCTACCCTAGTCTATAAAAGCGGTGGGGGATCGAAGCAGGCTTCAGCTAATCCGAAATTTTTGAATCCCTTCTTCTAAATCTTTTTTATTTCTGACTTTTCGTCTCTGATTTAAGGTCTGAAAGATATATCGTCATACCTTGCCCTGCTGAACGAAAAGTTCCCTATCTTAGAACACCATTCGTGACGAGAGATATGGAGGAGGCTGCAAGATAAGAGATAACAGGACCGGAATGAAACAAACCAGTCTCATTTCGTAGAGATACGAAACCTCACCGAGATCAACGGTAAGAAAACGGAGCCACGGAAGACTGCTGGTGAGTCTTGTGTGTGTGTGTGTGTGTGTGTGTGTGTGACCGAACGAGGATGGAGACGGATTGCGCCATGAAGTCTCGCCCATGGTGTGAAAAAGAAAGAAAGAAAACGGATTTATATCTCAGCCAAAGAGCACGAGACCAAGGTCTTCATCAGCAGTCACCCTGGTGGTGGGGTAGTTCCAATGACAGTCATGTATGCAAATTGTATAAGAACATTTTCTTTTTTTTTTCCCAGTGATTCCTTTTGGGGCCCTGGTCCCTCCCTCAACCCTCTGTCTGCTCGGAGAGCTCCATTATACCCAACTAGGGGGGAAAAAAAAGGGAGGGGGAAAAAATTTATTTGTCTATGAGGGACATGTGAAATTTCGTGGGGGGCAGGATTTAAAAATTCATTTATCACCAATTAGTCTTGTTCGTTGATGAAATGTGTAAATAAATTGTGAGAGGACGAGGGACCATTTGAAGGCCATGAAAAAATTTGTTGAGTAATTGGTGCTGGAGTGCAACGTGGGCAACCCAGATTACCGAGTCTCTCTTCTCTACGTCAGCGGCCATGCACGACCCTCCTGCATGACGGGTACGACCTCTTACACACGACGGTACGCTCTTTCAGCGCGACGGACGGTACGACCCTCTCCACCACGACGGTACGACCCTGAGTATAACGGTGTGACCTTTGAACCCGACGGTGCACGTCTTAAGAACGACATTACGATCCTTGAGCACTCCGGTACGACCCTTGAGTACGGCGGTACGACCTTTGAGTACGGCGGTACGAACCTTGGCTACGGCGGTGCGACCCTTGAGTACGGCGGTACGACCTTTGAGTACGGCGGTACGACCCTTGGCTACGGCGGTGCGACCCTTGAGGACGGCGGTACGACCCTTGAGTATGGCGGTACGACCCTTGAGTACGGCGGTACGACCCTTGAGTACGGCGGTGCGACCCTTGAGTACGGCGGTACGACCCTTGAGTACGGCGGTACGACCCTTGAGTACGGCGGTACGACCCTTGAGCACGGCGGTGCGACCCTTGAGGACGGCGGTACGACCCTTGAGTACGGCGGTGCGACCCTTGAGGACGGCGGTACGACTCTTGAGTACGGCGGTACGACCCTTGAGGACGGCGGTACGACTCTTGAGTACGGCGGTACGACCCTTGGGCTCGACGGTGATTCCTTGGGTTTGATGGCCTACCTTTTGCCCTAAACCATACCAAAAGGTTTCATCGCCGTGCCTAAGGGTCGTATGGTCGTGCTCAAGAGTCATATGGACGTACTCAGTGGCTGTATCATTGTGCTCAGGCATCGTATCTTTATGCTCAAAGCTTAAGGGTCGTACCCTTGTGCTGAAGGGTCGCACTGTCATGCTCAAGAGTCGTACCGTCGTGCTCTAGGGTCATATCGTCTTGCTCGAGGGTCGTACCGTCGTGCTCGAGGGCCGTACCGTGGTGTTTGGGGACCGTACCGTCGTGCTCGAAGGCCGTACCGTCGTGCTCGAGGGTCGTACCGTAGTGTTTGAGGGCTGCACCGTCGTGCTCGAGGGTCGTACCGCCGTACTCAAGGGTTGTACCGCCGTACTCAAGGGTCATATCAGCGTGCTCAAGGGCTTACCGTCGTGCTCGAGGGTCGTACCGTCGTGCTCGAGGGTCGTACCGTCGTGCTCAGGGGCTTACTGTCGTGCTCGAGCGTCGTACCGTCGTGCTCGAGGGCCGGACCGTCGTGCTCAGGAGTCGCACCGTCGTGCTCGAATGTCGTACCGTCGTGCTTCGAGGGCCGTACCGTCGTGCTCGAGGGCCGTACCGTCGTGCTCGAGGGCCGTACCGTCGTGCTCGAGGGTCGTACCGTCGTGCTCGAGGACCGTACTGTCGTAATGGTCCCATGTGATTCATGCCGACAGTGTGTCCACACAGACCATCTAGCCCAGAGTCTGAAACCCCACTACACGAACGTCCTGAGCCAAGCCTCGTCCTCTGACCCGGAATTATGACCGAGGTACGAGTCAATAACCAACTTCCAGGGGCCTCCGTGTACTTGTTCCATCTTCCTCACTCGATCTAAACTCTTCCACCAGGAAGTTTTGGATTAACGTAAAAACCTAATTGCGAAAGATTTTGTCTCTCTCTCTCTCTCTCTCTCTCTCTCTCTCTCTCTCTCTCTCTCTCTCTCTCTCTCTCTCTCTCTCTCTCTCTCTCTCTCTCTCTCAGCTCAATGTCCCTCCCTTACTGTGCCCTAACTTTTACACACCCCCTCCAACCCGTTTTTTCCCTCAGCCTGAACAACACTGCCTGAGCTACGAAGCTAGAGGTCCAGGTGGCTTCGCCCACTGTGAAACATCTCTCAGCACTCGTGGGAACTGCTCAGTATCGCTCAGGGAGAGGTGCTAGAAGAGCCAGTTGCACTTCAGGTGTAGGTGTTCCACAGAGCTTGACTTACCGTAACATCATATGATCTCGTCAGAGCTACAACCACACTTCTAGGGAGCTCGAGCTTGAGAGCTAATCATAGCTTTTGGCCATTGGCCACATCTCAGTCCTCCAGGGAGCTCTAGCTGGTCTGAGACCTACTCATAGCTTTTGGGCCACATCTCGGTCTTCGAGGGAGCTCTGGCTTGCCTGAGCCTTGATCACAGCCTATGGCCACATCTCAGTCCTCCAGGGAGCCCTACTTTGCCTAAGACCTACTCATTGCTGATTGCGACAAGTCAGTGCTCCAGGAAGCTTTAGCTTGCCTGAGACCTCATCACAGCTGATTGCCACAGCTCAATTGCTCTTCGAGGCTCGCGTTCTGCATTGTGATCGATAGCCACCCTGTACACGGCATCCACTCAACGTGAAACGCTGTCAGAACCAACAGAAGAGTGGTCCAGTGGGCTCCACTCAGCTTTAAGGACTGTCAAGTCGTCAGCCCCAGTTCTTTGCTGATTCCAGTAAGCATGGAGTTCTGTCAACACCACTACCAGTACCATTCGTGTGCTCCAGTACCCAATGGTCGGTGTTCCAGGGGTCCATGAGCCGGCAGGAGATGGAACGCGAGCCATGTATTGTCCCCGGCGGACCACAGAGCTGTAAGGCAAATATCAATGAAAGACAAAGTTCACCGCTACCAGGAGGGTAAAGAATGGCCTTCAACCAAGATGAATCACCCCGCCACACCTTCTTTTTTTTTCCCCCTCCTCCTCCCTTGATGTCTGGTGAGAGGGTCTCGTGGGCTGACATGCCGAGGATCAGTTCATTCATAGCTCGCCCCTTTTATTTTTCCTCCCCCCCATCGCAGGCGGCTCATACTTGGTACTGCCATCCTGTGATTAATAACACGATCGCTTGCTCTGTACACACGAGAATTGTTGTATTTATTTTAAAGTGCACAGTCGAGCCCTGCAGCTTATCGGAGCGCAGTGATACAGGAATACAAGACACCCCAAAGAGCATTTTCTTGGTTTTTATACATACTAGTAATACAGCTATTAGTAATAGTACTAGCAATACGTCTCGTACTGATGGTACTATTAATACTTTTACTACTAATAGTACAGTTATTACGTATTCGATTAATATCACTTGTAATACGTCTACTACCAATAGTACAAGTAATATGTCTCCTGTAATTATAATACGTCTGTATCACTGATGTGTCATAATCAGTGGCAACTTGATCCCGTGTTCCATAGAGTACATTGCAATCCCTCACCTACCAAGATGACCTGTTTAGTTTGCACAACCTTGTTCGTGGACGCCACACACCCCACAGCCCTCCTCCACACCCCACGCCAAAACGAGTCTGTTGACAAAGACGAGGAAGCTGTAATTAACTCCGGAGACCCAGGGAGAATAAGACAGCCGGGGGTTCTGGCGTCTCATGTGGACGAGGAGCTCTGGCGGTGTTGGATGGATGACTCAGGAACCACACCTAGACCTCCGTCGTGTTGGAGCGTCTCATCTCTCACACGGCAGGTGACCTGTGTGTGTGTGTGTGTGTGAGTGTGTGTGTGTGTGTGTGTGTGTGTGTGTGTGTGTGTGTGTGTAGTCTGGGTGTGATGCGTCGTCATGTGAGTGTGTGTGAGAAAAGGCGTGACGAGGGCGGGATGTCTGACGACAGTGTGAGGAGAGAACTCAAGAAATGATCACATTCTTGGCCAAGATGGCTTTTCAGCCTTGAACTGCCTTGACTTGCCTCGCTCGAACGCACTTCCTGTGGACAACAGATGTTGAGAAAAACTGAGAGGCGAACCCTGGAAGCGTGCGCTATAGGAGAACCTCGCGCCACAAAATATTGCCAACTTCGCCGTGTTAACTAAGCCCCAGTTAAATGTCTCTCTAGGGGAGTTGTCGTGCTCTGATGGGAATATATATATATATATATATATATATATATATATATATATATATATATATATATATATTTTTTTTTTTTTTTTTTTTTTTTTTTTTTTTTATACTTTGTCGCTGTCTCCCGCGTTTGCGAGGTAGCGCAAGGAAACAGACGAAAGAAATGGCCCCACCCCCCCCCCCCATACACATGTACATACACACGTCCACACACGCAAATATACATACCTACACAGCTTTCCATGGTTTACCCCAGACGCTTCACATGCCTTGCTTCAATCCACTGACAGCACGTCAACCCCTGTATACCACATGACTCCAATTCACTCTATTTCTTGCCCTCCTTTCACCCTCCTGCATGTTCAGGCCCCAATCACACAAAATCTTTTTCACTCCATCTTTCCACCTCCAATTTGGTCTCCCAAATATATATATATATATATATATATATATATTATTTTTTTTTTTCCAAAAGAAGGAACAGAGAAAGGGGGTCAGGTGAGGATATTCCCTCAAAGGCCCAGTCCTCTGTTCTTAACGCTACCTCGCAAGTGCGG
>NC_092244.1:28915070-28955070 GCF_036320965.1 Panulirus ornatus | reverse complement strand
GTCTCCCTCCTTCCCTTCCCTCATTTCCCCTCCCCTCCTCTCGTCACAAACTTTACAACCCTTCATGAATGTTTCTCTCTTTTCCATTCAACTAATCGTCGTCTCCCTCCAGTCACCCTTCCACTTAACAACCCCACCCCTTTCCCCTGCGCCCCCTCAACTTCCTCCTCCATTTCCTTCCAGCCTCCTCACTCCCTTCTCCACCACCTGACCCCAACCAAACCACTATCCCCCACTCTCTCACAGGTGATGATAAAAGATGACACAGATTCGTACATCTCTTCCATACGAACATTGCGACAGAACTCATATAAGTTCATAGCTCAATATATCTTTTTGGTGAGTGTGTGTGTGTGTGTGTGTGTGTGTGTGTGTGTGTGTGTGTGTGTGTGTGTGTTGGGGTGGAAGACTGACAATGGAAGTGCTCTGGATGAACCGCTTCCTCCGCACCGTACGCTCAGCTGTCGCAGATATACTCCATTAATCTCCTTTCAGCAACGCCTCTTTCATTTACCACAGACACTGCCGCTTCCATTGTGGCTGTCCCCCCTATTGTGTTACATTATAAAGTGTACCTCATATTGGACGAAGGGGTGACGCCTCTGGTGGCAAAGGTGGTGTTGGATAAAGACGAAGACATTCGCGATTTTTTTTTGTTTTTTTCTGTTTAAACGAAGAGACGTTTACATCTGAACTCTGTCTCTACTCGTCCTCAAAACGCCGTTGGTAATTGTTCGTCATCATGTCTCTTTAACGGGTCGAGTCTTATGAATATTAACCTTTGAAACAAGATGAATTTAAGGCGTGACGGTGGTGGGGGACACACACACACACACACACACACACACACACACACACACACACCACCTTGTTGACAAAAACGAGTCTGGTCTAATTAACTCTCCCGCCGCAGAGGACAGAACGACCCCACCGGTTCCACACCCCCCCCTTCCCTCACCCCAGTGTCAAAACAGGTTTCAGTGGGGGTAGGGACCGAGCACACACACACACACACACACACACGAGCCTAACGTGAAGCCTTATTATTGTTTTCTCCGTCGGGTTTAACACGGCGCTAACTCCTGGTTGGGTTGTGCAGGTGTGGGGAGTTGTTCTACACCCTCTGTGTCCTCTTGATTGTGTTCTGGTTTTGCCCCTGTTCTACACCCTCTGTGTCCTCTTGGTCGTGTTTTGGTTTTGTTCTTGTTCTACACCCTCTGTGTCCTCTTGGTCGTGTTTTGGTTTTGTTCTTGTTCTACACTCTCTGTGTCCTCTTGGTCGTGTTTTGGTTTTGTTCTTGTTCTACACCCTCTGTGTCCTCTTAACCGTGTTCTGGTTTTGTTCATGTTCTATACCCTCTGTGTCCTCTTAAACGTGTTCTGGTTTTGTTCTTGTTCTACACCCTCTGTGTCATCTTGGTCGTGTTCTGGTTTTGTTCATGTTCTATACCCTCTGTGTCATCTTGGTCGTGTTCTGGTTTCTCCAATTTGAATTATTCTTTCTTTTTTTTTAACCAATTGCCTCTTACGTAGGCACACTAGTCCTATCGCAGCCTCCTCCAAGGAGTGAAGACCATGGCAATAGGATGTGTCATTGTGTAACAATATTCCTAAAAGGTAACGCGTTATGTGCCCTCGAATTCTGGTTGCCACGCTTTTTGTCACCATGGTTTGAGGAGAAGACAGACACCCTGGCAGCGTTATGTATCAGTACTACATAAATATGTGGAGAATACACCATGCTTCTGTCCGTCGCCTGCCAAGATATGCAAAGAAATACAAAGGATTTCAAACAGCTTGAGACCATTGGGTTCTTTCGAGGCAGTTTGTGGTAGTGGAGGATATCAGGAGCTCAGATTAGTGTGGTAGAAGTCCAAAGGAATACAGATGATTCACAGGGAAAGACCTAATGCAGAGCGTCAGTTATACATGACTGAGGAGGTGCACATAATGTTAGTTGTGGACTTGAAGCGAAACCGTTATCTGGTCTATTCTTAAACGTACATATGGAGTACTGCATTCATCATTCCGTATGGTAACAATGCTCTTGAAGAAAATGATCGGACAAAGCTTTGTTTTTTTATATTATAGCTGAGACGACGCGGGCAACTGAACCCTTAATCCATACTTACTTTAAAAAGTCTAAAGCAATTCTGACCTACCGACCCTCAAATCCTGAACGTAAAAGTTGACCCGCTTACCCAACGCTTCAATGCTGGTTTCCTCACACCTTCTGTGTAGGTATATTACTCTGGTTCCTGCCCCCAGGAACTGGCTTAAGTATATGCAGACCGCGTAGTACTCGGCAATCTACTGTGTGGCTTTTAGCGACTCAGGAGTTGGGCCGCTTTGATATCTGTGTCCTCCCCTTACACCGCTGACACTCCCTACCTCCTCATGTTTCCCCCAGAAGTTACTACAGGTACATATTAAAAAGAAATATATATATATATATATATATATATATATATATATATATATATATATATATATATATATATATATATGTATTCAGGTTTTCCTCTTAAGATCATTTTTCCCCTCTTGTCCCCTTATTTCTCTGCCTCTTGGATCCATCGTTATGTCAGTGAAGGACAATTTTTTTCCCGTACGACATAGGAAAGACTATATAGTTTCCTGCCTCCACTCCTCCCCTCTGGAGTGGACGTCTTGTCCTTGTGCCTGCGCTCCACCCCGCCTCCCTCACTGCATGGTAAAGTATTCTGAATATTTTGTCCCCTGGGTTGATGTTTTATGCTTGTGTTTATGCCGTGTGCGGTGGTGGCTGAGGGCCCTCGAGGCTTGATGAGCCAGAGGGCATGACAAAAGGGCCTGAGGTCGACCCTTCCCTTTCCCCTCCCTCTTCCCCTCCTCCTCCCCTCTTCCCCTCCCCTCTTCCCCCCCCATACAACAATACCCCGCCAGGAAAGCGGCCACTTTTACCCTGAAATGTATGTCTTCCTCCTGCCATGGCAATACCAGTCTCTTGCTTCCTTTATGATATTCACTTCCTCTCCAGTCCTCCCCGCCCGCCCCTCTCCTCATCTCATTTTCTACCCATCTCACTTTACCCCTTACCCTTACCATCTTCCCCGATCTTTTTTTTTGCATTGTATTCTCCACATCGTCTTCGTCCCTCGTCCTTCTGCCATTCTCTCTCACGATATTTTTGGAGCCTCTCTTAAAACCTTTTTCTTCTCCTCTCACACTCTGCCTCCTCCTCCTCCTCCTCCTCTTCCTCCGCCTTCACCTCTTCCTCCATCTCTCGTCCCTTCCTCTTCCTTCTTTCCGTTTCTTCCTCTTCCCCTCTCTTCAACCTCAACTCATATTTTCATCTCTCCACTGTTTCTTATACTTCTATTCTTTTCTTTTCGCCTCCATTTCCTCCTCCTCCTCCTCCTCCTCCTCCTCCTCTTCCTCCTCCTCCTCCTCCTCCTCCTCCTCCTCTTACTACTACTACTACTACTACTACTACTACTACTGCTACTACTACTACTACTACTACTACTACTGTATAGCGAGAATGAGAAGACAAGTTACTTTATGAATTATCTTTAGCTACAAAAGGTAAATTGCGGAAAAAAGACTTGTGGTGTAATAATCTCTGGTGACCTAAGGCGATATAAGCAGCGCATGTAAACAATGAAAAAAAAGGTGAATAGACTAACTATTTCTAGTGTTCATAGATGTGGCCTTTGGATTAATACCTGATATGATACTCCAGACTCTACACAGTTCACTGATGCGTCCCCACCTGGAATATTCTGTCTAGTTTAGTTACTCTACTTTAAGAGTAATATGGAATAGAGTAATGGCGGTGGTGAGATGATATCCGGTCTAGGGTAGCAAGTCCTATGAGAGCCGACGAGGCAACTCAAACTTATTTAGCTTTGATGTGAGAAGATTGAGAGAGTTGATATGTGGTCGTATTCAGCATCATCAAAGGCAACAGTCTAAGCAAGTTATCTAAGTCCTCGATTTGTTTGATCTCACACATGGATACGAATTCGCGGGGGCCAATGTTTTGCTACGAAATGAGGCGAAGTGTCTTTTCTTCAACAGTGACTGTGAACACGTGGAATGATTTACCATCTAGAGTGGTTGAAAGCAAGACAATAGATATGTTTAAGAACAGATTTCACAAATACCAACGCCTCCTTCAGCACGTAAGAATTTTACATTTATGTTACAGGTGTATCATGTATTTGCTTTTCTGTTCTGAGCACACAGAAATGTCTCTCTGTTTCTGATCTTCCACCGTCACAAAAAGAATGGAAAGGATCCAATTCATTGTCACTGTTTCATTTCCTTTGTATTCATCTGTCTTCCTTGTGATCCTTCCTTCGTACATGCCAAGCAAAACGCCCACGTGAAGCCTGATTTAAGGTCTGCGTTGGAAGCAAACACGGGTTTTTGTGAGTTTGTGTCATCTCTCTTGCACGTCTCCAACCCACACGGGCACCTTTGAGATTCCCAGCCCCTCACTTGGGTCCCACGTTAGTCCCCTTCTGAGACACGTAAGGGGTACGTGGCCACTTGTTTCTCTCTCTCTCTCTCTCTCTCTCTCTCTCTCTCTCTCTCTCTCTCTCTCTCTCTCTCTCTCTCTCTCTCTCTCTATCCCTGGGGATAGGGGAGAAAGAATACTTCCCACGTATTCCCTTCGTGTCGTAGAAGGCGACTAAAAGGGGAGGGAGCGGGGGGCTGGAAATCCTCCCCTCTCGCTTTTTTTTTTTTTTTTAATTTTCAAAAGAGGGAACAGAGAAGGGGGCCAGGTGAGGATATTCCCTCAAAGGCCTAGTCCTCTGTTCTCAACGCTACCTCGCTAATGCGGGAAATGGCGAATAGTTTGAAAGAAAAGAATATATGTCGTAAGATATGATAGATAAAATCATTTCTTTCTTCTACCTCCGGCTATCGTTTCAAGAGGGCGTGGAGGGTAGGAAGAGAAGCTTCGTACTGTTCTATCGTAACCTCAACTATCGTAACCTCAACTATCGTAACCTCAACTATCGTAACCTCACCTATCGTAACCTTACCTATCGTAACCTCAACTATCGTAACCTCAACTATCGTAACCTCAACTATCCTAACCTCCGCTAACGTAACCTCAGCTAACGTAACCTCAACTAACGTAACCTCACCTATCGTAGCCTCAACTATCGTAACCTCAACTATCGTAACCTCACCTATCGTAACCTCAACTATCGTAACCTCAACTATCGTAACCTCAGCTAACGTAACCTCAACTATCGTAACCTCAGCTAACGTAACCTCAACTATCGTAACCTCAGCTAACGTAACCTCAACTATCGTAACCTCAGCTAACGTAACCTCAACTATCGTAACCTCAGCTAACGTAACCTCAACTATCGTAACCTCAGCTAACGTAACCTCAACTATCGTAACCTCACCTATCGTAACCTCAACTATCGTAACCTCACCTATCGTAACCTCACCTATCGTAACCTCACCTATCGTAACCTCAACTATCGTAACCTCACCTATCGTAACCTCACCTAACGTAACCTCAGCTAACGTAACCTCAACTAACGTAACCTCACCTATCGTAACCTCAACTATCGTAACCTCAACCATCGTAGCCTTCTTCCTCCATCTGTATTTCCTCTGTACTCCCTGACCCTTGATGTCACCATCCCTCCACGTCTCCACCTTCCTGTACTCCTGTAATGATCTTCCCTTCACGACCCTGCCCTCCCTGGCACCTGGTGTCATCCCTCCCCCATCCTCCCTGACACCTAATGCCATCTTCCCTTCACACCTCCACCCTCCTTGACTCCTGGCATAACCTTCCCTCCACCTTTCCTGGCACGTGGTGTCATCTACCCTCCATCCTCCCCGACATCTTCCCTCCACCTTGCCTGATACCTAGTGTCATCTTCCCTCCACCCTACCTGGTACCTGGTGTCATCCTCCCTCCACCCTACCTGGTACCTAGTGTCATCTTCCCTCCACCCTACCTGGTGCCTGGTGCCATCTTCCCTCCACCCTACCTGGTTCCTGGTGTCATCTTCCCTCCACCCTACCTGGTACCTAGTGTCATCTTCCCTCCACCCTACCTGGTACCTGGTGTCATCTTCCCTCCACCCTACCTGGTACCTGGTGTCATCTTCCCTCCACCCTACCTGGTACCTGGTGTCATCTTCCCTCCACCCTACCTGGTACCTAGTGTCATCTTCCCTCCACCCTACCTGGTACCTGGTGTCATCTTCCCTCCACCCTACCTGGTGTCACCTTCCCTCCACCCTACCTGGTACCTAGTGTCATCTTCCCTCCACCCTACCTGGTTCCTGGTGCCATCTTCCCTCCACCCTACCTGGTTCCTGGTGTCATCTTCCCTCCACCCTACCTGGTACCTAGTGTCATCTTCCCTCCACCCTACCTGGTACCTGGTGTCATCTTCCCTCCACCCTACCTGGTACCTAGTGTCATCTTCCCTCCACCCTACCTGGTGTCACCTTCCCTCCACCCTACCTGGTACCTAGTGTCATCTTCCCTCCACCCTAGCTGGTACCTGGTGTCATCTTCCCTCCACCCTGCCTGGTACCTAGTGTCATCCTCCCTCCGCCCTTCTCTGAAACGTAACATCACCTACGATCCTCCCTCCAATGCACCTAGTGGAGGGCCTGTCTTTCTCCTGTCACGTTACCGAGTCTCCCCTCCGTCCTGGGGGAGGGGAAAAGGGGAAGGGAAAAGGAGAGGTGGAGGCGTGGGTATCAAAAGTACACACACGACCCTCGGGGACATTCATCTGGAGTGAGAATGTCAAACCCATGAATAGAATAAGTAAACAGCCTCCAGGGGAGCAGAGTTCCGGGCCCCGAGGAAGTCGAGCAGAGTGAAGGAAGATGACATAAAACCAACGATCAAAATAAGTAGCGCACCCACGAAATGAGGACATGGCTCCCTGGCGACCATCTGATTACTTTGTGGGAAATGAGACACTGTGAGGCTAATTTGATTACCTTTAAACCTTAGGTATACATTAAGGAGAGTCATTAAGTCTCCCTCCATCAAGGAGAACATGTGAAGTCGTTTGGTAAAGGACGGCAAGTGGTGGAGGAGGAGGAGGAAGGAAGAAGACTCAGAGAACACGTAGCAGGACGCGGATCTTGGAGGGTTAAGTGGGTACACATGTGACGCAGGGGTACAATAATCAGCGTGCAGTGTTCTGCTTAGAGGTGGGCTGTACGTGGTGTGGTAGAGGGACGTGTACATGGCAAGCAGATCATGATGTAGCATGGACTTAGCTGCATAGACTATCGTCCTCTGGTTCCCCTCTGCATTACTATCCAACTTCCATGAACCTGAATTAGGAGCTGGGATCCTATCACTCTCCTACACCCGATGATATTGTTGTATATCATCAGGTTTTCTGTCATCTATGCCTCTTGTGTAGTGCCGTGACGACATAGTCTGCCTCCTCGAGTATTTAGGTAAGTATACTGTTAAATGGCTGTCAACTGCCTAATATGATAGGGAGAGTGTTACAACAGAAGGGACCATATTCCTTCTGTTAACGCCAAGGGGCGGCCCTGCGTCAGGCTGGGGGGTGACTGAATTACTTATTACAATATAGACTTTACGCAAAAACGTGTACACCATGATATTAAAACCAGTGGACCACTTCACTCTACAACATACAGCATTATGAAAATGATAGCGTGATTACATGTAGCACAGTTAAGTAGAATGAGTTTATCCCGAGCCTACCTGCTGCTGATCTACAGGCTGGAGGAGAGGTGACCGAGCCTACCTGCTGCTGATCTACAGGCTGGAGGAGAGGTGACCGAGCCTACCTGCTGCTGATCTACAGGCTGGAGGAGAGGTGACCGAGCCTACCTGCTGCTGATCTACAGGCTGGAGGAGAGGTGACCGAGCCTACCTGCTGCTGATCTACAGGCTGGAGGAGAGGTGACCGAGCCTACCTGCTGCTGATCTACAGGCTGGAGGAGAGGTGACCGAGCCTACCTGCTGCTGATCTACAGGCTGGAGGAGAGGTGACCGAGCCTACCTGCTGCTGATCTACAGGCTGGAGGAGAGGTGACCGAGCCTACCTGCTGCTGATCTACAGGCTGGAGGAGAGGTGACCGAGCCTACCTGCTGCTGATCTACAGGCTGGAGGAGAGGTGACCGAGCCTACCTGCTGCTGATCTACAGGCTGGAGGAGAGGTGACCGAGGTTACACTGCTACTGATCTACAGGCTGGAGGAGAGGTGACCGAGTCTACCTGCTGCTGATCTACAGGCTGGAGGAGAGGTGACCGAGCTTACCTGCTGCTGATCTACAGGCTGGAGGAGAGGTGACCGAGGTTACACTGCTACTGTGGTAGGGGAGAGACGATCCTATGTCATCCCGGGGATTCGAGGCAGGAACGCGAGAAGCTGTTTCTCCAGGGGACTTCGTCTATCACTTTATGAATCCTTAAAGAGACCGTTCCATGTGACAATACAGACGAAACTCCCAGCATCTCAGTACATAAAACGGATTATATATACATTTTAGTTGGATGTAGAATCAGCGGCACAGTAAATATTGCATTTCCATGAAACGCGCCTTTATGTACCGGCCACTGAGGGACAGGCAAAGAGAATATAGCGAGTTTCATCACACATTCCTCCAGACCCAACATCGAGCGCACAAAAGAAATGCATTAAACGCGAGCGTGCACGCGCCCGCACTTAACCTCCCCCCCCCGACCATTGTCTAGAACGAGAGAGTAATCTGTATCTCTCTCGTGGCCGCGTCGTGTGAATGGGGCGTCTTCCGTCTCCCTCCGGCTACAGCCCGACTGCCTCACGGGAAAGACACTCCGACGTGCCCACGTAGGTTCAAGGGCTTCACTGCTAACGAAGTGTTGTGAGATGAGGTTTCCAACGCATGTCGCCACGGCACTTTGAATCACCATATATCTATGCCATCGCCAAACAGCCCAGATGATCCATATTGCCCCTTGTGCTACGAAGGTTAGAAAAGGTGTATGATTAAAAAAAAAAGTTATTGTGTTGAAACCTGGAACACAAAGGGGCCTCAGACAATTTGATTAATAGTCTCGTGTGTTTTGGGTTTCTCGTCCCCCCCTTTATTCATTTCCCCCCAACCCATAGCAGGGGGGGAAGAATAGGGGAATAAAGGAGGGTTAGGAAGGGGAAGTTAGGGTGGGAGGCTGGGAGGGTAGGCTGAAGACTTGGAAAATATAATCAATTAAACACGAGAAGGAAAAAGTGTGGTGGCTACAGCGTGGCAGAGGGAGGAGGGGAAGACGCGCGGACCAGGGCTGGTCTGTGGGTGTGGTGCACGAGGAAAGGGAGAGATGGGGAGTACACAGAAGGGGTTGGACAATAGAGACTACGGAGGACGCAAGAGAGACTACGGGGGAATCAAGAGAAACAAGAGGGTCACAAGTGAACAAAAGGGGGTTACAAGAGAGATTACGGCGATACAAAAGAGACTGCAGGGGATACAAAAGAGACTACAGGGGTTGGACAATAGAGACTACGGAGGACGCAAGAGAGACTACGGGGGAATCAAGAGAAACAAGAGGGTCACAAGTGAACAAAAGGGGGTTACAAGAGAGATTACGGCGATACAAAAGAGATTGCAGGGGATACAAAAGAGACTACAGGGGTTGGACAATAGAGACTACGGAGGACGCAAGAGAGACTACGGGGGAATCAAGAGAAAAAAGAGGGTCACAGGTGAACAAAGGCGGTTACAAGAGAGATTACGGCGATACAAGAGAGACTACAGGGGATACAAGAGAGACTACAGGGGATACAAGGGAAACTACCGGAGATACAAGAGAGACTACAGGAGATACAAGGGAGACTACAGGTGATACAAGAGAGACTACAGGGGATACAAAGGAGACTACAGAGGATACAGGGGAGACTACAGGGGTCACAAGAGAGACTACAGGAGATACAAGGGAGATTACAGGTGATACAAGAGAGACTACAGGAGATGCAAGGGAGACTACAGGTGATACATGAGAGACTACAGGGGATACAAGGGAGACTACAGGAGATACAGGGGTTACAAGAGAGACTACAGGAGATGCAAGGGAGACTACAGTGGATACAAAGGAGACTACAGGAGATACAAGAGAGACTACAGGGGATACAAGAGAGACTACATGGGATACTAGAGAGATGACAGGAACTACAAGGGAGACCACAGGGTATACTAGGGAAACTACAGTGTAATGGGAATAGATTGGGAATGTAGAACGCTGAAGAGGGAGGATGGTGGAGCGTTGGAGTGAGGGAGGAAGATGGATGGTGGAGATAAGGAGGGAGGCGAGATATATGACAGGGGGACGTGGCTGAGGGCAGGAAAACCACAGAGACAAGGACGGCGGATGAAAAGAGAGTGTAGGAAGGTGACGATGGAAGGGACAAGCGAGAGTGGAATAGGCAAGGAAGAGGAGGAAAGGAAGGGAAACTTAAGCAAAGCGAAAGGAAGAAATAGCAATAAGGTTGGACATGAGAAGTGAACTGGAGATCTATTTCACTGTGCACGAACTGATGTGGTCGAGTGGAAAGTGAATAGAATATGAGTAGAAAAGGAGTTGATAGAAAATGCGGCTCAGGCGTTAAATAAGTCAAGATATGGGACAATGAAGGCAGGCAAAATGTTCATGGACACGAAGGCATAGAGAAATAAGAAACACTCGAAGGTGATGGAGATAAAGGACAACGGGTGACGAAAGAAATGAACAGTAGAAGATAACAATAAACGGAGAAATCTTGCGAGGAGAGACGGAAGATGGAGGCAAGGAATAAGAAGAAGAATGAGAGAGGTGGCAAGTGTTCCCGAGATGATGGGGCCATCTATTCTAACTTGCCGGATCCCTCCCCGTCACCTGGTTAAATAGCCAGCATTTTTCAGGGCATAGCGCCTCACTCACCGCTGAACCCCTGGCGTGTTCAGGGCCTACCAAAACACTCATGTTAGACGGCCGGGATGTATCACGGCCTACCGTTAAAGTTTACTGGGCGTTCTCGTGAGTTTAACTTCTCTCGTGGTGGTGAATGGGCTTTACAGAAGGCCCACAACACGCGGGTAATACACGATGTTTTACTGGGTAAGAATATGGAGGTGATGTAGCTCAGGGCGAGCTGCTGCGAGCGATACAGAATTAGGTAATGAAGTTAGGCGAGTCGAGGTGAGGTGAGGAGAGGTGGGTGTCCAGAGGTGCTGGTGTCTGGAAAATTGTGTCGTTTGGGTATGGTGTCGATTTCGGGAGTTTGTGGTCGGCCTTGTGTGGACGCCAGATCTCATGGAGTTTCTACAGGAGAGAGGTATTGCCAAGGTCTTGTCTTAGCGGGCGTGGCACAACTTTTGTGCTTCTGCAGGGTGTGGCCATTAGGTCCCGTTGAATGAGGCTGCTGCAGAAGACAGGTGTTTGGCGATGTCGCACGGGGTATCCCACGGGATGAAGCAGTGGGAGATGAGGCATAGGCTGGACAGGCGACTCTCTAGTGCTTTTCGTGTCATTTTCGTGTACATATGTTGATCTAGGAGTCCCATGTCGGGCGTTTTCATGTAGAGTTGGCGTCGCAGTGTCTCACAACCATTGTCTACAGACTGACTGGCTTATTGCCTGACTGATGCACGGGTAACTATTTGCGACCAGGATAGCGCCATTCCGCGTGTGATAATGGCGGAGCGATGGCAACCTCGGTAGATCTCGAGGGGTTTTGGAGGATAAAGAAAATACGATAACTGGTGGAGGTCGGGGTTCTGTGGAACCTCCCATTGCGAAGGTCTGAAGTGTGTGGTTGCTTGCGTACCTAGATATGATATTAGTACTTAGTTAGGGTCACATAAATTCCCTTGCGAAGATACTCACGTATACACGGTATAAAAAAAAATAAATCCCACTTTTTGTATGAAACAATATGAGACAGCGGACGAAGGTTTCTAAGAAATGCCCACTGGTCTGGCCTCACACTGGTAGCCCCTCCTTCATTATATTATAATACATCGACTGTTAGCGACGTTTCCCGTCATTTGCCGTAATAAATGTTATATTGATTTCATATTTCGATGGAAATAGCTATCAAGTGGGGCTACCATCATTATATTAGGAAATTTGTCTCACGTCCACGCTTACCAACCCGACTGAGACAAAACGAGTCGTATCGATCATTTCGAAATTCTTCGGGCCCAACCGGGAAGATCCTTTTTTTTACCGTGTGTACCAATTTGCTTCGAGTTGTGTCATGAGATTAATGTCAGGACGACACTGTCATAAACATGACACTTTTGTATTAAATAGCCGCCATGTATTTGTGCCTACCGTAATATTTCTGTTAAAGAGCCGGCATGTTTCTGGGTTTACCATCGTATTTGTGTTTAAAAGCCGGCACTCTGTCGGGGCTTTGCACTGCTCCGGTAAACAGCCGGCATGGATCACACGTTAAAGAGCCGTGAGGTCACAACGTCCCACGATGCCGCTACGATAAACAGCCGGCATCTGTGACTCACAACCACTCTGTTACGCAAGTAAACCGGCATCATAAACAACCGGTTTACTAAAGAACCTAACACGACTTGGGTTACAAACTTGATCCGTTAGCTGTCACAGTGGAGTGGCGCTAAACAGCCGATGTCTTCTCGACCCACACCACCCTTACTGTGATGCCACAACACTGACGGCACACCTCAGAACCGTACACCACACAACAGGAACAGAAAGGAGCCAACATATTCATACGTTGGCAGTATACCGCCTTAATGGGCAAGATATATCAAGGTCCTAACTAGCTGCTGCGCCAGTTGGGGAAAGGGCGGCGGGCGAAGTTACGGTGGCTTGCGGTAACCCTGGAGGAGGAGGGTTAGGTCATGGCGCGCCGAGAAAGGTGTCATGCAAGCAGACCTCACACACACACACACACACATACACACACACACACACACACTTACTGTCACATTAGAAACAAATTCTTTTCATTTCTATGTTTCTAAGTTTTTGTAGGTATTGCTCTTATCAGATGTCTGCCTCGTGGAGACAGACAATGTGGGAGAGTAACCTCGGCTAATGTGGCACAGTGGGTGTGGTTGATGTGGCACAGAGGGTGTGACAGTTGATGCGGAAGATGTGACACAGGGGATGTGGTTGATGTGGCACAGAGGGTGTGTCATAGTGGATGTGGTTGATGTGGCACAGAGGGTGTCATAGTGGATGTGGTTGATGTGGCACAGTGGATGTGGTTGATGTGGCACAGAGGGTGTGTCATAGTGGATGTGGTTGATGTGGCACAGTGGATGTGGTTGATGTGGCACAGAGGGTGTGTCATAGTGGATGTGGCTGGTGGCACAGCGGTAGTGGCTGGTGTGTGTTAGCAGGTGGAAGGCCCTATGTCAGCAGGTGGAGAATTCTGTGTCAGCAGGTAGTAATGCCTATGTCAGCAGGTGGAGATCCTCTCTCAGCAGGCGGAAGGTCCTGCATCAGCAGGTAAAGGGGTATATTTCAGTAGGTGGAGGGTCATGTGTCAGCAGAAGGATGTTCTGTGTCAGCAGGTGGGAGGTTCTGTGTCAGCAGATGGATTTTCTATGTCAGTAGGTGGGAGATCCTTGTGTCAACAGGTGGATGTTCTGTGTCAGCAGGTCGAAGGTCCTGTGCAGCAGGTGGAGGTTCTGTGTCAGCAGGTGGAAGTCCTGTGTCACTAGGTGGAGGTTCTGTGTCAGCAGGTGGAGGTCCTGTGTCAGCAGGTGGAGGTTCTGTGTTAACAGGTTGGAGATCCTGTGTCGGCAGGTGGAGGTCTTGTGTCAGCAGGTGGAGGTCCTGTGTCAGCTCGTGGAGTTCCTGTGTCAGCAGGTGGAGGTCTTTTGTGTCAGCAGGTGGGAGCTCCTGTGTAAGCAGGTGGGAGCTCCTCTGTCAGCAGATGGAGGTCCTGTGTCAGCAGATGGAGATCCTGTGTCAGCAGGTGGGAGCTCCTGTGTCAGCAGATGGGGGGGTGGGGGTCCTTCCTGTGTCAGTGGGTCGAGTGTTATGTGTCAGCAGGTCGAACGTCGTGTGTAGGAAGGTAGTGTGCTCAGAAGGACTCAGGTTATGCGTCAGCCAACAGATCTGTCAGCCAGGGGTGGGTGGTATGGAGCAACAGGTGACTGGGGTGTCAGAAGGCGTGGGTAGAATGTCAGGAGAGAGAGGGAGGGAGTGGGCGGCGTGTCTTTTGTAGTTTATCAAGAAGACGTATAAGTTGTCAGGTCGGTGGGAATGGTATGTCGAGGAGGCGTGGTTAGCGTGGTAGGAAGGAGTGGATTGTGTGGTAGGAAGGCGTGGGTGGTGTGTTAGGATGGCGTGGGTGGTGTGGTATTAAGGCTTGAACGGTGTGGTAGTAAGGCGCGGGTGGTGTGGTTTCAAGTCGTGGTTGGTGTGATAGGATGGGTGTGTGGTAAGATGGCATGGGTGGTGTGGTAGGATGGCGTGGGTGGTGTGGTAGGATGGCGTGGGTGGTGTGGTGGGAAGGCGTGGGTGGAGCAATAGAGAGGCGGGGAAGGCATGTCAAGACGTCGAAGCTGGGGTTCTCACACATCACACACGGACTGTCAGGAGGGCGTTGTTGGCAGAGTGTCAGCAGGTTGTGAGTGGGTAGAGTGTCAGCCGGTGATAGTCACACTGTCAGCAGGTTGTGAGTAGTACGTCAGCAGGTTATGAATGAGCTATCAGGAAAGATATGAGGCAGAATGCTAATAGGTTGTGATTGGAGTGTGAGAGAGGTTGTGATCGTAGGTAATGCAGGTTGTGACTGGATTGTGAGAGAGGTTGTGATCGTAGGTAATGCAGGTTGTGATTGGAGTGTGAGAGAGGTTGTGATCATAGGTAAAGCAGGTTGTGATTGGAGTGTGAGAGAGGTTGTGATCGTAGGTAAAGCAGGTTGTGATTGGAGTGTGAGAGAGGTTGTGATCGTAGGTAAAGCAGGTTGTGACTGGATTGTGAGAGAGGTTGTGATCGTAGGTAAAGCAGGTTGTGACTGGATTGTGAGAGAGGTTGTGATCGTAAGTAACGCAGGTTGTGATTGGATTGTGAGAGAGGTTACAGGTGTAGGTAATGCGTCAGCAGGATTTAAGGTGAGTAAGGCATCATGCTGGCGCGGGACGAGTACGCTTACGCAACCCCGTCACTTGTTTGCGCCACTGACGTTCACTTGTTTGCGTCCCTGAAGCTCACTTTTTGCGTCTCTGTCGTTCGTTTGCGTCCCTGTAGTTCGCTTGTTTGCGTCGCTGGCGCGCGTGTGTGAGCGGGGTACAATTTTCCGCTCGGATGCGTTCAATTTGGCCTCGTCCGTGAATCCAAAAAAAAATAGAGTGGCGAGTGCAAAATTACTGAAATAAAAATGCTGCCGAGGGCCATAGCGAAGCACTGACCTAGATTCTGGCAAGGGCCGGCCCCATTTGTCGTATATTCCCACCTAGATGAAACGTAATGGTTCATCCTCTCCCACTAGTGCGAAAATTCATTTTGCAGCGTGCGAAAGTGGCGGTGAATTGCTGTTCTCCAGCCGTCGCAAATATCATTAGGGCGATCCATAGTCTGGTGACGCTTCTTCTGCTGGGGAGGTACTTTCTCACTGATTGCTAACCTCGCCTTTATTCCCGTTTTATTCTCTATGCCACATTGAAGAAAGCATAACTCAAGCGGGAGTCTAGACTTCCCAGACATATGTCTGAGAACAGATGGCGACCGCCATCTCCACCACCTGCCCACGGAAACCCATTCACAGCCCCCACATTTTTTGGAGGGCGCCCCCCCGCGGGCCTATACCGGTGAAGAAACACTGTCCCACTGGATGGGAAAGATACGGACATATTTCAAGCACGTAGAGTCGGCAGGAGAAAAAGAGAAACATACCCTGTTTTTCCCGGCTCATCTCCCCTACCTTAGATCCCCCCTATTGATAACACATGAATTCGCTGCCCCCCCACAAAAACGGATCATCATAACAGACATGTGGTGAAAGAGCTGCATATACGAGAGGGGGTTAGAGAGCGAAGTTCCTTTTAATGAAGAAGGGTTATCTGGGCTGTGAATCGAGCAGGTCATGGCACCTGTTATCTCTACCCATCCCACAAATGCGAGTCACGCCAACATGTAATTTCTAATGGACCGCTGCAGGCTTCCATCCGTGAGGCATGACCGTAAGTGAGGGATGACCGTCAAGAGAAAATAAAGGACACAGGTACAAAATGTAATGATTATATTCTGGCGAGTTTTCGTCGCTGAGATCACCATAACCATAAATATAATCGAGTGTGAAACATACCCGGACATATAACATCATAACCACTTAGACCAATATATATATATATATACGAAAATATATCAAACCCGCAAAGTTCTATCAACATGCCCACATCTCAGACTCAGCGACGCATGTAATGGCCGTGTGAATCCCCTAATTTACATATTTCCCACGCCAAGCTACAAATTCCCACGGATGGGCTAAAATTCCCACGCCAAGCGATGGTTTGGCAATACAGTATGTAAATGTGGTTGGAGTATGAAGATAGAGTGCGTGTGTGTGCCTGTTTTGTGCTGAATGTGTATGTTATATTATTTTTTTGTATGTGGTTTTGTGTATCTGTGTATGTATGTGCTTGTGTTTATGTGTGTGTGTGTGTGTGTGTGTGTGATGTTACCTATATGTACCATCTCTTGTCTTATGTGTGTACACACACACACACACACACACACACACACACACACACACACACACACACACACACCAGCCTAACCTAGGTACTCAATTATCGACCAGTTCCGGTGGCGGATGAACACTTGGTTTTGGGCAGACTGCCGCGCCCATGATTCGAACCCAGGTAGGCCCGTGCTGATTCATGGTCAGTAACGCTAACCACTACACCACAGAGGCCAGTGAGTATGTAGATATGTATGAGGAGGTGTGTGTTCGTCCGTATTACCATCTGAATCTGTTGGCAGATGGCTATGTAGGCTTCGGTCGTATAGTCATGTACCCTAACCACAGCTGGTAAGTCACGTAGTACCTCCACTGCTGCTAAGTCACACGAACAGAAAAGAAAAATTATCTTGCAAGTCTGCAGAAGTAAAGACTTGAGTCACGGTTCGAACCCGTGCCAGCGACTAGGACTATGGCCATTAACAGAGAAGCGAACCATTCAGTTAAAGGTCGGATCAGGAGTGGGTCTGGCGACACACACACACTCTCAGAGTGGATCAGAAATGCAAATGCTGTGGAGCACGCAAGGTGGAGGGGTGCTATCTCAAACCATGGACACTAAAACCCCTTCAGCAAGCGAGAGGACTCTGTCTGGCTCGTTAAGTGCTGGACGAGAGAGAGAGAGAGAGAGAGAGAGAGAGAGAGAGAGAGAGAGAGAGAGAGAGAGAGAGAGAGAGTCTCATTAGGACGAGCAAAATCAGTTCTACTAAAGAAAATATATAGTAATATGAAGACACTGTAGCCATTTAACTCCAGCCCGTCATAAACATTTAAACCCTAGAATGATCCTGGCCATTTAGATCTATGTATGCCTCCGCCTTTTCCATCGCCAGTGTGTACCAGGCGATCCCTCCTTCTTCATCCTTCGCTTGAGGGGACACCATCTCTTCCCTCCATGGTTGTCTGTCGGTCACCAAGAGGCGACAGGATGTTTCTAAGGACCAATTAGACGTGTAGGTGACTTATGGTATCTATATATATGCCTTTAGAATACATAGACCTATTCAAACGTGGGTAGAAAATACGAGAATTTATACATAAGTTCCTTGTCTTTTCCCAAAGCATGCAAATGGCCCTTTCCAGGTATGATGGTCTGTGGATAACTGAGAGGCTTAGAGATTTTTCTCTTGGCCAATTTCGAGCCTCTGGATAGCAAGGACCCATCAAACGTGGTCGGAAATTTACGAAAGTATACATACGTTACTCCGTCCTTTCCCAGTGGAAAGTATATACACGTAAAAAGCACATAAAAGGCTACGGTGTTCGTCTACTGAACCATTTTCTCAGATCACGGCACATGCTAAAGGCAATGGTATTCTGAGATCTTCTGAAGTCATCAGGAACGGACCCACAAGGCCATGAGTCAGAGGTCAGTAGACCATAAACCACGACAGACGTGGAGGATTTGTCCACAGTGTGCGATGGCTACACCAGTGGACTGACTGATGAACCCAGACTCCCTCAGGTCTCAGAGCACAAGACGATGATAATGATGGTGATTATGACGATGATACATGGCAGAGAACTGGTATGGTATGGGCAAATATGCCCCAGTCCAGGCCATCTCGGGTGAAAGAAAAATGTTGATGGCAAAGAAAGTAGACGCCAATCAGGACTCCCCTTAAAAGAAGATGGGTTATATGAAGAGAGAAAGTCAAAAGAAGGAGAATTCCCCAGCTTAACTGCTCAATGAAAGAAGGAGGCATCATAACGGCTAATCCTCGAGTGGCCAGTCTCCACACAGAAACTGTGGGAAGCAGCAACCAAATGCGTGCTACGGGTCCAAACCTTATCTGTTGGGGACACATGCAAACAGTCCACACGATGATGATAATTTGGACGGATGATCATGATGATGTCGACATTAGTTGATGACAATCTTGTGCACTGACGACGAATCAGGAATGGCTTTGGGAGACCTGAAGACATGGAGCCTCTGATAACTATGGCAGAGGACATTATGTCGATTTTCACGGTGAAGAATGATGGACTATAGCCCCACAGACCTTTCCGTGGTTCTTCCCAACTGCTTCGTATGATTTGGTTCAGTCCATTGACAGCACGTCGCCCCCTGTATACCACCTCGACCCAATTTACTCTGTCCCGTGCATGCCTTTCGCCTTCCTGCATGTTCAGGCCCTACGAGTCGTTTTCAGGTCATAAACGAAGACGGGGAACATACCTCTCTCCTCTAGAGACACGACTGTAAGCAGTCTGCCTCGAAATAGCGACTTTTCGGGCGGGCACCAATGTTCCGAGAACAGTGTTTATCATCTACTGCAATACTGTCATGCTTTATAGAGAGACGGTTCCAGTATCAATTTTTCCATTAGACCAAGACGGCATTACCTTGGCGAAGTGCAGTAGCCCCAGCCAGCCACATCCATTGACACTGAGAACTTCGGCTCGCATGCGCGCACAAGAGGTAATTTGCGTGCACAATAATGTTGTTGAGGGACGATGGGGGAAACGACCCGGTAAATCATCAGCAGTACCTCCACAGCGCCTAAGGCTGACAGGCCAGCGACCGAAAAGAATACGAGACGACCAGCTAAAGATTTCCAATAGTCGAGGCCAATTTCTCCCCACATCAGTTTGGGAGGGACTGCCCAAGTGTGTGTGTGTGTGTGTGTGGTGAGCCTGGTAGGGTGTAGTAGGGTAGTGGGGAATGAGTTCTTTCTTCCAGGAGTGATGATACTCGACGAAGGATGATATATATCTATATATATATATATATATATATATATATATATATATATATATATATATATATACATATTGTGTGTCTGTGTGTGTGTGTGTGAGTGTGTGCGTAAAAACACAAACAAGGCCACATCATCATATTCGTATTCATTCTAGGAAGGAAATTATCCTTGGCCCCAGAGGAGAGGGGGATGAGAGAAGGGTACTGGAGTGTGCTTGTGGGGTGGGGGGGAGCGAAGTTGAATACCTACCTCAAGTTAATGTGAGCGTCCAGGTCTGCGGATGCTCGCCGTGTTCACTGTAACTTGGCCAGATATTTCACCACATTCGGGCCGAACGATGCGCTCTCCCGCACCGGAGCAAACCAGAGAAATACGGTGTGTGTGTGTGTGTGTGTGGTATCCTCAATTTAGGTTGTCGTGCATATGATAGTCACGGTGGCGACAATTTTTGAGACTGGATATTGTAGAATTTCTGAGTTAATAGATCAACATGTACGTAGATGAACTGATTAATCATAAAACCAATTGATGAATGAATAGATATAATCATCTTCTAGGCATAATTCACCCGCTCCAGCCTAAACCACGCCTCACCTCCCTAGTCACATACTTTTTTTAAAAGCGAATATAACAAAACTGTAAACCACACATATCAAAGCACTCAGAGTAATCACCGAGAGCATCACAACCATAAACATTCAACACCTCCACAGCAACTGGAAAAAAATATAGACTTCCAATACAACCCTGCCATCCAGGTCTCTGCAAGGGCATCTATCTCCTCCCACCCAGAGTATTTCCACCCAGCCGCACACATCTGCAGTTTATACTGACGGATCCTCCAACCCTCAGAAATCACTAGATTGACAATATATTCACACCTGAAAAATACGACGAACACAAAACACCTGCCTCCCTCTCCAACCCGATCTCAAATTCCATTCCAACAGACATACACTCATCCGAAACTACACTCCCCAGACGAATGCGAGTCACATTACCCACCTTTTCTTTGTACAAAGTCCTTCCTTTCAGTATCAGAAATATGCCTCAGATATGAACGTTTACTCCTCATTGCCGTGCACTCACCAAGACACACAAGTCACCCCTCTTGACCTGTGGTCCCTTGGCTGTGGACACGGGAGGCCTGGGCGCTGCAAAAGCCCCATAAAAAGGGTATTTTGTTAGCAAAAATAACTCGATACATGTTTATATGTACACACACACACACACACACACACACACATAGTCATATATATATATATATATATATATATATATATATATATATATATATATATATATATATATATATATATTCTGGGGATAGGAGTGAAAGAATAATTCTCACGTATTCCCTGCATGTCGTAGGAGGCGACTAAAAGAGGCAGGAACTGGGGAACCGAAAACCATTTCCTCTGAATATGTGTATATGTAAAAGATGAGAAGGGAGAGATGGGTAGTATGTTTGAGGAAAGGAACCTGGATGTCTTGGCTCTGAGTGACACAAAGCTCAAGGGGAAGAGGAGAAGAATGGTTTGGGTATGTCTTAAGTGTAACGTCAGGGGTTATTGTGAGGGCGAGAGCTTAGAAAGTGGGAGCACTTCTGCTGGAGGAGTGAAGGTGGAGTACGAGAGGCGGGTGATTAGAGAGATAGGTAGAAGATAATGATAAGAAAAAACAGAGTAAAGCACATTGGCGACTGGACGAAGTGGCGTCGATATATATATATATATATATATATATATATATATATATATATATATATATATATATATATATATTATCCCTGGGGATAGGGGAGAAAGAATACTTCCCACGTATTCCCTGCGTGTCGTACAAGGCGACTAAAAGGGGAGGGAGCGGGGGATGGAAATCCTTCCCTCTCGTTTTTTTTTTTAATTTTCCAAAAGATGGAACAGAGAAGGGGGCCAGGTGAGGATATTCCCTGAAAGGCCCAGTCCTCTGTTCGTAACGTTACTTCGCTAACACGGGCAATGCCGAATAGTTTGAAAGAAAGGAAAAAGATATATATATATATATATATATATATATATATATATATATATATATATATATATATATATATATATATATTTTTTTTTTTTTTTTTTTTTATACTTTGTCGCTGTCTCCCGCGTTTGCGAGGTAGCGCAAGGAAACAGACGAAAGAAATGCCCCCCCCCCCCCATACACATGTACATACACACGTCCACACACGCAAATATACACACCTACACAGCTTTCCATGGTTTACCCCAGACGCTTCACATGCCTTGATTCAATCCACTGACAGCACGTCAACCCCTGTATACCACATCGCTCCAATTCACTCTATTCCTTGCCCTCCTTTCACCCTCCTGCATGTTCAGGCCCCGATCACACAAAATCTTTTTCACTCCATCTTTCCACCTCCAATTTGGTCTCCCTCTTCTCCTCGTTCCCTCCACCTCCGACACATATATCCTCTTGGTCAATCTTTCCTCACTCATTCTCTCCATGTGCCCAAACCATTTCAAAACACCCTCTTCTGCTCTCTCAACCACGCTCTTTTTATTTCCACACATCTCTCTTACCCTTACGTTACTTACTCGATCAAACCACCTCACACCACACATTGTCCTCAAACATCTCATTTCCAGCACATCCATCCTCCTGCGCACAACTCTATCCATAGCCCACGCCTCGCAACCATACAACATTGTTGGAACCACTATTCCTTCAAACATACCCATTTTTGCTTTCCGAGATAATGTTCTCGACTTCCACACATTTTTCAAGGCTCCCAAAATTTTCGCCCCCTCCCCCACCCTATGATCCACTTCCGCTTCCATGGTTCCATCCGCTGACAGATCCACTCCCAGATATCTAAAACACTTCACTTCCTCCAGTTTTTCTCCATTCAAACTCACCTCCCAATTGACTTGACCCTCAACCCTACTGTACCTAATAACCTTGCTCTTATTCACATTTACTCTTAACTTTCTTCTTCCACACACTTTACCAAACTCAGTCACCAGCTTCTGCAGTTTCTCACATGAATCAGCCACCAGCGCTGTATCATCAGCGAACAACAACTGACTCACTTCCCAAGCTCTCTCATCCCCAACAGACTTCATACTTGCCCCTCTTTCCAGGACTCTTGCATTTACCTCCCTAACAACCCCATCCATAAACAAATTAAACAACCATGGAGACATCACACACCCCTGCCGCAAACCTACATTCACTGAGAACCAATCACCTTCCATATATTAAGAATATATGGTGTGGGAGGCAAGTTGTTAGAAGCAGTGAAAAGTTTTTATCGAGGATGCAAGGCATGTGTACGTGTAGGAAGAGAGGAAAGTGATTGGTTCTCAGTGAATGTAGGTTTGCGGCAGGGGTGTGTGATGTCTCCATGGTTGTTTAATTTGTTTATGGATGGGGTTGTTAGGGAGGTGAATGCAAGAGTTTTGGAAAGAGGGGCAAGTATGAAGTCTGTTGTGGATGAGAGAGTTTGGGAAGTGAGTCAGTTGTTGTTCGCTGATGATACAGCGCTGGTGGCTGATTCACGTGAGAAACTGCAGAAGCTGGTGACTGAGTTTGGTAAAGTGTGTGAAAGAAGAAAGTTAAGAGTAAATGTGAATAAGAGCAAGGTTATTAGGTACAGTAGGGTTGAGGGTCAAGTCGATTGGGAGGTAATGGAGAAAAACTGGAGGAAGTAAAGTGTTTTAGATATCTGGGAGTGGATCTGGCAGCGGTTGGAACCATGGAAGCGGAAGTGAATCATAGGGTGGGGGAGGGGGCGAAAATCCTGGGGGCCTTGAAGAATGTGTAGAAGTCGAGAACATTATCTCGGAAAGCAAAAATGGGTATGTTTGAAGGAATAGTGGTTCCAACAATGTTGTATGGTGCGAGGCGTGGGCTATGGATAGAGTTGTGCGCAGGAGGGTGGATGTGCTGGAAATGAGATGTTTGAGGACAATGTGTGGTGTGAGGTGGTTTGATCGAGTAAGTAATGTAAGGGTAAGAGAGATGTGTGGAAATAAAAAGAGCGTGGTTGAGAGAGCAGAAGAGGGTGTTTTGAAATGGTTTGGGCACCTGGAGAGAATGAGTGAGGAAAGATTGACCAAGAGGATATATGTGTCGGAGGTGGAGGGAACGAGGAGAAGTGGGAGACCAAATTGGAGGTGGAAAGATGGAGTGAAAAAGATTTTATGTGATTGGGGCCTGAACATGCAGGAGGGTGAAAGGCGGGCAAGGAATAGAGTGAATTGGATCGATGTGGTATACAGGGGTTGACGTGATGTCAGTGGATTGAATCAGGGCATGTGAAGCGTCTGGGGTAAACCATGGAAAGTTGTGTGGGGCCTGGATGTGGAAAGGGAGCTGTGGTTTCGGGCATTATTGCGTGACAGCTGGAGACTGAATGTGAACGAATGGGGCCTTTGTTTTCTTTTCCTAGTGCTACCTCGCACACATGAGGGGGGAGGGGGATGGTATTCCATGTGTGGCGTGGTGGCGATGGGAATGAATAGGGGCAGACAGTGTGAATTGTGTGCATGGGTATATATGTATGTGCCTGTGTGTGTATATTTATGTGTACATTGAGATGTATAGGTATGTATATTTGCGTTTGTGGGCGTGTGTGTGTGTACATTGTGTATGGGGGTGGGTTGGGCCATTTCTTTCGTCTGTTTCCTTGCGCTACCTCGCAAACGCGGGAGACAGCGACAAAGCAAAATAAATAGATAAATATATATATATATATATATATATATATATATATATATATATATATATATATATATATACTAGCGTGCGTTGGATGACAGAGAGTTGGAGGCTCGGGAACTGTCGATGTGGCCGCCAGATGGTTTACTGTAACTCATTTTTACAGCGTCGGCGGCGAAACGAAAAGTCAAACTTGGCCTGAAACTTGTGAGGCAATTGAGCATATAATGAGCCGGGACGTCGTCGGCAAACCTCTCCTGTCAACTTTGCGCGTGGGAGCAAAAATATTTGAGGTTGTGTTGATGCACGACCAAGGGCGGAGCGTGCGGAACGTGTCTTGCGACGTGCGAGGACTGGCGCACCGTGCATGTTCGCCTGCCACCCCCGCGTTTAGCTTATGGTGCAGCGTTAAATGCCACTAACACGTTCGGAAGTAGAATTTACTGCGATGGATCTAGTACTGTGTTTTCCCCCTGTTCCCTCCTCCTCCTTCCTTCCTCTCTCAGGCTGGTTCTCCCTGGGTCGTTTGATCAGATGTGTCCTCAGTGGTATAGAAAATGCAACAGACCACCAGGGTCTCTGGTTGTTTGGCCTGTAGCCCTGCCATCATCTGCCAATGGTCATCAAGGCCGTTAACATTAAGATACATTCACCAATTTTTATGATCTTTTAACACACGTAGTTCGTGATGATAGTTATGAAGGTGAAATCGCAATTCAGTTCTTAAGATAAGCTAATCTAGCATCAAATGTTTCATACATGCTGCACGACATGTCTCACGGAGACGATCCCACACCTCGTCAGGTGCTAACGATTTATATAAAGTTTTTGAATACCATCACCACCACACAGACTCCGTCTTGTAGGTGCCACCAAGACTACACTGGCTGGACTGTTAAAGGGAAAGGGGGGTACCTTGTGGTCAAGGGGGATATGTGTGGTGGGAAAGGGGGGTACCTTGTGGTCAAGGGGGATGTGTGGTGGGAAAGGGGGGTACCTTGTGGTCAAGGGGGGATGTGTGGGGGGAGAGGGTGCCTTGTGGTTAACGATAACATAAGAAAAGTAGTTGAACATACATCTCGTTACTCAGGTCACCCTCGCCCCACACAACCCTCCTAAACCACAAGGCACACTCCGCTTTCCCTTTAATGGTCAGGCCAGTGTGTTCATGTCTACGATTCGAATCAAATCAGAGATTCATATCTACGATTCGAATCAATCCAAAGATTCATGTTTACTGATCGAATCAAGCCAAAGATTCATGTTTACTGATCGAATCAAGTCAAAGATTCATGTTTACTGATCGAATCAAGCCAAAGGCAATTTTCGAGTAACTTTTCGTTATCCATAAAGATTAAATAACTCACAATCTAGACTTTGCCATACAGCTCCACATCTGAAGCTTTGAGTCGTATGGACATAGTTTAAGAGATTTGGGGGCAAAATTACTTCAAAAAAAAGGCATTATTATAGTGATCCGGAGGGACTGCACGTTGATGACCACCCAACAGCAGTGAGATGGCATGAGGAACGGGCCTCGACCAGCAGTGAAATGTCTGTGAAATACACTAACTGTTGAGAAGCCATGGCCCACATAGAGTTCGCCTTTCATGAAATTTCCCCATCCCATCGCGTTTCAAACTAATTTCCTCTGGCCATTGGCCAGTGAAGATGGCCTTTAAAGTCAAGGTGAGGGTCTGGGGGGGTTTTGCCTTTGCAAGCTTCCTGATCTCTGTCTGTAGGATGGAAAATGTCCCTCGTATGTTATGATGCAGTTCCAGTTCTCCTGTGATGCCTCGTCTGTGATGGTTGGGTTTTAGTCGTTTTAAATGAAAGAAAAAAGAAAGAAAATCGCAGTTCCTTCTTTTTTTTTCATGTGTCTTCAGAAGATTATCTCTGGCTAATGAGAGTTGGATGGCAACTCCTCATCTGTTTTACGAGTAGCAGATCAGAAGACAAAATGCAATGTGAAATTATTGTATCTTCTTCTGCCTGGGAAATAGTTTTCACTTCTCTAATAAGTATACTAAGGCATAATCTAGCACTAGGATTATTTCTAATTGCTCGTTACGAACATAAACATTTAGGAAAGATTTAATAGAACTTTAGATATTAAAAGTGTATGTACTCACACTAGCATATGTGCCCGGGATATAAAACTGGGAGAAAAGTCATATATATGATTTACAAGATCAAGGGTAAGTGATTCACAAGATGAATTCTTTTGATCTTATGTACCCAGACGATTGCTGGCTATATTCTTGTCCTATGATATTCTTGTCCTATGTCGAAAACAAAATTGGAGACAAAGTCTTTATCATTTCGCGAAAGAAAATTTCAGACTGAAAATATGAGCATGTTATTTTTTTTCATTTTCACTCTCCTTCTCCGTCAGCTGCGGCTCATGGCGTGTCAGTGCGACGAGGAAGTAGGCCAGCGAGTGGTAGCAGCGGTTAAGAAATTTACAGCAAATTACACAGAAACCAGAATGACGAGAGATGAATCCCAGATCACCGTTGGGACTTGAAACTCTCGAGTGGTGTGAGGCGAAGGATAACTTGCTCTGAGAGCACAGACAACCACCGTGTGTAGCATTCTCATCGACACTCTCATATTACAGTCACCAGTATGTTCTATTTTTCCCTGGATGTTCGTAGTTGACTTGGTAATAACCTGGAGAAGCTTCGCAGTGACGAACACCGATCGAAGCTTCGCAGTGACGAACACCGATCGAAGCTTCGCAGTGACGAACACCGACCGAAGCTTCGCAGTGACGAACACCGATCGAAGCTTCGCAGTGACGAACACCGACCGAGGCTTCGACTCCTCGGCAGCTCACAGCTCAAGAGCTGAGTTGTGGTGCCCGAGTTAACACTCACGGGAGGAAGTTGCTTTACGCTTTGTATAAGAAATGAGAGAGATTGGAATTGAAATGATATTTTTATATAAAAAGGTCAATTTAGCTGTTCGATCAACCTCTATGGAAGGATGAAGAGCTAGGTTGACTGTGGACCGACTGCCGCAATCCGGAACTCGAACCCAGAACCTCTACCCCGGGCGGCCCGTGGATGCGTCATGTCCAGCATCGCTAACAGCTACACCACGGAGGTAATTGCGCAGCCTCACAAGTCTCTTTTGAAGAACAAGAGTTATAGCCTGTGTAGCATGACTGTCTGTGTAGCCTGTGTAGCATGACTATCTGTGTAGCATGACTGTCTGTGTAGCCTGTGTAGCATGACTGTCTGTGTAGCATGACTGTCTGTGTAGCCTGTGTAGCATGACTATCTGTGTAGCATGACTATCTGTGTAGCATGACTATCTGTGTAGCATGACTATCTGTGTAGCATGACTATCTGTGTAGCATGACTATCTGTGTAGCATGACTGTCTGTGTAGCATGACTATCTGTGTAGCATGACTGTCTGTGTAGCCTGTGTAGCATGACTATCTGTGTAGCATGACTGTCTGTGTAGCATGACTGTCTGTGTAGCATGACTGTCTGTGTAGCCTGTGTAGCATGACTATCTGTGTAGCATGACTATCTGTGTAGCATGACTATCTGTGTAGCATGACTATCTGTGTAGCATGACTATCTGTGTAGCATGACTATCTGTGTAGCATGACTATCTGTGTAGCATGACTGTCTGTGTAGCATGACTATCTGTGTAGCATGACTATCTGTGTAGCATGACTATCTGTGTAGCATGACTATCTGTGTAGCATGACTATCTGTGTAGCATGACTATCTGTGTAGCATGACTGTCTGTGTAGCATGACTATCTGTGTAGCATGACTGTCTGTGTAGCATGACTATCTGTGTAGCATGACTGTCTGTGTAGCCTGTGTAGCATGACTGTCTGTGTAGCATGACTGTCTGTGTAGCATGACTATCTGTGTAGCATGACTGTCTGTGTAGCCTGTGTAGCATGACTGTCTGTGTAGCCTGTGTAGCATGACTGTCTGTGTAGCCTGTGTAGCATGACTATCTGTGTAGCATGACTATCTGTGTAGCATGACTGTCTGTGTAGCCTGTGTAGCATGACTGTCTGTGTAGCATGACTGTCTGTGTAGCCTGTGTAGCATGACTATCTGTGTAGCATGACTGTCTGTGTAGCCTGTGTAGCATGACTGTCTGTGTAGCATGACTGTCTGTGTAGCATGACTGTCTGTGTAGCCTGTGTAGCATGACTATCTGTGTAGCATGACTGTCTGTGTAGCCTGTGTAGCATGACTGTCTGTGTAGCATGACTGTCTGTGTAGCCTGTGTAGCATGACTGTCTGTGTAGCATGACTATCTGTGTAGCATGACTGTCTGTGTAGCATGACTATCTGTGTAGCATGACTATCTGTGTAGCATGACTGTCTGTGTAGCATGACTATCTGTGTAGCATGACTGTCTGTGTAGCATGACTGTCTGTGTAGCATGACTGTCTGTGTAGCCTGTGTAGCATGACTATCTGTGTAGCATGACTATCTGTGTAGCATGACTATCTGTGTAGCATGACTATCTGTGTAGCATGACTGTCTGTGTAGCCTGTGTAGCATGACTATCTGTGTAGCATGACTATCTGTGTAGCATGACTATCTGTGTAGCATGACTATCTGTGTAGCATGACTATCTGTGTAGCATGACTGTCTGTGTAGCCTGTGTAGCATGACTATCTGTGTAGCATGACTATCTGTGTAGCATGACTATCTGTGTAGCATGACTGTCTGTGTAGCCTGTGTAGCATGACTATCTGTGTAGCATGACTGTCTGTGTAGCCTGTGTAGCATGACTATCTGTGTAGCATGACTGTCTGTGTAGCATGACTATCTGTGTAGCATGACTGTCTGTGTAGCATGACTATCTGTGTAGCATGACTATCTGTGTAGCATGACTATCTGTGTAGCATGACTATCTGTGTAGCATGACTATCTGTGTAGCATGACTGTCTGTGTAGCCTGTGTAGCATGACTATCTGTGTAGCATGACTGTCTGTGTAGCATGACTATCTGTGTAGCATGACTGTCTGTGTAGCATGACTATCTGTGTAGCATGACTATCTGTGTAGCATGACTGTCTGTGTAGCATGACTATCTGTGTAGCATGACTGTCTGTGTAGCCTGTGTAGCATGACTGTCTGTGTAGCATGACTGTCTGTGTAGCATGACTGTCTGTGTAGCCTGTGTAGCATGACTGTCTGTGTAGCATGACTATCTGTGTAGCATGACTATCTGTGTAGCATGACTGTCTGTGTAGCCTGTGTAGCAATGACTGTCTGTGTAGCATGACTATCTGTGTAGCATGACTGTCTGTGTAGCCTGTGTAGCATGACTGTCTGTGTAGCCTGTGTAGCATGACTGTCTGTGTAGCATGACTGTCTGTGTAGCATGACTATCTGTGTAGCATGACTGTCTGTGTAGCATGACTGTCTGTGTAGCATGACTGTCTGTGTAGCATGACTATCTGTGTAGCATGACTGTCTGTGTAGCCTGTGTAGCATGACTATCTGTGTAGCATGACTATCTGTGTAGCATGACTATCTGTGTAGCATGACTGTCTGTGTAGCATGACTATCTGTGTAGCATGACTGTCTGTGTAGCATGACTATCTGTGTAGCATGACTGTCTGTGTAGCATGACTATCTGTGTAGCATGACTGTCTGTGTAGCCTGTGTAGCATGACTATCTGTGTAGCATGACTGTCTGTGTAGCATGACTGTCTGTGTAGCATGACTGTCTGTGTAGCATGACTGTCTGTGTAGCCTGTGTAGCATGACTGTCTGTGTAGCATGACTGTCTGTGTAGCCTGTGTAGCATGACTGTCTGTGTAGCATGACTGTCTCTGTAGCCTGTGTAGCAATGACTGTCTGTGTAGCATGACTATCTGTGTAGCATGACTATCTGTGTAGCATGACTGTCTGTGTAGCCTGTGTAGCATGACTATCTGTGTAGCATGACTATCTGTGTAGCATGACTGTCTGTGTAGCATGACTGTCTGTGTAGCATGACTATCTGTGTAGCATGACTGTCTGTGTAGCCTGTGTAGCATGACTGTCTGTGTAGCCTGTGTAGCATGACTGTCTGTGTAGCATGACTGTCTGTGTAGCATGACTATCTGTGTAGCATGACTATCTGTGTAGCATGACTATCTGTGTAGCATGACTATCTGTGTAGCATGACTATCTGTGTAGCATGACTGTCTGTGTAGCATGACTATCTGTGTAGCATGACTATCTGTGTAGCATGACTATCTGTGTAGCATGACTGTCTGTGTAGCCTGTGTAGCATGACTATCTGTGTAGCATGACTATCTGTGTAGCATGACTATCTGTGTAGCATGACTGTCTGTGTAGCCTGTGTAGCATGACTATCTGTGTAGCATGACTGTCTGTGTAGCATGACTATCTGTGTAGCATGACTGTCTGTGTAGCATGACTATCTGTGTAGCATGACTGTCTGTGTAGCATGACTGTCTGTGTAGCATGACTATCTGTGTAGCATGACTATCTGTGTAGCATGACTGTCTGTGTAGCCTGTGTAGCATGACTGTCTGTGTAGCATGACTGTCTGTGTAGCCTGTGTAGCATGACTGTCTGTGTAGCATGACTGTCTGTGTAGCCTGTGTAGCATGACTGTCTGTATAGCCTGTGTAGCATGACTGTCTGTGTAGCATGACTGTCTGTGGAGCATGACTGTCTGTGTAGCCTGTGTAGCATGACTATCTGTGTAGCATGACTGTCTGTGTAGCCTGTGTAGCATGACTGTCTGTGTAGCATGACTGTCTGTGTAGCCTGTGTAGGATGACTGTGGGTGTAGCCTGAATGTGGGTAAAACATGACTGTGGGTGTAGCATGACTGTCTATGTGGCTTAAATGTTTAGGTAGCATGACTATCTGTGTAGCATGACCGTGAGTGCAGCATGACTGTGAGTGCAGCATGACCGTGAGTGCAGCATGACCGTGAGTGCAGCATGACCGTGAGAGCAGCATGACCGTGAGTGCAGCATGACCGTGAGTGCAGCATGACCGTGAGTGCAGCACGACCGTGAGTGCAGCATGACCGTGAGTGCAGCATGACCGTGAGAGCAGCATGACCGTGAGTGCAGCATGACCGTGAGTGCAGCATGACTGTGAGTGCAGCATGACCGTGAGTGCAGCATGACCGTGGGTGCAGCATAACCGTGGGTGCAGCATGACTGTGAGTGCAGCATGGCTGTGAGTGCAGCATGACCGTGAGTGCAGAATGACCGTGAGTGCAGCATGACCGTGAGTGCAGCATGACTGTGAGTGCAGCATGACCGTGGGTGCAGCATGACCGTGGATGCAGCATGACCGTGGGTGCAGCATGACCGTGAGTGCAGCATGACCGTGAGTGTAGCATGACCATGGGTGCAGCATGACTGTGAGTGCAGCATGACTGTGAGTGCAGCATGACCGTGGGTGCAGCATGACCGTGGGTGCAGCATGACCGTGGGTGCAGCATGACCGTGGGTGCCGCATGACCATGAGTGCAGCATGACCGAGGGTGCAGCATGACCGTGAGTGCAGGGTGACCATGGGTGCAGCATTACCGTGAGTGCAGCATGACCGTGGGTGCAGCATGACCGTGAGTGCAGCATGACCGTGGATGCAGCATGACCGTGGGTGCAGCATGACCGTGAGTGCAGCATGACCGTGGGTGCAGCATGGCCGTGGATGCAGCATGACCGTAGGTGCAGCATGACCGTGAGTGCAGCATGACCGTGGGTGCAGCATGGCCGTGGATGCAGCATGACCGTGGGTGCAGCATGGCCGTAGGTGCAGCATGACCGTGAGTGCAGCATGACCATGAGTGCAGCATGACCGCGGGTGCAGCATGACCGTGGGTGCAGCATGACCGTGGATGCAGCATGACCGTGAGTGCAGCATGACCATGAGTGCAGCATGACCGTGGATGCAGCATGACCGTAGGTGCAGCATGACCGTGAGTGCAGCATGACCATGGGTGCAGCATGATCGTGAGTGCAGCATGACCGTGGGTGCAGCATGACCGTAGGTGCAGCATGACCGTGAGTGCAGCATGACCATGAGTGCAGCATGACTGTGGGTGCAGCATGACCGTGGGTGCAGCATGACCATGAGTGCAGCATAACCGTGGGTGCAGCATGACCGTGGGTGCAGCATGACCGTGAGTGCAGCATGACCATAAGTGCATCATGACCGTGAGTGCAGCATGACCGTAGGTGCAGCATGACCATGAGTGCAGCATGACCATGAGTTCAGCATAACCGTGGGTGCAGCATGATCGTGGGTGCAGCATGACCGTGGGTGCAGCATGACCGTGAGTGCAGCATGACCGTGGATGCAGCATGACCGTGAGTGCAGCATGACCGTGAGTGCAGCATGACCGTGGATGCAGCATGACCGTGAGTGCAGCATGACCGTGAGTGCAGCATAACCGTGGGTGCAGCATGACCATGAATGCAGCATGACCGTGGGTGCAGCATGACTGTAGATGCAGCATGACCGTGGGTGCAGCATGATTGTGAGTGCAGCATGACTGTGAGTGCAGCATGACCGTGAGTGCAGCATGACCGATGGTGCAGCATGACTGTAAGTGCAGCATGACTGATGGTGCAGCATGACTGTGAGTGCAGCATGACTGTGAGTGCAGCATGACCGTGGGTGCAGCATGACCGTGAGTGCAGCAAGACCATGAGTACAGCATGACCGTGGGTGCAGCATGACCGTGGGTGCAGCATGACCGTGAGTGCAGCATGACCGTGAGTGCAGCATGACCATGAGTGCAGCATGACCGTGGGTTCAGCATGACTGTGGATGCAGCATGACCATGAGTGCAGCATAACCGTGAGTGCAGCATGACCGTGAATGCAATAACCTTAAGAGAAGAACTTCTCTTCCCCAGCCATCCACTCGCCCTTCCCTCACCTGACCCCCTACCCCTTTACCCCCTTCCCTGACCCCGTGACCCCTGACCCAGACGTTATATATTGCCTTCCTGAGCATTCAAGACTTTCATGAGCGTCGCCGGTATGCGTCTTATGAGCTGGATTATACGACAAACACATGCGCAGCGGCTCAGCTGGGGCGCGTCCGCACCACCTGCCGCCCAGGCAACAGCTGGCATACCTGCTTGCTTCACCTACGCTGGATACAGGAATGATACAGGAATGATACGGGAATAATACAGGAATCATACAGGAATGATACGGGAATAATATAGGAATTATACAGGAATTATACTGGAATGATACAGGAATGATACTGGAATGATACAGGAATTATTCTGGAATTATACAGGAATGATACGGGAATAATACAGGAATGATACAGGAATTATGCAGGAATGATGCTGTAATGATACAAGAATAATACAGGAATGATACACGAATTATACAGGAATGATACGGGAATGATACAGGAATTATACAGGAATGATACGGGAATAATACAGGAATTATACAGGAATTATACCGGAAGATACAGCGGTGATACAGGAATGTTACAGGATTTATAGAGGAATGATACAGCAGTGATACAGAACTTATAGAGGGCTGATACAGGGATGATACTGGAATTATACAGGAATGATACAGAAATCATACGTCTTGTTTTTCATCTCATCCTATCAAGCCTTTCCTCTCCCTTGCCTCTCCCTGACCTCCAGTCTTCTCCCTGACCTCTTTCCCTCTCACTGACCTCTAGCCCTCTCCCTGACCTCTCTCGCTCTCCCTGACCTCCAGTCTTCTCCCTGACCTCTATCCCTCGCCCCAAACTCTAGTCCTCTCTCTTACCGCTACCGTCTTCCCTGACCTCCATCTTTCTCCCTGACCTCTGGCCCTCTCCCTGACTCCTGGCCCTCTCCCTGACTCCTGGCCCTCTCCCTGCCCTCTGGCCCTCTCCCTGACTCCTGGCCCTCTCCCTGACCTCTGGCCCTCTCCCTGACTCCTGGCCCTCTCCCTGACCTCTGGCCCTCTCCCTGACTCCTGGCCCTCTCCCTGACTCCTGGCCCTCTCCCTGACCTCTGGCCCTCTCCCTGACCTCTGGCCCTCTCCCTGACCTCTGGCCCTCTCCCTGACTCCTGGCCCTCTCCCTGACTACTGGCCCTCTCCCTGACTCCTGGCCCTCTCCCTGACCTCTGGCCCTCTCCCTAACTCCTGGCCCTCTCCCTGACTCCTGGCCCACTCCCTGACTCCTGGCCCTCTCCCTGACCTCTGGCCCTCTCCCTGACTCCTGGCCCTCTCCCTGACCTCTGGCCCTCTCCCTGACCTCTGGCCCTCTCCCTGACCTCTCTCCCTCTCCCTGACCTCTGGCCCTCTCCCTGACTCCTGGCCCTCTCCCTGACCTCTGGCCCTCTCCCTGACCTCTGGCCCTCTCCCTGACCTCTGGCCCTCTCCCTGACCTCTCTCCCTCTCCCTGACCTCTGGCCCTCTCCCTGACTCCTGGCCCTCTCCCTGACCTCTGGCCCTCTCCCTGACCTCTGGCCCTCTCCCTGACCTCTGGCCCTCTCCCTGATCTCTGGCCCTCTCCCTGACTCCTGGCCCTCTCCCTGACCTTTAGGCTTCTCCCTGTCCTCTCACCCTCTCCCTCTACATTGTCCCTCTCCCTGAGCTCCACTCTGCTCCCTTTCCTGTGTCTTCCATCCCTCATCATCATTCGCCCTCTCCCTTATCTCCCACTTTATGTTTCCTCTCTCTCTCTCTCTCTCTCTCTCTCTCTCTCTCTCTCTCTCTCTCTCTCTCTCTCTCTCTCTCTCTCTCTCCCTCCCTCCCTCCCTCCCCTCTCTCTCTCTCTCTCTCTCTCTCTCTCTCTCTCTCTCTCTCTCTCTCTCTCTCTCCCTCCTCACGACCTCTTTTCTCCCCACTTTCCTCCTCCTCCCTCTCCCACCATCCTCCTCTTCCCTTTACCCTCTCCCATCTTCCTCCTCTTCCTCTTCCCCTCTCACGTCTTCCTCCTTTTCCCTCTCTGTCTCCTTACCCATCACTCTCCTGCCCCTGTCCGCCCCACCCTTACCCAAGGGCGTAACTCCCGAACAGCACCACTACCCTCCCCACCCGTGCCTGGGAGAGCCACTACCCTCCCCACCCGTGCCAGAGGGAGCCACTACCCTCCCCACCCATGTCAGAGGGAGCCACTACCCTCCCCACCCGCGCCTGGGGGAACCACTACCCTCCCCACCCATGCCAGAGGGAGCCACTGTTCTCCCAACCTGTGCCAGAGGGAGCCACTACCCTCCCCACCCGTGTCAGAGAGAGCTACTACCCTCCCCACCCGTGCCAGAGGGAGCCACTACCCTTCCCACCCGTGTCAGAGAGAGCTACTACCCTCCCCACCCATGCCAGAGGGAGCCACTACCCTCCCCACCCATGCCAGAGGGAGCCACTACCCTCCCCATCCGTGCCAGGGGGAGCCACTACCCTCCCCACCCATGCCAGAGGGAGCCACTACCCTCCCCACCCGTGCCTGGGAGAGCCACTACCCTCCCCACCCGTGCCAGAGGGAGCCACTACCCTCCCCACCCGTGTCAGAGGGAGCCACTGTCCTCCCTACCCGTGCCGGGGGGAGCCACTACCCTCCCCACCCGTGCCAGAGGGAGCCACTACCCTCCCCACCCGTGCCAGGGGGAGCCACTACCCTCCCCACCCGTGCCAGGGGGAGCCACTACCCTCCCCACCCGTGCCAGGGGGAGCCACTACCCTCCCCACCCGTGCCAGGGGGAGCCACTACCCTCCCCACCCGTGCCAGGGAGAGCCACTACCCTCCCCACCCGTGCCAGGGGGAGCCACTACCCTCCCCACCCGTGCCAGGGGGAGCCACTACCCTCCCCACCCGTGCCAGGGGGAGCCACTACCCTCCCCACCCGTGCCAGGGGGAGCCACTACCCTCCCCACCCGTGTCAGAGAGAGCTACTACCCTCCCCACCCGTGCCAGGGGGAGCCACTACCCTCCCCACCCGTGCCAGAGGGAGCCACTACCTTCCCCAACCGTGCCAGAGGGAGCCACTACCTTCCCCAACCGTGCCAGAGGGAGCCACTACCCTCCCCACCCGTGCCAGGGAGAGCCACTACCTTCCCCATCCGTGCCACGGGGAGCCACTACCCTCCCCACCCGTGCCAGAGGGAGCCACTACCCTCCCCACCCGTGCCACGGGGAGCCACTACCCTTCCCACCCGTGCCAGAGGGAGCCAATACCCTCCCCACCCGTGCCAGGGAGAGCCACTACCCTCCCCACCCGTGCCACGGGGAGCCACTACCCTCCCCACCCGTGCCAGGGAGAGCCACTACCCTCCCCACCCGTGCCTGGGAGAGCCACTACCCTCCCCACCCGTGCCAGAGGGAGCCACTACCCTCCCCACCCGTGCCACGGGGAGCCACTACCCTTCCCACCCGTGCCAGAGGGAGCCACTACCCTCCCCACCCGTGCCACGGGGAGCCACTACCCTTCCCACCCGTGCCAGAGGGAGCCACTACCCTCCCCACCCATGCCTGGGAGAGCCACTACCCTCCCCACCCGTGCCTGGGAGAGCCACTACCCTCCCCACCCGTGCCTGGGAGAGCCACTACCCTCCCCACCCGTGCCAGGGGGAGCCACTGGGGAGCCCAGCTCTCGGGGGATAAGAGTGGTCAGTTACGTCGTCATATTTCACCTGTTTACGGCCTGGCAGGTAATTTATCGTTCACATCTCGCCAGTTTTTATTTCCTCTGAAAAAAGAAGATTATGTTGCCATATCGCAGGGAATGTGTGAAATATAAATTTGAGTTACGTCGGTGTTTGGAGAGTGATAGAGACCTCGGTTTGGCGGGCGTACCACGTCCTCTCGATTCGTTCGTCTCTGACTGACGAATTGACTTTCCGTTGGCGTGAACGAATCTTTTATTTTCCCTTTTTTTTTAGTAAAATTTTGTAAGAAGCGGAGTGGTGCTCAGATGTTACGAGGTGACAGAAAACGGGAATGGGTTCCTTCTTCCTTCTGCTCAATAGATTCGACAATCAGGGCTGTTGGGAGGTAAAGAAAATGGGAGAGTTTTAAGAGTGACTGATGGATAAAGTCTGTTGTAGGAGGAGAAGGCAACAGTGATGCACGTCTGAGTGTCGCTTACTTAGCTCCGTCACTTGCCAGTGCAGTGGCCTTAGTAGCCAAGGCATGGAGACTTGCCATTACAGAGGCCTTAGAAGCCAAGGCATGGAGACTTGCCAGTACAGAGGCCTTAGAAGCCAAGGCATGGAGACTTGCCATTACAGAGGCCTTAGAAGCCAAGGCATGGAGACTTGCCATTACAGAGGCCTTGGAAGCAAAGGCATGGAGACTTGCCCTTACAGAGGCCTTAGAAGCCAAGGCATGGAGACTTGCCATTACAGAGGCCTTAGAAGCCAAGGCATGGAGACTTGCCCTTACAGAGGCCTTAGAAGCAAAGGCATGGAGACTTGCCATTACAGAGGCCTTAGAATCAAAGGCATGGAGACTTGCCAGTACAGAGGCCTTAGAAGCCAAGGCATGGAGACTTGCCCTTACAGAGGCCTTAGAATCCAAGGCATGGAGACTTGCCATTACAGAGGCCTTAGAAGCAAAGGCATGCAGACTTGCCCTTACAGAGGCCTTAGAAGCCAAGGCATGGAGACTTGCCATTACAGAGGCCTTAGAATCAAAGGCATGGAGACATGCCATTACAGAGGCCTTAGAAGCCAAGGCATGGAGACTTGCCATTACAGAGGCCTTAGAAGCCAAGGCATGGAGACTTGCCATTACAGAGGCCTTAGAAGCCAAGGCATGGAGACTTGCCATTACAGAGGCCTTAGAAGCCAAGGCATGGAGACTTGCCCTTACAGAGGCCTTAGAAGCCAAGGCATGGAGACTTGCCATTACAGAGGCCTTAGAAGCCAAGGCATGGAGACTTGCCATTACAGAGGCCTTAGAAGCCAAGGCATGGAGACTTGCCATTACAGAGGCCTTAGAAGCCAAGGCATGGAGACTTGCCATTACAGAGGCCTTAGAAGCCAAGGCATGGAGACATGCCATTACAGAGGCCTTAGAAGCCAAGGCATGGAGACTTGCCATTACAGAGGCCTTAGAAGCCAAGGCATTGAGACTTGCCATTACAGAGGCCTTAGAAGCAAAGGCATGGAGACTTGCCATTACAGAGGCCTTAGAAGCCAAGGCATGGAGACTTGCCATTACAGAGGCCTTAGAAGCCAAGGCATGGAGACTTGCCATTACAGAGGCCTTAGAAGCCAAGGCATGGAGACTTGCCCTTACAGAGGCCTTAGAAGCAAGGCATGGAGACTTGCCATTACAGAGGCCTTAGAAGCCAAGGCATGGAGACTTGCCATTACAGAGGCCTTAGAAGGCAAGGCATGGAGACTTGCCAGTACAGAGGCCTTAGAAGCAAAGGCATGGAGACTTGCCATTACAGAGGCCTTAGAAGCAAAGGCATGGAGACTTGCCAGTACAGAGGCCTTAGAAGCCAAGGCATGGAGACTTGCCAGTACAGAGGCCTTAGAAGCAAAGGCATGGAGACTTGCCCTTACAGAGGCCTTAGAAGCCAAGGCATGGAGACTTGCCATTACAGAGGCCTTAGAAGCCAAGGCATGGAGACTTGCCAGTACAGAGGCCTTAGAAGCCAAGGCATGGAGACTTGCCATTACAGAGGCCTTAGAAGCAAAGGCATGGAGACTTGCCCTTACAGAGGCCTTAGAAGCCAAGGCATGGAGACTTGCCCTTACAGAGGCCTTAGAAGCCAAGGCATGGAGACTTGCCATTACAGAGGCCTTAGAAGCCAAGGCATGGAGACTTGCCAGTACAGAGGCCTTAGAAGCCAAGGCATGGAGACTTGCCATTACAGAGGCCTTAGAATCAAAGGCATGGAGACTTGCCCTTACAGAGGCCTTAGAAGCCAAGGCATGGAGACTTGCCAGTACAGAGGCCTTAGAAGCCAAGGCATGGAGACTTGCCAGTACAGAGGCCATAGAAGCCAAGGCATGGAGACTTGCCATCCTATATACCCCACCTTCAACACTTGGGACATTTTCTAGTCTTGTGGTCACGGTCGTATTACGGGCTGGGCGTGGCGCCCTTCATGCCCCATGCTATCTCGCATGAAGGAAGTAGAGATAGAAGGAGAAGGTTGGAGATAACCAGGGTTTTCCCCAGGTGTTTGTAAACATGAAGGAAGGAAGAGAATTCTGCGCCAGAGTTGAAAGAAGAAAGAAGAGAATTCTGTGCCTGAGTTGAAAGAAGAAAGAGAGAAGAGAATTCTGTGCCTGAGTTGGAAGAGAGAAAGATGAGAATTCTGCGCCTGAGTTGAAAGAAGAAAGAAAGAAGAGAATTCTGTGCCTGAGTTGAAAGAAGAGAATTCTGTGCCTGAGTTGAAAGAAGAAAGAAAGAAGAGAATTCAGTGCCTGAGTTGAAAGAAGAAAGAAACGAATGCTTTGCCTGAGTTGAAAGAAGAAAGAAAGAAGAGAATTCTGTGCCTGAGTTGAAAGAAGAAAGAAAGAAGAGAATTCTGTGCCTGAGTTGAAAGAAGAAAGAGAGAAGAGAATTCTGTGCCTGAGTTGAATGAAAGAAGAAAGAAAGAAGAGAATTCTGTGCCTGAGTTGAAAGAAGAAAGAAGCAAATTCTGTGCCTGAGTTATTCGAAGGAAGAAGAGTGAAGGATCACATTTCAACCTCCTTCCTCCCTACGTTACATTAGTCCAAAGATGTGTTCAGGGACAGTACACGTGTGAGGTGATCAATATTACTCAGGGACAGTACAAGTGTGAGGTGATCAATATTACTCAGGGACAGTACAAGTGTGAGGTGATCAGTATTACTCAGGGACAGTACAAGTTGAGGTGATCAGTATTACTCAGGGACAGTACAAGTGTGAGGTGAT
>NC_092244.1:28855070-28910070 GCF_036320965.1 Panulirus ornatus | reverse complement strand
TAGCGCTATATTCGGGTAATATGTCTCATTACAATGACTAACGTACCGGTGCCCCAGCGGAGCAGAGCCGTTTCAACGCTTGCAGTCCCCAGCAGACACTAGAGAGGTGGATCTCACCACCAGCAAGACAGGGGCTCCGGGCCTGTCTGCCTGGACAGTGTCTGTCTGCCCCTGTCTGCCTGGACAGTGTCTGTCTGCCCCTGTCTGCCTGGGCAGTGTCTGTCTGCCCCTGTCTGCCTGGACAGTGTCTGTCTGCCCCTGTCTGCCTGGACAGTGTCTGTCTACCCCTGTCTTGCCATACATATACACCCTTACAAGCGTTAATAAGAATTAAGCAATTTCGATCCCGGGGTAAAATTAGAGAGACGAGCTATTCATTAACATTTAAGTAGCCGACCTGAATATAAAGTTAAGTAAAGTAGGAGGAGGCGCCCTGAGGGGAGGGGATGTCTTCGACCCTTACGGGTCCCGAGGGGCGCCACAGCACGCCCCACGTCCCGTACTTAAGGATTCGTGAGAGGAGGGAAAGCAAGGCAACGTGGCCTGCTGCAGTGCACATCGAGGGGGGACCTGACACGTCTCGCTTTAGAATTCTCGTGGAGGTCCTTCTACCACGCTGGTCATAACCACGGTGTCTGGTTCCTTTCACGGCTTTCTGGCCGAGTCTCCCACAGCGTCCGGGGACATGGAAAGGACAACATGTCGCCTTTCCCTTGCCTTATGCTCTTGGCTGAGGTGGACGGTGTAGCCACGCTTGGCTGAGGTGGATGGTAGACCCACGCTTGGCTGGGGTGGATGGTAGACCCACGCTTGGCTGAGGTGGATGGTAGACCCACGCTTGGCTGAGGTGGATAGTAGACCCACGCTTGGCTGAGGTGGACGGTGTAGCCACACCTGGCTGAGGTGCACGGTCCAGCGACACCTGGCTGAGGTGCACGGTCCAGCGACACCTGGCTAAGGTGCAACGGTCCAGCCACACCTGGCTGAGGTGCAACGGTCCAGCCACGCCTGGCTGAGGTGCACGGTACAGCCACACCTGGCCGAGGTGCACGGTCCAGCCACACCTGGCTGAGGTGCACGGTCCAGCCACACCTGGCTGAGGTGCACGGTCCAGCCACACCTGGCTGAGGTGCACGGTCCAGCCACACCTGGCTGAGGTGCACGGTCCAGCCACACCTGGCTGAGGTGCACGGTCCAGCCACACCTGGCTGAGGTGCACGGTCCAGCCACACCTGGCTGAGGTGCACGGTCCAGCCACACCTGACTGAGGTGCACGGTCCAGCCACACCTGGCTGAGGTGCACGGTCCAGCCACACCTGGCTGAGGTGCAACGGTACAGCCACACCTGACTGAGGTGCAACGGTCCAGCCACACCTGGCTGAGGTGCACGGTCCAGCCACACCTGGCTGAGGTGCACGGTCCAGCCACACCTGGCTGAGGTGCACGGTCCAGCCACACCTGGCTGAGGTGGACGGTGTAGCCACACCTGGCTGAGGTGCACGGTCCAGCCACACCTGGCTGAGGTGCAACGGTCCAGCCACACCTGGCTGAGGTGCACGGTCCAGCCACACCTGGCTGAGGTGCACGGTCCAGCCACACCTGGCTGAGGTGCACGGTCCAGCCACACCTGGCTGAGGTGCACGGTCCAGCCAGTGTAGGGAGTGATGAACCCCTCCCACCACTGGCACAGTCAAAATATTCGGTTCATTATCATACCACATTTCCCAGTGGCTTCCTGCCCCATATTTGACTTTTAGATCCGGAATGAGATATAGAGGCTCACTGTTGCTCTAGCCGGGGGATGAGCCTCTCCCATTTCCCCGACCCACTCCCCATCTCCCCGACCCACTCCCCATCTCCACGACCCACTCCCCATCTCCACGACCTACTCCCCATCCTTGTGTTTCTCCCTCCCCCCTTCCCTTTCCCTCCCTCTCCCTATCTTCTTTCTCCCCATCCTCTAATCTTCCTTCCTCTCCTCCCACCATAATATCACCTTTTCCGTCCCTCTCTTCCTCCATCTCTCTCTCTCTCTCCCCATCCCTTTCTTCATCACACCTTCTCCCATCTCTCCATCCCCACTCCCCCATGATCTCTCGACCTTCCCCTCCCCCTCGTGCCTCCCTTTACCTTTCCTTCACACTTCCTCCATCTGTCAGCCCCTCCACCCTCTCCCTGCAGCCATAGACCCGTCCCTCTATTCCACACCCTCACTCCCTCCCTCTCCCACCCTCCCATTCCACTCCTCCTTCCCTCTCATTCCCCCCCCACCTCTGGCACCCCATCCCGACCTTAACAAACCTCCCCCTCCCTCTCCCTTCCTCCCTCACCCCTCCACATCATGCAAATTTCATCTCCATTTCAAATCCAATTCGTGTGTACCTCATCTTTCATCTTAGGTTGAGCGTGATCTGACTAACGCATTACCCGGCCCAAGGTAAGCCGGGCCTTACCCCCTAAATACTCAGGGCTCAGAATCCCTAGCTTAAGGCCCGTTTTACCCAGACGTATTGATATGGCATGTAGCATTCAACTCCCCCGCGTGAAGCCCCGAGTAAAACTGTCGTTAAAGCCGTGGGTTTTTTTTTTTTTTTACGGTTTATATTCCTAAAGTTCTTGTATGATATTGTCGCTCTTACCGGCAGTGAGCGCGGAATTATCCTGGGGATAATGTAGAAAAAGTCCCTCTAGACGACGGTTTCAAAAGAGTCTGTCGTCGGTGTGAATTAGACGTCATTCACGCCCATAGTGCGAGTTCTCTGTGGCACTATAATGCCCCTTCTTTCTTACTTATTACATTATCCTGATTTTTGCCTCGGTCTGGCGATCGAGGGATCCGTGTGTGTGTGTGTGTGTGTGTGTGGGTGTGTCTGTGAAGACGCCCCAGACAAAGACACCGTTAAGTCCGGTATTTCGCCCCAGAAATAAAAGTCTACTGATTAAATAGGAGATTCCTAGGCCCATGTTTAATCGGATTCGCTCTTGGATCCGCTATAGAGTGGCGACCGATTGTGGCTGGAGGCGTGTGTGTGTGTGTGTGTGTGGCTGCTTAAGGGCTGTGTGTATATGGAGGTGTGTGTGTATGTGTGTGTGTGTGTGTGTGTGTGTGTGTGTGCGCGCGCGCTACAGAGGGCACACAAACACACATACACACATATACGTTAATAGAGGCACGAACACGCATATGTATACACAATCACATGCTACAGTTGGAGAAACACCCTTGCTAAAATGTTTACACATGAGATGTATACCGCATACACACAAGCTGAGACGTGCACAGCATACATACAAGCTGAGACGTGTACAGCATACACACAAGCTGAGACGTGCACAGCATACACACAAGCTGAGACGTGCACAGCATACACACAAGCTGAGACGTGCACAGCATACATACAAGCTCAGACGTCCACAGCATACATACAAGCTGAGACGTACACAGCATACATACAAGCTGAGACGTACACAGCATACATACAAGCTGAGACGTGTACAGCATACATACAAGCTTAGACGCGCACAGCATACACACAAGCTAAGACGTGCACAGCATACACACAAGCTGAGACGTGCACAGCATACACACAAGCCGAGACGTGCACAGCATACATACAAGCTGAGACGCGCACAGCATACACACAAGCTAAGACGTGCACAGCATACACACAAGCCAAGACGTGTATACATGATAATCTAAGACGTCTGCAGCATACACACCAGCCAAGACACGCAGAATGCTGACACCCTGAGACGCAAGCATTATGTAAATTGAAAGACATGTAAAATACAGACGAACAGACGTAAGCATCATACAAAGACGTATACAGAGCAGAGACAAGCTGAGACAGACGAACTGAAACGCGTCATACACAAAAGCGACGGCAGAGCTTGCTACACACACACACACACACACACACACACACACACACACACACACGTCTATACATATGTATATATATGCACATTATTCCTAAGTGATGGTGCCTGTGTGTTCTTCCCCTCCTAGAGTTAAAAGGGTGGCAAGCACCCCATCAAGTAGGCCCGAAAGTCCCATGCCTCATACGGTAAAAAACACCCTTTTTGGTTGCAAATCCGGATAAGAATGGCTTACTCTCGCCCCTGATACGTTTCCCCAGTCGGCCCCCCGTGCCATATATCCGCGTCTCTCCTCAGACTAATGCCTTATAAAAGCAGACATTATTGGACCCCGGGTCATTCATCTGTCCCCTTTGGGCAAGATCCTACTTTACGGAGCTGAGGAGGTCTTCTTCACGTCATTTTAAAAACCTATAACTTTTTTTTTCCCCACGTCCTATTTTCGGTGTTCTTTAAGCCGGTCTGAGTGACCGTTAAAGGGGTTGAAGAAGATGGTGTGTGGTTGTCTGCTGTGCGGTATGGAGCGACGGCCACCGATCGTCAGATGTTCGCTTAGGGGATGATTGTTATCATAGGTTTATCTTGTACTTGAAGTTTTAGTACTGTGAATTTTTGACCCCCCCCCCCTTTTTTTCCCCCATATTTTCCAAATGCCGGAAAACCTTTTTTTTTCCTGTTTTTCTTTTTTTTTCTTGACCAGGGAGGAACCACGAGATGTCCTGCCAAACCCAGGCTGCTGAAGAGACGACACCAGAGTTCGTCTTTTCTCTAACGTGTCGAAAGTGGGATTCGCTTCTTTGGCATCGTAATAATCGCATGGCGTCCACACTGACCGACTGACTCTCTCTCTCTCTCTCTCTCTCTCTCTCTCTCTCTCTCTCTCTCTCTCTCTCTCTCTCTCTCTCTCAAGCTCTCTCTCAAACCATCAGACTCTCAAACAGGTTTACTTCTCCGTAACCTACCGCCATCGTTACGACTTAGAACTTCCGCGCGATTTCCGTCACTGTCGCCTTCGCAAAACACTCCACACACGAAGGCCATATACCAAGCCCTTGGCTGCCAGACCGGGCGCGCCCCCCGACGCTCCGTCCGTCACATAGTGTCTGCTTGCCCCTCGCCTGAGGGAATCTTTGGATGGGATAGAGTCTCTTCCTCCTCTCCAGAGCGCCCACTTCTTGGCCTTCGCCGGAGGCGACTTTTCGAGACGGAGGATGCATTAGCTCCTCTGGCCTCAGTCATACTTATCCATCTCCATATGGGTTGTATAGTCATGCTACTGCCTCAGCTTGGCCTTCTTCATGTGCCTACAGCCTACAGACAGGTGCGCTCACACCTCATGTTGGAAACGATAATGTTAGAACTGGGTTCACCAGCCACATACGTGGCAAGAACGACTTCTTGTTCCAACAGAATAGAAGAAGCTGAGGTTAAGAATTGAGAAAGCCGCTAAGAATGGAATATAGATTGTATTAAGTCCCACCAATGCTGGAGAAAGTGGCATTCAAATCAAGCCCATCTCATTAACGCTGTGTGTGTGTGTGTATATATATATATATATATATATATATATATATATATATATATATATATATATATATATATATATATTATATATATATATATAATATATATATATATATATATATATATATATATATATATATATATATGATATATATATATATATATATATATATATAACATACAAAGCTCCATCAGCCAGGATCGAACCTGGGACCCCTTGTGCAAGAGGCAGGCATGCTAACCGCTAGGCCAAGGGACTGTATAATAGGAAACAACTATTCGAAATACTAAGTATTCGAATACCCTTCGTCTCACTATGGTGAGCAACGGGGTCTATCGGTTGTTTCTGAACAGAACACACAGCCTCTTGCACAAGGGGTCCCAGGTTCGATCCTGGCTGATGGAGCTTTGTATGTTCTATGAAGGTGCGCGTTCATATACACTTTATTCGTATTCATATAACTCCGCGTTGTACAGTCAGGTTCGGTAAAACGCTCTCAGCCTATGGTAGGTACGCAGTTTATGACCATCCCTAAGGAGAAGATGAAGAGCTGGGTTGACTGTGAACCGATTGCCCCCAACTAGTATTCGAACCTATGCGCTCAACCCCGGCCAGCTTGTGAATACGTCATTTGCGACAACTGTAATATTTCTGACGGCAAAATATACACACTACTCGCAAAGAAAAAAAAGAAACGCTCTGATTCTTTGCTTCTTTTCAGATCTGTCTTCCCCAAGGGCAGTGGTCTGCATAGTTAACTCTCCTGCAGCAGTCCACTCCCTTGGGAGGTGCTCAGTAACATTATCAAAAAGCAAATGAAATCCATAAGAAACTCTTGTGTGTGTGTGTGTGTGTGTGTGTGTAATCCGTAAACGTGTCCACGAACGAAAGAGGAAATCAGGGGTTCTATTCTTCATAGGAAGGAGACGGCATCACTCCACTATGTGACCGCTTTCTAAGCTTGAGATGAATGGGCGAGACCAAGCTGACCCAATAAGCTCCTGAGGGGTTGGTTCTAACGTCTGGTGTGTCTCCTGTAGTGTGGGAGACAAGGAATAACAAACAGGGACAGACCAGTGGGTTCTTACGAGGCCGGTTGTGATAGTGGAAGATAGCAGAAACTTAGATCATTGGGGTAAAGATGGCAAAACATACACATTGCTGAAGGACAAATCCTCTTAGTCTTTCTGTGCAACTAAAGCTACGTTGATAAAGCTAAACTTTTTTGTCCAGTCTGTTCTTATAGATAGATTTGGTCCACCTTTCAGCTTCTCTTTATCAGTAAGCCGTTCTCTATACTGATAGATCCCGTTAAAGAAAAATCAATGGACTGTTTCGGAGGTGAATGAACGTACATGGAATCCGGTGATGTCTCGCTGCTCCTCACCAGCTGCAAGTTGATAAAGAAGAAACATAGTCAGGGACTTGCTAGCTTTCTGTGGTCGCTCTTCGCTGCCACCAGAGGTGAGGTGGCTGACGCGTGGCCCACAGGCATGACCATTGCCTTAGTTGTGATCCCAGACAATACAGACTGGTTTACATATAGAATCTTCGTGTGAAAGAGATTTATCAACAATACGCCTGAGAAAACTAGGATTTTTCTTGGCTCTGTCGCGCGTCTATATATCCGAGACTGACGTCCAGAAATGACTTTATCGCTCACACGAGTCTTGGATCACGCTTGTGTGGGCGACTAGAGGAACTTCTGCATCAAGATGGGTCGTTCGAGTAATGTCCAGGACAGTAGAGACTGGCGGGAGGCAGGTTGGAGGGGAGTCGTGGCCTAGACATTGCAGTGTGTTCAAGTATCTTTGTGGAAAGTTAGTGTCTGTACAGGACTGAGGACCAGGGAGAGGAGGTAGTCGAACTGGGAGAAGAGGAAGCCAAACTGGGAGAGGAGGTAGTCGAACTGGGAGAGGAGGTAGTCGAACTGGGAGAGGAGGAAGCCGAACTGGGAGAGGAGGTAGTCGAACTGGGAGAGGAGGTAGCTGAACTGGGAGAGGAGAAAGCCGAACTGGGAGAGGTGGTAGTCGAACTGGGAGAGGAGGTAGCTGAACTGGGAGAGGAGGAAGCCGAACTGGGAGAGGAGGTAGCCGAACTGGGAGAGGTGGTAGTCGAATTTCAAGACATCGGAGCTCGTGCCTTAGGCGGGCCCAGACCTCAGGCAAATACTTGAGATTCATGAAAGCCATGACTGAGATTGAAGATTTAAAGAAAACTGATTGGAGGAAGCTTGCAAGAGTGAAAAGAAAACGTATACATGATTGAGGGTGTAGCGCCCCGTTAGAAAGAGGTGGGAAAAGGGACATGGAGAAAGGAGATGCACCAGGGGGCCAACGATTTCTCTCCCAGGGCCCCCACAAGACTATTCCTCACCATTACGACACCTATTACTTATGCAGATGAAGAACAGGAAGCGTTATTATATCACCAAGTCCCTGCAGTCATGGTTTGCGTCGGATTAATTCATTCGTTGCTTCATCATTGAATGGTGTAGTTCACCTTCAGTTCTTGCCCCAGTTAGTTCTGCTTACTCAGTGTTGAAGTTGTTTAGATGGACGTCTAAAATTATAGTTACAGTCAGACCAGATTCTGCCTAGATTTCAAGATGAGAGAGTGTCACCTCCCTGAGGTACCCAAACACCTTCCACTGACGAACAATTCTTCGCTCCACCACTGAAGTAATCCGCCCCTGTAACACATCCTGAAGGTGTCCTTGTACACATAGCCCCACTAGTGACATATTTTTGCCCACTTAAAGACCTCATTAAGGCTTAGAACCCCATCCAATAATGAATTTTTGTCTTAGATATCTAATTAGAATATCATATCCACATGAACTCGCCATTTCCACGGGCCTGCTCATCATCATTGACATGTTTTGTGTCAGTCAGACCTATCCGGAATTAACATTTTCCAGCCATTTAAGTACTCTCTGTTAAGTGGTATGTCCCTGGGGTCATGGATATAACGCATGGTTGGCAATATGAATAAATCTAGCTTGGCCTCGTTGCTAGAAACGCACCTAGAGTCTCACTCATGCATTAACTTTTCACGTAGAAGCATCTCTGAGGCATGGATGCTGTTCTCAGTACTACACTAAGGCGATCCACAGGTCCTCATTATGTGACACGACTGCTGCACTGAACACTCTACAGTGGCACCTTCTTAAACTGCTTCAGTGTGAGACATGGTCGTCTGCCCTGGACGTTACAATGGAGGAGGGTGGCTTCTGACCCACACTGGTGTTCTCGTATAGGATTATTTACCGTTTTAAACATGAGTCGGGTCTTCGTCATGCACTCACTGCACAGCTTTATTTCCCACCCAACCTCAACTGACCCCGTAAGTTAAAGTTTCCTGATCTAACTCATTTGCTCGACGTCCTTACACTTAGTCACCAAGTGCCTCTTTTAAGACCCTTTTGAGCATTAGCCATCTTGCCCTGTTGAAGACTCACCCAAGACATGGGAGTCGGTGGAAAAGGCCTCTCTGTATACCATCACATGATAGAGCCATCCTTCCCCCACCTCGCTGGTGTGACTGAGAAGGAACCTTTGCGCATTGCACACCATTCTGCCCTGGAGCTCTTTACATACCCAGCGTCATAAGGCATTCTTGCTCCTCCTACGGCCCTAATAAGATCTTCTCCTCTCTCAGATGTGATCTAATTAGACCTTCTTACCCTTCAGAGAGCACTAATAGACGTCTAATAATCTTGCTCTCCCCCGTCAGAGAAAAAATTTCCGAAAAGAAAACGCGGAAGCAATAGCGCTGAGGGGTGACTATCATATTTCCACAGGCGCCGTGTTAATTAAACGACAAACTACGCCTCGCCACGCGCCTGGCTCATGTGAACGGGCGTTATATTTGGGCTTTATTCGTATCTTATTCAATTTTTGTTGGTTTGAAATTATGTTCGGGGAGGGAGCAAGGATTATTTATCAGTATCATATCTTTCTGATATACTGGAGGAAATTACTTTAATTAGAAAATGGCACGCATTTTTATGGCTAGGGGCGGTAAAAACGTGTGCATATAGATTTTAATTTCAGTTAATATCACGATGCATTATCGGAGAATAACAAAGGTATTCTGTAAACAATTAATGTATCATTTTTCCAAGTCTGGGATGCTCGATTTTCTCAGTCATATTAGAATTTGATGGCAAAGTCCGTTTGAATAGCTCTCTAATTTATTCTATTTTTGTAGGAAAAAAAATGTAAAAACGACCTGGGTGGTAAATTTATTGTCTTCATTCATTACATTTATGTGTATGTGTGAGTGTGCTTACTGATATTTGAACATGAGTATATATATATTTATTTATATATATATATATATACATATATATATATATATATATATATATATATATATATATATATATATATATATATATATATGTGTGTGTGTGTGTGTGTGTGTGTGTGATCCCTAGGAGATTAAAGATGAGAAAAAAAGGCAGAGATAACACAAGGCTTAAAGAGAAGACATAATCGAGGAAATACACAGAATCTCAACAAATTCTGGGATGAAACAGACTGGTAGATCAGGATCAGAAGCCACATGCACTCAGCAGACTTATACCCTTGGAACACTGACCTTGTCTCCCTTATACAACGGCCTCATACATGCATTCCGCAAATCCTCAGGCACTTCACCATGATCGCTCCTTACGGTGAAAATCCTAACCAACCAATTCACAACACAGTCATCCCCTTTCTGAGGAAATTCAGATGCACTAACATTCGCACCAGCCGCCTTGCCATTTCATCCTGCACAAGGCTTTCACCACCTATGCTCTTTTCACCAGACTATCTGCCATGCATCTCTCACTTCGCATTCCTCACAAACCCATGCCCTTACATCTGCCATCCTATCGTCAAGAATATTTGGCAATCCCTCAAATATACTCGCCCCATCTCGTCCTTAGCTAATTTCTGTCTATTATTCCTTCCCCATTTGCTCTTTTCTCCTGTCTTTCTCACTCTATTGACCGATTTCGAAAAGATTTTCTTTTCTCTGAAATTTGCTGGTACTCACCCTCTCTTTCAACACCTGTATCTTCCTCCCTCTTGACCTCCTTCCGTTTTATCTTGTACAGTTACCAATCAGTCACACTCCTTCACTGTACGTAACACCCGCATATCCCTGTCTTCTCTTTCACTAACAACCTCGTCACTACACCACTGACTCCCCATTTTCACTTGCCCACTTCCCACCCTCCGCATGTCGCACACTTCTCTCGCACATGTCACCACTGCTTCGCTCAGTCCCTCCCATTCCGCATCCACTCGCCCCTTCGTTTAATGTTGCCTTTTGCCTTTCTACACTCAGTCTCTCCTTGCATCTCCTCACACAAGCCTCTTCCCCAAGCTTTCCTCATCCATATCATATCATCATCTCCGAAACCTCTCTTTGACATATATATATATATATATATATATATTATATATATATATATATATATATATATATATATATATATATATATATATATATATACGAATAAAGTGCATATGAACGCGCACCTTCATAGAACATACAAACCTCCAACAGCCAGGATCGAACCCGGGACCCCTGTGCCACTGGCTACCGCTAGGCTATGCCAGGCCCATAGCCTAGCAGTAGCTTCCCGCCTGTAGCACAAGGGTCCTGGGTTCGATCCTGGCTGTTGGAGGTTTGTATGTTCTATGATATATACATATATATATTCTTTCTTTCATACCATTCGCCATTTCCCGCGTTAGCGAGGTAGCGTTAAGAACAGAGGACTGGGCCTTTGAGGGAATATCCTCATCTGGCCCCCTTCTCTGTTCCTTCTTTGAGAAAAAAAAAAAAAAAACAAGAGGGGAGGATTTTCAGCCCCCCGCTCCCTTCCCTTTTAGTCGCCTTCTACGACACGCAGGGAATACGTGGGAAGTATTCTTTCTCCCCTATCCCCAGGGATAACATATATATATATATATATATATATATATATATATATATATATATATATATATATATATATATATATATATATTTTTTTTTTTTTTTTTTTTTTTTTTTTTTTTGCTTTGTCGCTGTCTCCCGCGTTTGCGAGGTAGAGCAAGGAAACAGACGAAAGAAATGGCCCAACCCACCCCCATACACATGTATATACATACGTCCACACACGCAAATATACATACCTACACAGCTTTCCATGGTTTACCCCAGACGCTTCACATGCCTTGATTCAATCCACTGACAGCACGTCAACCCCGGTATACCACATCGCTCCAATTCACTCTATTCCTTGCCCTCCTTTCACCCTCCTGCATGTTCAGGCCCCGATCACACAAAATCTTTTTCACTCCATCTTTCCACCTCCAACTTGGTCTCCCTCTTCTCCTCGTTCCCTCCACCTCCGACACATATATCCTCTTGGTCAATCTTTCCTCACTCATTCTCTCCATGTGCCCAAACCATTTCAAAACACCCTCTTCTGCTCTCTCAACCACGCTCTTTTTATTTCCACACATCTCTCTTACCCTTACGTTACTTACTCGATCAAACCACCTCACACCACACATTGTCCTCAAACATCTCATTTCCAGCACATCCATCCTCCTGCGCTCAACTCTATCCATAGCCCACGCCTCGCAACCATACAACATTGTTGGAACCACTATTCCTTTAAACATACCCATTTTTGCTTTCCGAGATAATGTTCTCGACTTCCACACATTCTTCAAGGCTCCCAGAATTTTCGCCTCCTCCCCCATCCTATGATCCACTTCCGCTTCCATGGTTCCACCGCTGCCAGATCCACTCCCAGATATCTAAAACACTTCACTTCCTCCAGTTTTTCTCCATTCAAACTCACCTCCCAATTGACTTGACCCTCAACCCTACTGTACCTAATAACCTTGCTCTTATTCACATTTACTCTTAACTTTCTTCTTTCACACACTTTACCAAACTCAGTCACCAGCTTCTGCAGTTTCTCACATGAATCAGCCACCAGCGCTGTATCATCAGCGAACAACAACTGACTCACTTCCCAAGCTCTCTCATCCCCAACAGACTTCATACTTGCCCCTCTTTCCAAAACTCTTGCATTCACCTCCCTAACAACCCCATCCATAAACAAATTAAACAACCATGGAGACATCACACACCCCTGCCGCAAACCTACATTCACTGAGAACCAATCACTTTCCTCTCTTCCTACACGTACACATGCCTTACATCCTCGATAAAAACTTTTCACTGCATACAGATGCATACTAGAAGGTTCTATCATGTCAAACCTCACCGGAGCATCACGTGAGGAGGATCAAGCAGGAGCCAAACTATATTTTGGTGAATGTCAAAATTCGCTCCAAGCGCGTGGGCAGTGAGATGTTAAGCAAGATGTATACACGACGTACGTTCACCCCCAGCCTGGAATATGGTATTAGCTCATCTTCCTCTCTCCTGAGGAGTCGTGCAGCCCTCCCGGAAAGAGGGTGGAAAGGCATGTAAGAAAAATGGTACTTGATTTGAGTGAAAAATTCTAAATAGAGGAGAGAGAGAGAGAGAGAGAGAGAGAGAGAGAGAGAGAGAGAGAGAGAGAGAGAGAGAGAGGCGCTCGATCTGTTCATACAGGAAGGAGGGTAATAGGACTGTCTGAAGTCAGAAAAGACGCCATGATAACAGCACGTGTAGCTACGTGGCGCGTGAGTCGAGAGAGACGTGAGGAAGCTGGTCTTAAGCTTACGGTGTCGTGAACACTGTCGAGCAGTCCTTAGTGAGGGCGTGTAGCGTCCGCAAAATCTATTCTGTGGGTCAGACGTACGAGGACAGGAGGTGGGAGCCCCACGAGTGCGGAGATGTTTACCTGTGTGTACAGACCACTAATCAGAGAGAGAGAGAGAGAGAGAGAGAGAGAGAGAGAGAGAGAGAGAGAGAGAGGCAGACAGAGAGAGAGAGAGAGGAGAGGGAGGGAGGAAAGGAGAGAGAAAGAAAGGAGACCTCTGTCCATTTGATTCTAAAGGACCTCAACCCTAAGAGAAATATGCTTCCTTTCTTTTCTGCTCCCCATTTCTTTTCCAAGAATCACTGTCTTCAGAAAAATACAGGTCAGGGGAAAAGTATTAACCCTGTCGTCCAAATTACTAGTGAAATTGCCTCCTCTTCGTATGAGAGAGAATGGAGAATATATCTAGGATAGGTGGGGATGAGGCTGAAAGCTTGATACGCATTCAACCTTCGTTGATCTGATGAGCTGGGCAATAGAGTCATTAAGAACCTGAGGGGGCAAAGTTTCAGTCTCTTTAAAGCTACCGGAACTAGAAGACATTATGATGTAGACCTCCATCACTTTCTTTGAACTGTAACTTGCAGTGCTGCTTTGAACTTCTGAACTCTTCGTGTCTGCGTTGGCTGAGAGGAAGAAGACACACCACACCCAGATGCCTGTCCCTCACAGAGCCATTGAGTGCACACCATCGGCCTGCTTGCCACTCTCATCAGGACTCGGGACTCGGGGTTCTCTTTCAGCTGGGCTCTTGGTGGAGGCGAGATGTCGTTAACTTTACTGTATTTGGCGCACCATCCAACAGGACTCTTAAAATTCATGCCATGGCGGCCATCCTGGTCGGGAACTTTCCTGCTCTAGACACACTTGTATTCAGGGTAGATAGGAGAGGCAGCGGAAGGGACCATACCAATACGGAGTACGTGTGGGTTGAGACGAGAGCCGAGGGAAGACTTTGAGACGACACGGTAGGAAGTGTCCGGCAATGAAGGCCCTTACTGCTTGTGGCTAGGCCCTCCTCATGCAGGATCTACCCTGGTCCAGTATTGCAGAGGCCTTCCTCAATACGAGGGAGTCCATTGATAAGTTGATGGCGAGGATTATTCAGCGCAGATATCCCAAGCTTTGACTCTAGTGATGAAGGTGGAATGTTTTTTTTTGAGGAACACTGTAATATATCTCGCTGCATTCACATATCAGGCCGACGGAGGCTGCAATGGATAACAAAGAGACTAATATCTATATAGCGTAGGTTTTCCTGATTTCGCCACACCGCGTCGGGAAATGGCAAGCAAATGCATCATTTGTACACATCCAACCCTTAACTCTTGTTTATGATTTACTAAAAGCAGGATCTACTGTCCTCACACTTCTCCCTGGTCTACCCTGGTTCACCTGAGCACGTTATACTTTATGAAAAGTATCAATCTGAATTTTTCTCTCCAACGCAGTCCTCTCACTCTCCTTAAATGCTCAAGTGCCGGTACCCCAAAGCCTCCTCTTCTCCATCCTTCTATCTACTCCTCGGTCTCCTACTCCTCCTTGCTACCCTGACTTACGACACAGATTCTCTTTGTCGATATTTGTTCATTTATCCGTTCCATGTGCACAAACCGTTTCAGCCAACTCTGGTCGGCCCTCACAAGAGACTACACTCGCTACCACATCTTTCTCTAACATTCTCATCTCACTCGATCAAACAGCTTCGTGCAGCATATCGTCCGACCTCAGGCATTCCATTTCCTGTATATCCCAAGGCAACAGGAATACTGCTCTATCTTCCCCTGTGTCCCAGCCTCAACTCGGTGCAGCAAGTACTGCTGGGTGACTATTGGCTGTGTTTCAACCTCCGTGAGGTAGAGGTAACTGGACCTTCTACACAAGGGTTCGAATCTAACGTGCGGTGTATATATATATACATTTGTCTTACCCTCGATATATTCGTCACATCATCAGTGCCACGACCGATAAGGTTGGGACGTGTTGAGTAACTGGTGGCTGTGTCGTAACCTCTGTGTGGCTGAGGTGGCCAGGCGCCCCTCTCAGGGTTCGAATCCTACAACTGTCTCTCCATAGATCTATCGCCTTGGTGAGGTTGTATCACTGGTAGAAATGCCTCTTTCTAAAGGAATCCGTATTTTCTGGTTACTGGAAGTATCATAGATCTGGGCTGCAGGAGCCTCTCTAGAACAGAGTTAAAACCACCTCACTTTCATAGAAAACGGTCTTGTGGGTAGATGTCAGTACATGAATTACGATATGTGTTTGTGTGTGTGTGTGTGTGTGTGTGCGTGTGTGTGTGTTTGTGTGTGTGTGTGTGTGTGTGTGTGTGTGTGTGTGTGTGTGTGTGTGTGTCTTACGGAGAGAGAGTTTTACACTTGTGTTGACCCGTCCCTTAAACTTGTATACATGTACCATGTCTTTACTCCTACTTGTGTATGCACACACACACACACACACACACACACACACACACACACACACACACACACACACAAACACGAAGCCTATGCCAGGTATCCATTTATAGACCTGTTCCGAGGGGAAGATGAACATTTCGGTTGGGTGTGGGCCAACTGCCTCGTCCAGGATTCGAACCCATGCAGGTCTGACCCCGGGCTGGGCTGTGGACTCATGGTCAACACCGTTAACCACAGAGGTGTGTGTGTGTGTGTGTGTGTGTGTGTGTCATAATATACTCAATAATCTACTCAATGTGATTCCGTCTTGTTAATAAATATGATAAAATCATTCGACGGGTGACTGTGATTATCACTGACCCGTATGACTGAGTTCTGTACAGTATGATTGGCACCTGTCACCACCACACCTTCATCATCCACTGTATAACTTACCCCTCATCATCCACTGTATAGCCTGCTCCTCATCATCCACTGTATAACCTGACCTTCATCATCCACTGTATAACCTGCCCCTCATCATCCACTGTATAACCTGACCTTCATCATCCACTGTATAACCTGCCCCTCATCATCCACTGTATAACTTGCCCCTCATCCTCCACTGTATAACTTACCCCTCATCATCCACTGTATAACCTAACCCCTCATCATCCACTGTATAACCTGCCCCTCATCATCCACTGTATAACCTAACCCCTCATCATCCACTGTATAACCCATCCCTCATCCTCCACTGTATAACCTAACCCCTCATCCTTCAATGTATAACCTGCTCCTCATCATCCACTGTATAACCTAACCCCTCATCATCCACTGTATAACCTGACCCTCATCATCCACTGTATAACTTGCCCCTCATCCTCCACTGTATAACCTGCCCCTCATCATCCACTGTATAACCTATCCCTCATCATCCACTGTATAACCTGCCCCTCATCATCCACTGTATAACCTACCCCTCATCCTCCACTGTATAACTTGCCCCTCATCATCCACTGTATAACCTACCCCTCATCCTCCACTGTATAACTTGCCCCTCATCATCCACTGTATAACCTACCCCTCATCCTCCACTGTATAACTTGCCCCTCATCATCCACTGTATAACTTGCCCCTCATCCTTCACTGTATAACTTACCCCTCATCATCCACTGTATAACCTAACCCCTCATCATCCACTGTATAACCTAACTCCTCATCCTCCACTGTATAACCTAACCCCTCATCATCCACTGTATAACCTACCCCTCATCCTCCACTGTATAACTTACCCCTCATCCTCCACTGTATAACCTGCCCCTCATCCTCCACTGTATAACCTACCCCTCATCCTCCACTGTATAACCTGCCCCTCATCATCCACTGTATAACCTGCCCCTCATCCTCCACTGTATAACTTACCCCTCATCCTCCACTGTATAACCTACCCCTCATCATCCACTGTATAACCTGACCTTCATCATCCACTGTATAACCTGCCCCTCATCATCCACTGTATAACCTGACCTTCATCATCCACTGTATAACCTGCCCCTCATCCACTGTATAACCTACCTCATCACACTGTATAACCTGCCCTCATCATCCACTGTATAACCTACCCTCATCACCACGTATAACCATCCCTCATCTCACTGTATAACCTAACCCCTCATCCTCCACTGTATAACCTGCCCCTCATCATCCACTGTATAACCTAACCCCTCATCATCCACTGTATAACCTAACCCCTCATCATCCACTGTATAACCTAACCCCTCATCCTCCACTGTATAACTACCCCTCATCTCCACGTATATCCTGCCCTCATCATCCACTAAACCTAACCCCTCATCATCCACTGTATAACCTAACCCTCATCATCCACTGTATAACCTGCCCTCTCACCACGTATACCTAACCCCTCATCCTTCCGTATAACCTGCACCTCCATCCACTGTATAACTACCCTCATCATATGTATAACCTAACCCTCATCATCCACTGTATAACCTGCCCCTCATCCACTGTAAACTTACTCATCATCCACTGTATAACCTGCCCCTCATCATCCACTGTATAACCTGCCCCTCATCATCCACTGTATAACCTGCTCCTCATCATCCACTGTATAACCTAACCCCTCATCATCCACTGTATAACCTGCCCCTCATCCTCCACTGTATAACCTAACCCCTCATCATCCACTGTATAACCTGCCCCTCATCATCCACTGTATAACCTGCCCCTCATCATCCACTGTATAACCTGCCCCTCATCATCCACTGTATAACCTGCTCCTCATCATCCACTGTATAACTTACCCCTCATCATCCACTGTATAACCTAACCCCTCATCCTCCACTGTATAACCTAACCCCTCATCCTCCACTGTATAACCTACCCCTCGTTCCCCCTCACCGTCTCTTGTGAACTTTAAGAACCACATCAGGAGGCGGTGAAGAGCGTCATCAAATCCCACCTTTCCCCTCACCTCTCTCGTAACTTACGTATAATCTATTATTGGCTCCTAATTTACTGTATAATCCACATGAGGCATTGCCTCTCACACCACCATCCACTTGCCTTCCCTCAGTCCCCGGAGTGGCCAACCCGGTCAGGCAAGACCTGCCACCAACTTATTGAATCCCTTCATCTACATATAGATTGGATGATTTTTTTTCTTTATTTTTTTTTTTTTACGCCATTACTCAGTGAGAGAGGCGTCGATCCCATTCTCAGGGGGTGGAGGAAAGGGGACTTGGGGCTAGGGTTGGGGGAGGAGGCGTATCAGTGTAATATGGTAAGATAATACGGGGGGATGAGCCTCCCTGAGGTGTGAAGGGGAAGCCACTGATTTGTGTGTGTGTGTGTGTGTGTGTGTATTTCTTTATGTGTTTTATGCTTGTGTATGTTCGTCTGTGTGTCTGTAGGTGTTTTCCTGTGTGTCTATGTGTGTGTGTGTGTGTGTGTGTGTGTGTGTGTGTGTGTGTGTGTGTGTGTGTGTCCAAGTGTTTGAAGTATGTATTTATATATATTTCTTTATGTGTTTTATGCTTGTATATGTTCGTCTGTCTGTCTGTAGGTGTTTTCCTGTGTGTGTGTGTGTGTGTGTGTATGTGTGTGTGTGTATGTGTCTGTGTCCGTTCGTTCACGTGTACCTGCGTATGTATGTACATATGTGTGAGGGTGTGAGTCGAGTAAGTGCGTCTGTGTGTGTGTGTGTGTCTGCTCTCGCCCCAGCTACGCCCTTCGTCTTGGTAATTAGTAATTTCCCCGCCCCATACAGCGGCAGAAGCCTGTTATTAATGTTTAATTTGTTTTAATCGCCATTTCACCCACGTCACTCTGTATTCCAGCAGAGCTCCCACTCCAAGCTACGGTACGTGCTACACTCACATTTCAGAGGGTTGGAAACTGCAAGTGGTGCTTCCAGCCATACATCCCGACCGTTAAGTGACTGAAGTACTCAGCCTCGTAGTTCTGTATCGTTACATATATAATTGCTCTCAGGTTTGTAAGTACGTGTACTCACTGCCATACGTTCCGATCATTAAGTAAATCTTAAGTGGCCTGCACTGCGCTGGTCCTCTGTGTCTAATTACTACGAAAATTCACAGCCATTTGTTCCGACCATTAATTCTAAGTGTTCTGCAGTGCGCTGGTCTGTCATATCCAATTACCAGCCAGGTTTAGAAGTACGAGTGCTCGTAGCCATATGCTCCGACCGTGAAGTAATTCTAAGTGCCCTGCAATGCGATAGTCCATTGTGATTACCATGAGGCTATAAGTAAGAATACTTAAAAGCCATAAGTTCGGACCATTAAGTAATTTCAAGTGCACTTTACTGCTCTGGTCTTTCATATCCAGTTACTTATCAGGTTATAAGTGTAAAGTCTCGAGGATGTTGAGGTGTACTTTGAAGTGGTCTAGTGTTGCCCTGGGCGCGGAGCGCCATCTGCCAGGTGGGGATGAGGGAGGTTCAGACCAGCTGCAAGAGACATGAGAGGTGTTCCCCCCAGCTGGCTTATGCCTTTCTGTTGCTTAAGCTTCCACCTGTTGGTGACGGCGTTGCCCAACATGAGCAGGGGGCGCCTGCCTGTCAACAGGACTGCCTCCTTGCACGTGACCAGAAAGTTTGGTTCGTGTAAACGCTACCAAAGCCTCTCTCTGACACATACACACCATACACCATCTTGTCCTTTCCCTGATGGCTGTTTCAATGGTACAGCCATTACAGAATGAATTTTTTGGGATAAACTGAAATATATTACCCGGGTGTAATGCATGCCTCCCCGAAATGACTGTAAGTGAGCGAGTGACGTATTATTTCCGACACGTGAACCAGCATCGCGGAGCGAACTGTCTCAAAGTGGACGGCATTACTGACGATTTCCCCTGACGTAATGCACAAGGAAACGACTAACTCGGTTAATGTCGAAGCGTCGGGGGGGGGAAAAAAAGTGCTTTACCAAAGCCCGAGGTTATCGGCTGCGTTGTGGGGGGCCACAACACCTGGCTGCTAGAACACCTGGCCATCACAACACCTGGTCACCACAACACCTGGTCACTACATCACCTGGCCACCATAACACCTGGCCACCACAACACTTGACCACTACAACACCTGGTCAGTGCGAAATTGTAGCCACGGCAACACTTGGTCACCACAACACCTGGCCACCATAACACCTGGCCATCACAACACCTGGTCACCACAACACCTGGTCACCACAACACCTGGTCACTACATCACCTAGCCACCATAACACCTGGCTACCACAACACTTGGCCACCACAACACCTGGCCACCACAACACTTGGCCACCACAACACCTGGCCACCACAAAATTGTAGTCACCACAACACTTGGCCACCACAACACTTGGCCATTACAACATCATTTCACAACAAACCAGGCCACTACAACACCTGGTTCACGACTGCACCTACCCACTACAACACTCGATCCTCAGATCCCTTTGTCACTGTACCATTTGGCCACTACGATGGTCAGTACACCACTCAGTCACAAGGCCACTAGGTGTAGCGGGTGGCCATTGTACAAGAAGAAGGGACGCAAGATCATCATCTTTGGATCCACTTACGCCATCTCTCCAGCTGCGTTTAAACCCACTAGTGCCTCTAACTCTCTCTAGCCATGAGCTGGACCTCATCCGACAGGTCTGGAGGAAGAAGAAGAAGTTGTAGCACCATCCCCCACCACCCCGCCACCGTCACGCTTCTCGTTGCCAGAGATCCCCCATCCCCAAGTTGGAGTTCGCCACCACAATGGCATCGGGCCTCTCCGAGATTGAGGGACTCCCTTTTGCAAGACCGGTCTAACTCATCCTCAACCATTGCCAACATCTTGAGTGAGACGTAATGTCTGTTTCTCTCTGCCAGCCTTAGTCCAAAGACCAGCGTCTTCATTGTATGAGTGTTCACATCATCTGGCCACAAGCCAAAGTGGTCCTCTCACCACTGGGCCACTGCCCTAAGTGGTCACAGCAGCATCTGGCCACAACCCAGGTGGTCATAACAGCACTTGACCACAATCTCGATGATCACTATACCACCTGGCCATAAAGCCAGGTGGTCACAAAATCATCTGGCCACAGTCCAGGTGGTCACAGCAGCGCCTGACCACAACCCAGGTGGTCACAACAACACCTGGTCACAATCCAAGCTGTCATAATTACATCTGGTCATAACCCAGGTGGTCACAACAGCATCTGGCCAACAACACAGGTGGTCATTACACCAGCTGAGCAAGCTTGCCATCTGGCCACTGCACCCCAGGTCTAGCATACCACTTGGCCACTACACCCCCTCCAGATCACCTTTGTCCCACTACACCCACTCTTGGCCACTACACCCACCCAACTACACCCACCCAACTGTCACACCCCCCCACCCACCCACCCACCAACGTAATATCGGCTCCCAATCTATAAAAATTAGCTTCACAAATCTCAAGGAGAGAGAGAGAGAGACGGGGGTTGCAGCGGGTGAATTTTAACAGACCTTTTTCGAAAACTATTTGCGGGGAGGAGGGAGGGTGTGTGTGTGTGTGTGTGTGTGTGTGTGTGTGTGTGTGTGTGTATTTTCCGGGCGTCCACATGTTCACGCCTCATTCCCAATATTCGCTCGACCGGAATTTATTGCTGTAACTTTTGTATGCATTCTGGGCGTAAATCTTCGCACTGGAGGGCCAATCGCGTGTGGGTGGGGGGGTTTAGAGTCGGGGTTATACAGCGGTTATGGAACAGCGCCACTGACTGGTCCGTGACGCAAGTGGCGTGCCGCAACGCCGCCGCTGATTGGTCCATATCTCAAGAGGTGCTTGAGCCTTCCAGACGCTTATTGGCTCGTGGTACCCAAGATTGGCCCTTGTGGATCCTCTCCACCCCTTCCACCAACCTCCCTCCACCCCCTCCACCTAAGCTGTTCCTTCGCGGTCTCTGAAATTGTCGCTGATTGGATTAGTGAACGTCATTCGCGAGTTTCCTTACCTTCTTTTGCAAATGAAATGTATATATCCCACTTAAGGTATTTGTTTGCTCAGTAGAATATATATATATATATATATATATATATATATATATATATATATATATATATATATATATATATATATATTTTTTTTTTTTTTTTTTTCAAACTATTCGCCATTTCCCGCGTTAGCGAGGTAGCGTTAAGAACAGAGGACTGAGCCTTTGAGGGAATATCCTCACCTGGCCCCCTTCCCTGTTCCTTCTTTTGGAAAATTAAAAAAAAAATGAGAGGGGAGGATTTCCAGCCCCCCGCTCCCTCCCCTTTTAGTCGCCTTCTACGACATGCAGGGAATACGTGGGAAGTATTCTTTCTCCCCTATCCCCACATATATATATATATATATATATATATATATATATATATATATATATATATATATATATATATATATATATATATATCACACTTGAGGTATCTGTTGATAAGTGTGAGATATTCTTCACAAGTGAGCGCGTGATCAAATAAATTCCATCCTTACCACAAGGAAATGAAATACGGTAAGTTCCCAAATGCACTTTCGTGTAATGATTACATCATGAGAGGAGATACAGGAAGGAAATATATCAAGTGACTGTTATATTTCTTTTCTGTGTCCCTCCTGATGATGTGATCATTACACGAAAGTGCACTTGGGAACTTATCGCGTTTCATTTCCTTGTGGTAAGGACGGAATACAGTAAAGTATATATATCACACTTGAGGTATCTATTTATATAGTTCTCCTTAAAATTCTATCACACATTTAAGGCTCGTTCTTTCTCTCTTCTTTCTTTCTTTTGATTTTTATAAAAAAGATATAATATTTTTGACTCGGGACAAACGGGCAAAAATTGTATCCAGTGTGTGGCAAGTCTTTGGTGCAATTACGAAGAATGGCTTTTAGGGTTCGCGAATTCTAATTGGACAATGACGGAGATGAATTTATTGGTAGACTGAGTCAGGAAACACCAGTAGGCCTCCTTTTTTTCACCATGAGATCCGGGCCTTTTTTCCTCTCAGTGAAACTTGCCATATTTTTCTCTTTTTTTCTTTGCCAAGGTGGCTGGACTTTTTCCCTTCGTAGTTTGGACCTTTTTACCACTGGAGGTAGGCCTTTTTTTCTTCGTGGTTGGACCTTTTTACCACTGGAGATGGGCCTTTTTTCTTTGTAGTTAGACCTTTTTACCACTGGAGGTGGGCCATTTTTCTTCGTAGTTGGACCTCTCTACCACTGGAGGTGGGCCTTTTTTCTTCGTAGTTTGGACCTCTCTACCACTGGAGGTGGGCCTTTTTTCTTCGTAGTTGGACCTTCTACCACTAGAAGTGGGCCTTTTTCTATGCCAGTCGTGCCTTTTTTTCCACTCTGGCTGAACCTTTTCCATCCGTAACTTGCCCCCTTTTTTTTCCCCCATCGTATCCAGACTTTTATTAGCTTCTGTTTTTCTTTGATGTGAAGATATTCAAGAATATTATTTTCTTGAATGTCTTAAGTACGATCATACTTCGGAACTCACCCACATTTACACACACACACACACACACACACACACACACACACGCAGCGGGACACGTATTAACACCAGACACCTCCACCCCCCTCCCCCAACCCCCAGACGCGACAGAGACATAAGTTGAGTGGGAAATTGGTCCTGCAACTAAACGCTGGAATTTGTGGGGTCTCTCTCTCTCTCTCTCTCTCTCTCTCTCTCTCTCTCTCTCTCTCTCTCTCTCTCTCTCTCTCTCTCCCGTCCCGTCACCAGAAGCCAGGCTAAGAGTAGAGTAACGCCTGCCCTCACCAGGCTAGAGTAAGCTCACAGGATAACCTCCTCATCCTGTACTGAGCCAGCTCTATAACTGGTCACTCAATATCTCACAGCACCAGTCCCGTCCCACATGTTCTTTACATGCATAGCTATGAACAAACCATAATGGAATGAATTGGTGCATCGATGAACAAATATATTCACTTCTTCCTGTCGTGGAGTAAATAAAACTGTAACGCTAATCACAAGAGGACCTGACAAGTCCCCAGGGCTAGGGAGTGGAATGTGACATCTGTTTGTATGATTCTGGGCGAACGTGTCTGCGGCGTGGGTCTGTGTCTGTCTCTCCCTCTGTCAATCGGACTGTCTGTGAGTGTCGGTGCGTGTGGAAGTCTGTCTCGTCGCCATCAGACATTTTCCAGTGAGACTTGAACAAATAACACTCGCGTTATAGAGCCCCCACAGAACCTGGTGGGTGTGTGTGTGTGTGTGTGTGTGTGTGTGTGGAAGCGTGTGGTGAGTGAGGTGGCGAATAGGTGCTAGCGTGTGTGGTTGGGATGAGGAGCGTTGGAGTGGCGACAGGAGAGAAATAGTTGTTCTGTAGTGGCTTCGAAATGATAGAGGGATGACCTCTTTGCGTCTTTGATAAGGTGTTGGAGTGGGAGTGAGGCGGGTTATGTAATGGGATGACTGACCAGTTGTGATGAAGAGGTAGAGTTTGTGGACTACGTCTTTCTCTCGAGACGAAATCCCTCTTCCTCCCAGTCCTGGGATTGTATAGAAATAATTTCAGTATGAATGTAAGACCTGGACATGTTACTCTTACTTTGGATCATTCTACACCTGTATTTTACCAGTGCCAGGTCCTTGGCATACCGTCCCAGCACCTGTTGGACAAGGAGTGCAAAGGGAGTTGGCTCCGATCCTTGCTCGTCTATTTTGTCTTCGTCTAAAAACCAAAGCTTTGCTCTCGCCTTGGAAAGATGGCTAAGAGACAGTCGTAAGCTCTTCCATCTATAGCCTCATTTCTATCACTTCTGTAGTCTCCGAATGCTTTGAAACTCTCCCCAGCGTTCATTATCTCAACACTTAAGAATCTCACTATCTCTCCTCGGATCGCCAGGCCGGATTTTACTGTGGTAGATACACTGGTGATCTTCTACCCCAAGTGGTTCACCTCTGGTCCTCCTCTCTCAGGGATATTGACGAAACTTTCGTCGTGGCTTCAGACATCTCCAAAGTATTTGACAGGATGTGCGTGAGTCTTTATTTTCTCTACTTCCATCCACTGGCTTGTCTGTCTCTCTCTCTCTGTCTCTGTTTTCTAATGCATTGTTCCCTCAGTTATCAGCCCGCTGACTCACTGGCACAATATCCTCTTCCTTTCCTTTCAACAGTCGTGTTCCTGAGTCAGGGCTCTGTCCTGTCTCCTAATTTCTCTCTGATTTAGTGACATCTCCTCATCTTCTCACCCCCATCTACTCTACGCTGATGACTCCACTCTACATATTTCAACTCACTCTCCCTCACCTCCTCCCTCCATACCTCATCCTCTCTTTCCCGTAATGAACATATATCGCCACTTAATTCGGACCTATGCAGCATCTTGAAATGGGGAATCGATGAACTAGTTGAATTCAATATTGCTAAGACATAATTTCTACCTTTATCTCCCTCTGAATGTCGCTCATTTCCATTTCAATTAAAGATAAGAATTTATCCCAGTAATAGCATAGACATGTTGGGTATTACCATATGCTTCATCCTATCTTTGAAAATCCATATAATCAGCATTAAGTGACCTGCTTTCCCAGAAGCTTGGGGTGTTGCATGGGTCGTGTGGAGGTCCGTCTCCCCTCCACCTCTCCGTTTGTAAGACTAAGATCAAAATCCTTTCGTCCTAGTATTTCTCAGGCATCGCCTCCCTCAGCCACCCCTTTTTGCCAGCTGTGACGTTCCTGCTCTCTCTCTCTCTCTCTCTCTCTCTCTCTCTCTCTCTCTCTCTCTCTCTCTCTCTCTCTCTCTCTCTCTCTCTCCCTATTCCACAGGTATCATTTCGGCCTCTGTTCTCTGGAGCGAGGCGCCCTGCGTCCCGGCCATCAAGGCTTGGGGCCCCGCGTCACGCATCGGGCTACTGATTCCCATAGGTTTTGTGTGGAGACCGACCACCCAAGGATTTACCGTTGTGATATCTCCTTCTCTCGAACGAACGAAGCTGAAGAATCCTCTTCCTCCCTTCTTTTGTACCTCTTCTACCATCTCTCAACCTTTAAAGGTCGAATCTGTAAATACTGATGAGTTCTCCTTAATTTCTCTCGCGTTTTCTTCATATCCCGTTTTCTTATCACTCGCGATGGTCATTACTGGAGCATGTCAACATCGTACGTGCTGTGTCGGTCACTATAGAGAAAGATGCAAATCAGTTTTACGTTGGCGTTGAAAACACTCATGTTTTCACATCCTACGTCATTTTACTCGGTGTTGTCGCCATGTCATAACCAACTGCAGATTGTGCCGAGAACAAAGGAGTTGTACTAAGTGGTATGATGACGGATTACGGGGTAAAATGGTAAAGCAACATTGACCCAAACCGTCGATGGGAAAAATGATGCTGTGAAATATAATACTTGTATGTTTCTGCGTTGTCCATCCCGCGCCATCTCATACCTACCCTTTCCCTAGATAATGGAAGAAGGTCTAGATGACTTAAAGCAAGATCATAGACTTAGAGAAGGTGTCAGAGACAGAAGTATCGAGGAAAGTAATGTCTGGGAAGACTATTGAAATCCATGAAGGATAGTTGAAACTCTCCGGATGGCCTTAGTGCTCCACTTTTAGTCTCTTCTCCTGTCGGGTTCTACATGTCTTCCGTGAATCTATAGTCTCCATTGTGTCTGCGATCAACTTATTTTCATGTTTCAGTATTTCATATCTTGGAGCGATATAGTCATTTCTCGCTTAATTTGTGTGTTGTGTATTGCTTCTCCGTATTTGCACCATCGTATTCCTTACACCACTGGTGCGTTGGGCCAGGCCACATCAGCGACTGCGATAGGTCATTTAAGGAACCGTACGTTTATGATGGTAATTGATGATATGAGTTAGCGGTTGGAAAGAACTCTAGGGCGTAGAAAATCCAGGCGGTCAAGACCCACGCTCACAAGATCAAATATTTCTTCGTATAACTTATGAAGTCTGCGACACTCGAAGTACAGCGATGCAAGGTATAAAGTACTGTAAATTTACTTTGGATTATCGTTCTAAGTTGCTTGATTGGTTAATGAAGGATGAAGATAGAGATATAGGATGAGAGGAGCCGATGTCCACGTTACATGGATGGCAGTGTAACTCGATGCAGGGAATGTGTTGACCGTAACCAAGATAATAAGTCGGTGAGGAGGTTTGATGTAAGTGTGGTCGAAGGTGTGGCCACAGGAGGGAGACGCGGCTGGCACACTGGGTGTACGAGGTAGTCAGTATGACCCAGTCAGATCCTGCCGAAGTAGTAATCGTGGACCATGTCCAGCGTAGACGTTCTCCGCGCCGAAGTGGACACGTGAGTGTGACGCCCTTCTCGCCACTTGCCATCAGGGACATGGTGAATACGCATTCAAGTGCTCCTGTATGGGTCAACCCGTTTTCTTTGTGGTCCCACGTCACTTCAGTTAAGGACGTAAATGAATGCTTTGTGAGGCCTTGTTCACGTGGTCTGTCTCACGTAGCCCTGGGATGGAACTAGGGCCCCCCCCAACGTACATTAGATAGAGCTCAAGGATCCTTGAGGGCATTAGCGATCTCAGATATTGGTCAAATTTTACGTCACGTATCCACCACCACCACGTCGGGGTTTGAGGAGGGGGGCGGCAAGACAGGGCCATGATAGGGGACGGTGACAAAGAGCCCTTATCCCCGGGGGCAATTCCAGCCACCAAGTCCCACAGGTTCTGCAACACGAGGGATCTGGGAGGGTGACGTCATACGTCCAGCCCAAGAGGTGGAGGGTTGGGGAAGGAGGGGCGTCCATGAGGAGGTGGAGGGTTGGGGAAGGAGGGGCGTCCATGAGGAGGTGGATGGTTGGGGGAGGTCCCCCACGAGACACTTACAACCCTTATGTCTTGCTGCACTTCACCCTCACCCCTCACCCTCACCCCTCACCCCTCACCCTCACCCCTCACCCTCACCCCACCGCCGAGCAGAATGGCCCTAACGACCGAATTGTCTCCGGCTGTCGACGCAACGCCCTTCCCTCCCTCCCTAAAAACCGGTTGCAGAGCAAGTGCAAGAAACCCCTTCCTCACGCCTTCACACTATCCCCTTACCCCTGAGGATCTGCATAGTTCGAGAACACGAATAGATTTTTGAAAAAATGAAAAAACTCTGCATGAAAAGATGATTATTATAGAGCATTATAGAGGGATTTGCTCAATGAATCAAGGATTAGAGAGGCGTTACGCCCGTATCGAGGTCCATTACAGCGCAGCCCTAACTTGAAAGTCATCGAGGTGTCTGTCCGTCTGTCTGTCTGTCTGTCTGTCTGTCTGTCCGTCTGTCTGTCATCTGAGACAGAGGCTGAGTGAGTGTCGTCACATATTCCCGCGTTACTGATGTCCTGTTGTTACCATACGTCACTATGTGGCGGGCAGGTTTTGCATATGGAAGTTGTTAGTAACGTATGACACTCCTGTCGTTATAATGAGGTCTGTAACAGCTGTAACGAAACTGGTCGAATGTAATGCGTTACACAGCTGTCTGTTACGCTGTGTTACGTTGCGATGGCGGGTGTGCTGTAATCAGCTGGGGGCCCTTCTGTGTCTGTGTGAATACCGGTTTGAACAATTCCAGATGGAGATCCATCTCTCATACTTTCTTTACCGTTATATAACTTTCTTTTAACCTGTGTGTGTGTGTGTGTGTGTGTGTGTGTGTGTCTGTGTGTGTGTGTGTGTGTGTGTGTGATTACCTATTCGTAATGACCTATTTGTGTCGCACAGGGGATGGGGGTAAGGGCAGTTCGATAATTATAAGGCCCAGTCTCTGGTGTGATTGCCATTTGTGATCGCCACGTATTTTTTCCTTTGTACACACACACACACACACACACACACACACACACACACACACACCAGCCTAGTCCAGTGACGCATTTATCGACCAGCCCCAAGGGGATAATGAACACCTGGGACAGGCTGTGGGCTGATTCCCGCACCCAGGCTTCGTACCCATGCGGACACACATCAGGGGTTGGCCCCCCTGGCTGTCTCATGGTGTGTGTGTGTGTGTATGTGTGTGTGTGTGTGTGTGTGTGTGTATCTTTTACGAGGGACGAAAACGCCCCCCCACCCCAGAAAGTCCCTCTCCGTCCACTGCTATTAATCACTGGTTTAAAGGCCCTCCCCCTCTCACTTTTATGCCCCACGGAGGGTTTTCTATGGCACTTAGTGCCCTTTTAGACGGCAAAAGGAATGCCGTTTACTGTGATATCATTTTTTTATTCTGCGGGAGCGGGGGGGGGGGGACATGATAAATATTTATCAACGCCGTTATGGCGTTTATTTCTGTATTCGTTGCGCCTGATAACTGTATTAGGCGCGATATAGATGGCGCTGCTGGATCTCTCGTCGTCCTGAATGTATTTACAATTTTACTCCACTTGACAGCGACGGAACACACACACACACACACACACACACACCATGAGAGAGAGAGGAGGAGGGGGGGCCAACCCCTGGGGTGTGGCACAGACCGCGAGATGCGTTGATGGTGTACGTAGCTCACCTCGTCTGTGTCACAGGGTCTCTGTCTGTCCGGTCCGTCGCTCTGCCTCACCCGGGCGACACACTCATCGCTGTGAGTCAGTCAGTGATCACCTCCTCCTCGAGGTGGGGATGTGAGGGGGCGCGGCACTGATCACCTCCTCCTCCTCCTCCTCCTCCTCCTCCTCCTCCTCCTCCTCTTGCTCCTCCACCTCCTCCTCCTCCTCCTCCTCTTGCTCCTCCTCCTCCTCCTCCTCCTCCTCCTCCTCCTCCTCTTGCTCCTCCTCCTCCTCCTCCTCCACTTCCTCCTCCTCCTCCTCCTCCTCCTCTTGCTCCTCCTCCTCCTCCTCCACCTCCTCCTCCTCCTCCTCGTCTTGCTCCTCCTCCTCCTCCTCCTCCTCCTCCTCCTCCTCCTCCTCCACCTCCTTCTCCTCCTTCTCCTCCTCTTGCTCCACCTTCTCCTCTTGCTCCACCTCCTCCTCCTCCTCCTCCTCCTCCTCTTGCTCCTCCTCCTCCTCCTCCTCCACCTCCTCCTCCTCCTCCTCCTCCTCCTCCTCCTCCTCCTCCTCCTCCTCCTCCTCCCCCTCCTCCTCCTCTTGCTCCTCCTCCTCCTCCTCCTCCTCCTCCTCCTCCTCCTCCTCCTGTAGGGTGGGTTATGGGTACGGTCCCAGGGGCCAGCCTCAGATCTGTATGCTCCCCTCCGCCTGCGGACCAGATAAGGCCAAACTGGTTTATTCCCTGCCATTCCTCTGCCTTTCCCTTGTTCGAAACCCGCGCGTGTTTTATGACGGTAGCCGAGACGTCACGGGCAACTGAATGATATAGAGGATGTGTGGATCAGGTGTTTGCTTTGAAGAATGTATGTGAGAAATACTTAGAAAAGCAAATGGATTTGTATGTAGCATTTATGGATCTGGAGAAAGCATATGATAGAGTTGATAGAGATGCTCTGTGGAAGGTATTAAGAATATATGGTGTGGGAGGCAAGTTGTTAGAAGCAGTGAAAAGTTTTTATCGAGGATGTAAGGCATGTGTACGTGTAGGAAGAGAGGAAAGTGATTGGTTCTCAGTGAATGTAGGTTTGCGGCAGGGGTGTGTGATGTCTCCATGGTTGTTTAATTTGTTTATGGATGGGGTTGTTAGGGAGGTAAATGCAAGAGTCCTGGAAAGAGGGGCAAGTATGAAGTCTGTTGGGGATGAGAGAGCTTGGGAAGTGAGTCAGTTGTTGTTCGCTGATGATACAGCGCTGGTGGCTGATTCATGTGAGAAATTGCAGAAGCTGGTGACTGAGTTTGGTAAAGTGTGTGGAAGAAGAAAGTTAAGAGTAAATGTGAATAAGAGCAAGGTTATTAGGTACAGTAGGGTTGAGGGTCAAGTCAATTGGGAGGTGAGTTTGAATGGAGAAAAACTGGAGGAAGTGAAGTGTTTTAGATATCTGGGAGTGGATCTGTCAGCGGATGGAACCATGGAAGCGGAAGTGGATCATAGGGTGGGGGAGGGGGCGAAAATTTTGGGAGCCTTGAAAAATGTGTGGAAGTCGAGAACATTATCTCGGAAAGCAAAAATGGGTATGTTTGAAGGAATAGTGGTTCCAACAATGTTGTATGGTTGCGAGGCGTGGGCTATGGATAGAGTTGTGCGCAGGAGGATGGATGTGCTGGAAATGAGATGTTTGAGGACAATGTGTGGTGTGAGGTGGTTTGATCGAGTAAGTAACGTAAGGGTAAGAGAGATGTGTGGAAATAAAAAGAGCGTGGTTGAGAGAGCAGAAGAGGGTGTTTTGAAATGGTTTGGGCACATGGAGAGAATGAGTGAGGAAAGATTGACCAAGAGGATATATGTGTCGGAGGTGGAGGGAACGAGGAGAAGAGGGAGACCAAATTGGAGGTGGAAAGATGGAGTGAAAAAGATTTTGTGTGATCGGGGCCTGAACATGCAGGAGGGTGTAAGGAGGGCAAGGAATAGAGTGAATTGGAGCGATGTGGTATACAGGGGTTGACGTGCTGTCAGTGGAGTGAATCAAGGCATGTGAAGCGTCTGGGGTAAACCATGGAAAGCTGTGTAGGTATGTATATTTGCGTGTGTGGACGTGTGTATGTACATGTGTATGGGGGGGGGGGGGGTTGGGCCATTTCTTTCGTCTGTTTCCTTGCGCTACCTCGCAAACGCGGGAGACAGCGACAAAGTATAAAAAAACAAAAACAAAAAAAAAAAAAATATATATATATATATATATATATATATATATATATATATATATATATATATATATATATATATATTCTAGCCTAAGGCAGGTACCCAAATTACCGAACAGTCCCATAAGGGAGGATGAACAGCTGGGTTGACTGTGGACGAACTACCGCGATTCGGATTCGAACCTATGCGGGCTCGACCCCGGACGGCCCTTGAATACATCACGGTCAACGCCACTGACCACTACACCACGGAGGTCCAACACTTCACCGAAAGCCATTTTACCCCTGAAATTTGAAAGGGCCGTCCTTCCCAAATCTACCATTATTCAATTCTTTTAAATTGCTCACATAAAGGAGCAAGATCACGGCCATCTATCTCCAGGCCATGAAGGTGTTCGAATCCCCTGCCTGGCTGCACTGTATTGATAGTAATTCCTTTTCTGGAGGTTGTGGCGTTATACGTGCTTACCCGCGAGGACATCTGTCACAATGAATAGTGACAGCTTTGTGTGTGTGTGTGTGTGTGCACGTGCGTGCGCGACTGCTCCAACGTTTGCGTGCATGAATGTATGTTTGTCTCTTTGCCTGTCTTGGAATATTTTTCCGTGATGTACTTTGTGTGTGTGTGTGTGTGTGTGTGTGTGTGTGAGTGTGTGTGTGTGTGTGTGTGTCTGTGTGTCTGAGTGTGTGTTTATGTGCGTGTGAAAGTTCTTGTATTAATATTTGATTATGTGCGGAAAAGGTAAATATGGGAGACACGTTCACACACACACACACACACACACACACACACACACACACACACACAAAACACACACATTTGAGGTAATAAAACACGCACTTTTCAGTTATGGTAAAGTACTAATAATTGGAAATCCTGATTACCAAGTGGTAGAGTATTCACTAGAGGGACTTAGATCCTCACGGTTAATAGCGAGTCACAAGAAGGACGCAAATTTCTTATAGTGTATGAAGGAAACCCTCTCATACCAGCATGTCAACACACCACTGGATGTGAGGGGGGGACTGATACACCATCACTGGTCGACACGTCCTAACGTGGAAACTGAGGATGTTATATGATGCGCCAGGTAGTAGAAGTGGTCCTGTAATGCTCAAGTTTGACTCTATGGTCAGGAGGAGGAGGATGAAAAGAGCTTAGATGAGACATGGCCGAGATGAGATATGATCGTGGAAACTACGCAAACCCTCGACACTTACTATGACACCAGATGTCTGGGAGCGAAGTTTAGCAGCCAGGAACCAAGACGCTGTGGTTTAAGGTGCTGTGGAACTTGCAGTGAAGGAGTGGGGACGTGAGTACATCTAGCCTCAAATACAGAGAGGGGAAAACTAGGAAAGAGAAGACAAGATTTTCGTTAACGATGTCAAAAAACGAAGGAGCTTCGAGATGTGCTGTGATGAAGGTTCACGCTGCGCTCCAGCTAGCCAGCGTCTGTACTGTATGAGAGAGCAAGGAACGCATATCAGCAGGATGAACAAAAGGAAAAACAATGAATCCTTGAAAAGAAGAGAGTTGATAAGGCAACAGATTATCCAAAAATTCCTTAAATTCATCATGGGGTCAGTGTCAGTTTGAACCCCGCCAGCAGTGAGATGGAATAGGAAGGAGGTATTCAAAATCATTGACATATCTAGAAAAGACATTAACAGAATATTAATAGATCTTGACCCATAGAAAGCTTAAAGTACTGTTGATATTTCACCAGATGTGCTGAAAATATCTGCATATACAGTAGACAAAGCTCTTGAAATACTGTCCAGCATGTTGCTGGGGATAGACAAAGTACCAAGGGAGTGGGAAAGGGGCAAACTTCATACCCATCTTTAAGAAAGGAGACAGAGGGGAGACACCGGACTGCAGACAGGTCTACCTGAACAATGTATTTTTTTATGTTAGCTCAGATGGCACGGACAGCTGAGGCCATCCCAATAACGCTAAATATATATATATATATATATATATATATATATATATATATATATATATATATATATATATATATATTTTTTTTTTTTATCTATATATTATACTTTGTCGCTGTCTCCCGCGTTAGCGAGGTAGCGCAAGGAAACAGACGAAAGAATGGCCCAACACACCCACATACAGATGTATATACATACAAGTCCACACACGCTCATATACATACCTATACATCTCAACGTATACATATATATACACACACAGACATATACATATATACACATGTACATAATTCATACTGTCTGCCCTTATTCATTCCCGTCGCCACCCCGCCACATAATGAAATACATATGTATAGCGGGGGGCTGGAAATCCTCCCCTCTCGGTTTTTTTTTTAATTTTCCAAAAGACGGAACAGAGAATTGGGCCAGGTGAGGGTATTCCCTCAAAGGCCCAGTCCTCTGTTCTTAACGCTACCTCGCTAATGCGGGAAATGGCGAATAGTTTGAAAGAAAGAAAAAAAAAAAAAAAAAATATATATATATATATATATATATATATATATATATATATATATATATATATATATATATATATTCTTTTTTCTTTTAAACTATTTGCCATTTCCCGCGTTAGCGAGGTAGCGTTAAGAACAGAGGACTGGGCCTTTTTTGGAATATCCTCACCTGGCCCCCTCTGTTCCTTCTTTTGGAAAATTAAAAAAAAAAAACGAGAGGGGAGGATTTCCAGCCCCCCTCTCCCTCCCCTTTTAGTCGCCTTCTACGACACGCAGGGAATACGTGGGAAGTATTCTTAATCCCCTATCCCCAGGGATATATATATATATATATATATATATATATATATATATATATATATATATATATATATATATATATATACCTTAGCCTGAGCCAGGTACCCATTTTATCGACCAACCCATTGAGGGAGGATTAACAGCTGGGTTGACTGTAGACTGACTGCTGTAACCTGGATTCGAACCTATACGTTCGACCCTGGGCGGCCCTTGAATGCGTCATGGTCAGGAACGCTAACCGATATACCACCTTACTTACAGGGAAAGCTTATCATATTTGTCCATCATTGATATGTACATATTCCTCCACTTTCCACACTGACCTATGATTTTCAAATCTCTCCCACCATTACATACAGCCTCGGAGACCCAGTGGTCTGTTGCTGCTTGAATTCCTTTGTATTCCTTTGTATAACGAAGTGAACCTGTACTTCACTGGTTGCCACGTTCCCCTCCCTGGCCCAGTTTCCGTTCTCTCCTTTCCGCCTCGTCCAACACGTGTATTCTTGGAACTCAATCTACAAACCCAAACTTTCTCTCCATCTCATGCATAATATTTGACAACACGTAATCCACACTCTTCGTCTTAATTTGAATTTTTCCCCTTCCATCCCTGGGGATGGCTGGGTTTGGCTGGGGATGGCTAGGGGGAGTAAGAAAATTACCCACGTATCTCCAGCGTGTCGTATGAGACAGGAGTGGGAGCTGGTAGGGCTGGAAACCCACTTCTCTTGTGTCTAAACTGGGGCAGAAGGAGCGAGGGTAAGACGTTGTTCTGAAGGGCTCGGTTCACTGGTGTTCGAATGTGTTCACGCTTTAACCACAGTGAGTTGATGGTGAGATGGGGGGGTTCTGTTGGGTGAGAAAAACCTCGAAATAAAAGCTTGAAGGAATCGGAGAAGAATGGTTTGGGAACGTCATGCGAGTGAAACCTGGAGTTAGTGAGAGCGAAAGAGTGAACGAAGGGATGGCCTGCCTGACGAAGAATGGGCTCTGGGTCTGTGCAAATTAGTGTAAGAAACAGATTTCAGGATTGCTTTGGGTTAGCGTAATAGTGGATTGTGAGAGCTGGGTGATAGTAGTGCTTACGAAACTAGAAATGAAACAAGTCCAGATGATTTGATTATACTACGAATGTCTGGTTTCGGAGGAAAGCTAATATGTGCAATGAGGAATTTTACATGGAAACTAAGGCACGTGTAGGCAGGGAGAAGAACTAGTGGTGCCCGGAGAAAATGGGTTTGTGTCGAGGGACGCATCATGTCACCATGACTGTTTAATCTTATCATGGACGAAGTGTTGCAGGAGGTAAATGAGAGGGTCTCGAAGCGATGGCTGAAACCACAGTATTATGGCAGTCAGGGAGCTTTGGAGGTGAGTCAGTTGCTGTTCGCAAATGACGCTGCTTCGATGCCAGATTCCAAGAACTCCACAAGTTAGTGTCAGAGCTTGAGAAAATGTCTTAAAGGAGAAAGTCGAAAGTTAACGTGAACAAAAGTAAGGTAAGAAGATGCAGTAAGGGGGATGAGGCAGGATGGCTAGAGAGGAAATCTGAATGGGGGAGGACCTGGAGGAAGTGGAGTGTTTGAGATGCCATGGAATTGATGTGGCAGCCGATCAAGCCATTGGGGCTGAAGTGATTCATGGAAAAAGAGGCTATGGAGGTCTTGGGTACAGCAAGGAGCACGTAGAAGGTAAGGTCATAGTCTATAAGGACAACGGTACGCATGTTGGATGGTAAAGTAGTTCCAACTTTAGGATTTGATTGCGAAAGAAGAGAAAATTGAAGAGTGTGAATGTGATTATCTACTTATGACAACCTGTTTGCACTATGTGGATAGGGAGTTCTAACCTAATGGGATCCCACGATAGGAAATGCTTGAGTAGTATATATGGTAAGTGATGGACTGATCTTATCGAGAGGGCCGATCGAGGTGTGCTGAAATGGTTTGGTCATATGGAGAGGATGAGCGAAGAAAGACCGACTTAAGAGGACGTTATGTGTTAAAGGTGGAAGGCCCTGTCAAGGGGAGTCCTTACTTAGAAGTACCCACGACGCAGTTTTCCTGGAGAGAGATGACTTGTGCGGAGGAGATGGAATTATGGAATGAAGGGGGTTCCTCTGCTTGAGCACACAAGAGGGCAAGAACCGAGCACTGGACGGGTTGAATTCAGTCAAGTCCAAGAACAAGGCTACTGTGCTGTTGGTGGGCTGAACCAGGTCAGATGAAGCCATGAGACAAACCACAGAGTGGTCTGCGGAGCCCAGCTGTGGATGGTGAGGCCTGGTTTCCGTACATTATACAAGGAAGCTAGAGCTTAGATGTACGTTCGTTCCCGAAGGCTGGAAAGGCAATTGCCATAAAGAAAATATTATCATCTCACGCTCATCATGCTATTACTAGAGCAAGGACATTTAAAGCATGTGCTCATTCACGGACTGGAAACACATTAACAGTTTGTCTTGCTGACAAGATCACATACTTGTCTCACACAACACCAGGCGCCCTGCTCATCTTCCCACTCGTCTTTCAAATCATCGAAAATCAAAGTGTATATTCTCCTGCCTCCCTGGACGCCTGCCCGAGTGGTCCGTCCCCTCCTGGCCATCGGCAGCTGTCGCCAGGAGCCTCGTCTGTCCTCGTCCGTGATCACTATTGACGGAGGATCTGCCTCAGTCCTCGCCAACATGGAATTTTATCGCAGCCAATCACACCTCGAGGATCTAAGGTTCGAAGGGGCCGTGCCTCTTGCGGCCCACGTGATTGGCTGAGAGAAACGTAGGGACTTTAGCGAGAAGCAGAGAGACCTATTTTCACTGTCAATAGCGATCAATGATGGAGACTGGGTAAGACAGTATTAGTGGGAGGGTCATCCTTCTCGATGGATGTAATGTCCATTTCTCCTTCAGGGATCTTGAATTCCGCTGAGTTCACGACTTCCAGTTTTACTTTCGTGTTCCGTTGCGAGCATTTTTCTTCCATTTCCTTCATTCGTCGTTGAAGCCGCCCTGCTAGCAGTGACCTGACGTGCTGTGGCCTCCGCACGTAACTCTCCCTGACGTAGTCTTGAAGAACCTGTTACCTCCTCTGGCCTTCATATTGCTCGGTCTGTCGCTTCTTTGCTCGATCCAGCCTCACTTCATCTGCTGCTGCTGCTGCTGCTGCACTCAGCCAGAGCCGATACCATCCGGGCAAAGGAAACAGATCGGCATAGGAAGGGAAAATAGCAGCTCGCAAGCCATTCCTCGCCTCTCACGTGAGGGAATCTCAAAAACTGGGGCAGGAGCGCGCTCCTCCGTCCCTGATGGTCAGTCCTTACCTCAGGGTTAAGGAAACACGTTAGCACGGAGGGAACCAGCAGGCTTGATCACACAGGACGATGAACCTCTCTTGTTCACCAGCAAAAGCAGAACCACGTGAACTAAGGCAGTTTCCCCGTCTCAAGATTATCTTTTTCATATTCTGAAATTATCAAAAACATCATTTTATCACCAACCCCTCGGAGTGGATGAACAGCTGGGTTGACTGTGGACCGAGTGCCGTAACCCGGATTCGAACCTATGCGCTCTACCATGGGCGGCCCAAACTTGAGATTCATATTCTAGTCTTCGTCTTTGTAAGAATGTGGACAGCTCGCTGAATGTTCTCTTAATCCATACACTTGAACACCAGCAGACAATATCTCTCCTTTACTGTTCACCTAACGGGACACTCTGTGGCCAGGTTGGGAACCATGTTTACTTCCAATTCTCACTCACACGAAAATTCCTACAGCTTATATCCTGCTGGGAAATATTCATGCCAAGGCCTTCTCTCGCGGTGTCCCACCTTCAATATTCTTGTCAATGCACTCGGGTTTGATTTCATCAACCATGTATCAGACCGACTGTGGAATATGTCTAGGTTCTCTCGTAGGAGCAGAACCCTGCAGCACACCACCTGTGACTTGAGAGAGAGCTTCCCTCCACTAAGTTAATTTGACATTTAAAATAGTCTCCCATCTTAATGTAGATGAGGGGTGGTTTTCTTCTTATCAAAAAAGCACGGATTCTTTTTCTGTATTTGAATACCGTATTGAGGGACTTCATGTACTAGTAAAGGGATGAGAATTTCTCTTGTCAGTTGATAGAGCTAAAATGATATGCTCCTGATTTTCTCATACTTGGCATCTTGTTGTATACGTTTTCCAATGAAAATCTTTCGAAAACATAAGGTTAGTGTTAGCTGCGCAATGAGCCAGCAGTACAGTGGCTGTCAAGTCTCACTCCTTTGGCCTAGGTAGCTGTCGTTTTTCCCTGTACCTTCCCCAAACGTGGACTGCAGACGTTCAGTCCATGAACATACAATCGCCATGCTTTCTCACAGTGCCATACACGTATTCATCTTCTTAACTGAAGTATTCTAGATCATAAATTCCCAATACCCAAAAGAAATGCAACCCGTAAAAGTAGACATTTTCACAGAATCGTGGCGGCTCGAAAAATGTTAAACATATGCATCAAGTTGAGTCGGTTTTTGGATAAACTTTAAAATTAAGACCACTTTCCGATCTCATTATCATAGTATCCTAAAAAAAGGTAATGAATTATTATTGACTTCCTCCTCCTCAGTTCCAATTCTTGTAGAAGGAAGTAAGTCATCCAGTTTTCCCAAAACCTCAGTGGGATCTTTGCTGGGAGGCCGTAGACATATTATCAACACAGGTGCATTATGGTAGACTGAAAATACATCTTTGAGGAAGAAACTAGTTTAGAGAAATTCCATATGTAAATCTGAGATTAGTGAGAACGAATAACTTCTTCACCCAAGTGAACAATGCAATTCCCTATTCCTCAGTTACTGTGAGATTCACTTGTGCATATGTTCACTTGTTCTCTTCGACAATGGCTTAACATACGTCTGAAAGGTAATTACCAAAGGACCAATTTCTGTGAGAGTCGCGATGTTACCCAAAACCTCTTGCTAAAGACTCCCGAAGCCTTCGCAAGTCTGCGCTCCTTCCGGTAGCAGGGAAACGTAAGACTCCTGTGGAGTAACAAGTTCTTTGACAAGATTGTGCTCTCGGTGATTGCAGTCTCTAAAAGAGTGACTCTTCAGTTGCGTTGTAACCTCACCCACACGGATTCCTGTAACACCTACATATATATTATTTCTTTTTCATACATATTCGCCATTTCCCGCGTCAGCGAGGTAGCGTTGAGAACAGAGGACTGAGCCTACTAAGAGGGAGAATCCTCACTTAGCCACTTTCTCTGTTCCCTCTTTTATAAAAGTAAAAACCGTAGGGGAGGATTTCCAGCCCTCCGCTCCCTCGCCTTTTAGTCGCCTTCTACGACACGTAGGAAGACGTGGGAAGTGTTCTTTCTCCCCTATCCCCAGGTATAATCTATATATATATATATATATATATATATATATAGATAGATAGATAGATAGATAGATAGATAGATAGATAGATAGATCCCTTTCTTTGTTGGAATGATTATAGAAGTGACCCTAGCAGTCATTTATCCAAATCCGTATCTTGTAGAGAAGCGACGCTCCGTTCTTGAACGTCTTTGAGGCCAGACTGGCTCAACGGATCTCACAAGAACTCGAGTGAAGAAGGTCAGGATAACATAGAGCTCCATCGATTAGCAGCTGAAGAGCTCAGCTAATCGCGTATCTGAAGCTGATATGCTAACTAAGTCTGGCGTGTCTTTGTTTCGTCCCGGGTCGAGTGGGGGAATCCCTCTGTGTATGTTTGATTCCCTTGACTCTGGGTTATCTTAATTACATTTGTGTCGCCCGTGTCTAGATTGCTCTAATGCTTAAAGGAACAGCTTATCAGCTGGCGGGAATTATCTTTCTTTTTCCACCCTTTTTTGCAATTGGATTTTGACGGGATATTCGTCCCATTAGAGAATTCAACTTTCTTGACGTAATTCTCCTCCTTCGCTGACGTCAAGCCAGCTTGACGTAAAGAACTTATGCGTTAAGACCTGAATTAAGCCATGCGCTACCGGACTCCTCCTGCAGTGTGGTTTCGCTGCCAGAGGAACAGCCACCTTCGGTGAGTTCCCATCGTCATCAGTGTGCAAAAAAGGAGTGTCATATCCCTGCTACTGGTTGCAGCGCAGCTTTCAAGCTGAAGGAACCTTGCGAAAGGGACCCATTGCTTAATCAACTGTTGCTTTATCGGGATCAGGGAATAAAGGTAGAAACATTCTTTCTGGTCCTCCACGACAGTTAATTGAAGACTTTTGGGTTGATTCTTTGCCTCATTATGTATTAATACCTGATGCAGTGTTTCTAAAAGACTCGGAGCATCCTGCTTTCCCAGTGTTTGGTCTCACTTCAGTGGATGGGTCTTTTGTGGAATCCAATGTTTATCAGTGGTGATTAACTTAGCTTAACCCCTGGTGATTGATCATCTAACTTCACTTATCCCCTGGTAATTGATCTTTAACTTCACTGAACCCCTGGTGATTGATCTTTAACTTCACTGAATCCCTGGTGAATGATCATTAACTTCTCTTAACTCCAGGTGAATGATCATTAACTTCTCTTAACCCCTCGTGAATGATCATTAACTTCACAGAACTCATGGTGAATGATCATTAACTTCACAGAACCCATGGTGAATGATCATTAACTTCACAGAACCCATGGTGAATGATCATTAACTTCTCTTAACCCCTGGTGAATGATCATTAACTTCCCTTAACCCCTGGTGAATGATCATTTTACTTCTCTTAACCCCTGGTGAATGATCATTAACTTCTCTTAACCCCTGGTGAATGATCATTAACTTCACTGAACCCCTGGTGAATGATCATTAACTTCACAGAACCCATGGTGAATGATCATTAACTTCACAAAACCCATGGTGAATGATCATTAACTTCTCTTAATCCCTGGTGAATGATCATTAACTTCTCTTAACCCCTGGTGAATGATCATTAACTTTACTGAACCCCTGGTGAATGATCATTTAACATCACAGAACTCATGGTGAATGATCATTAACTTCTCTTAACCCCTGGTGATCGGAATGATCATCAACTTCTCTTAATCCCTGGTGAATGATCATTAACTTCACAGAACCCATGGTGAATGATCATTAACTTCTCTTAACCCCTGGTGAATGATCATTAACTTCACTGGACCCCTGGTGAATGATCATTAACTTCACAGAACCCATGGTGAATGATCATTAACTTCTCTTAATCCCAGGTGAATGATCATTAACTTCCCTTAACCCCTGGTGAATGACCATTAACTTCTCTTAACCCCTGGTGAATGATCATTAACTTCTCTTAACCCCTGGTAAATGACCATTTTACTTCACTTAGCCCCTGACGAATGATCATTAACTTCACTTAACCAATGGCGAAAAATGATATCAAAAACTCTGTTTTGGAGTTTGACTCATCTGTTCAGCCCCGCAGTTCACATACTTTGTTCATGACGGTCGTATGAAAGTATTTATGTGTATATTATGTAGTTTGGTTTAGTGCAAGAGCAAATATCAAGAAAAGAAATGAGTTAAGCATCACATAGTCCACTGCTCGTGTGCTCTTCGTGTTTCGAGGACAACGTACCATTTTATTCATAAGGACGTAATGATTACGAGACAGCTCCAAGTGGTCGTAATTCGGTGGCTGTCGCGCATGAGTTACTACTGTACCTGCGATGAGATCCCTGTCTTGCTCATTGTGTGAACATCAGGAGTGAGGACTCATAGATCACGTTGTGAGAGTCTTCCAGGCTGGTACATTCCAGTTAACCCACGCTCTTTCCAGTGAACGTTTCAGTATTCAGCCAGAGAATTTGTCTCACCAGTCCATTCTTGTTCCTTAGAGTTATGGCTGATTTTCATATCTGTGTGGTGTATTCATAGTCGCACAGGAATGCCTCGTCAGATGACATACTTTGGCTCGTCTCTCCCGGGAGCAGTTTTGGGATCCACGATCCTCGTCCGTCTCAAAAACATGGCTCTAAATCATTCACCATTGTATTGTTGTATTTACATTTTGTGATGATAATGATGATGATGATGGTGATGATGAGGATGAAGATGAACATCCTTCTCTCTGATGCACCTTACCCATGATTATGAGTATCGTGCGTAATGGTCACTATCTCCAAGCCTTTGATAATAGAATGTCTTTGAAAGCGGTTGTTTCCTACGGAGCGTTTGCTGATTCCATTCTGTCCAGCTCAGATAACCTCGACAGCTGAGGTTGGGTATTGGGGTGATGATACAGGGAGTAGAGGGGCTGGAAGAGCTCGTACATAATAGGTTGATGAATGCCGTCGAGTGTACTCGAAAGGTATTTCACGAGTAAACATCCATTTTTACAAAGGAAAACCCCGTGTCATGCAAGAGCGATACTTTCCCCTCCCATCGTTAGGTGACCTGACCCGACAGAGCGTCCAGAGTTGGACGCCGCTCCATCCTGGGGCAAAAGAGAGAGAGTGTGTTCAAAACCAGCCCGACACAGCAATTACCATTGAACACTCACCCTGCTTGGCCCAAGCCTGCCTCTGTGTCCCGGGCGATGACACAGCCAAGTGTAGTACACCGCACATAGGGCGTGTACACGGCGGGTAGCGTCTCGCACCACGAGCGTCCCCAAAAACTCCACGGAGAATATATTCCTCTCTTCGTCATGGCAAGATATCTTCCTAAGGAAGACCAAGGCTCAAGACGGCATTCTCGAGATATTAAGGGAAGCAAAGTGAAGGAGAAGGAAATCCGCTCAGCAACCCGGGATTAAGCTTCATTATAATCTGCAGTGAAGACATTTCCTGCCTCATCAAGTTAAAGCGACTTCCGAGGTGGGCCTCTGCCTGGATCCACGAGACTTGAGGTCCATTACGGGGTGGCACGAGGACACGACGGGATGAAACGCCCCAAAAAGAGGATACGTCGTCGTGTTAACACCAGACAGAAAGAACCTCCGGAAATTTGTGGAACTAAAAACCGTGTTACGTGAAATTAAAGGAACATAAGCTCACGAACCCAACTGATTACAAACAGGAACAGACCACTGGGTCCTAACGAGGCTGTTTGTAATACCAGAAGAGAACACAAACCATGGATTAAGGTGGTAGGTGTAAAGACATGAAGGTTTTTCAGGGAGGAAGACCACAGTGTAAACTTATCGTATAAGTCAGGAGGTGCAAAATGATGTCAGTCGTGGATGTGAAGCGATCTATTAATCAAGTCTTGTGTTCTCAGGTTCATGAAGCATTATTATCACTGATGCCAGACGCGTATGTAACTCTGTCATGTACATAAACCATTCATGACTGACAGGCAGACTCGCTTTCCCTGTCAGCCCAGGTTACTACAAGAAGACCTGGTACCCGTAGCCTCAGGTTACAGACAAGACAAACCCATCAGTATACTGGTTAATACACTCTGTTCTCTACCTATTAGTTGTCTTTAAACAGCCTGTTCCTGTATACACCTCATTCATTGATCTTCGAGGGTAAGAAACACTCATGGCTAATCGTATATGAATATATGGTGTTATGAAATATATAGAACAGTGACTATAATCACTAATGATTAATCTTAGAAGATCCAACGTGATTAGAAGATGAACATACAGAGACATGACCAAGGAACATACAGAGAGGTGACCAAGGAACATACAGAGAGGTGGCCAAGGAACATACAGAGAGGTGACCAAGGAACATACAGAGAGGTGACCAAGGAACATACAGAGAGGTGACCAAGGAACATACAGAGATGTGACCAAGGAACATACAGAGAGGTGACCAAGGAACATACAGAGAGGTGACCAAGGAACATACAGAGATGTGACCAAGGAACATACAGAGATGTGACCAAGGAACATACAGAGAGGTGACCAAGGAACATACAGAGAGGTGACCAAGGAACATACAGAGATGTGACCAAGGAACATACAGAGATGTGACCAAGGAACATACAGAGAGGTGACCAAGGAACATGCAGAGAGGTGACCAAGGAACATACAGAGAGGTGACCAAGGAACATACAGAGAGGTGACCAAGGAACATACAGAGATGTGACCAAGACAAGGCATAGACCACAGTCGGGACCCCCTGATGCTTGCAGAATCACATCTGACGACGAGGCTGAAGGAAAACCTCGAAGACTTCAAAACTTCAAGACACTGAACGAAAATGAGCTCCAAAAAAAAGAGGTATCTGTAGTCTAGAAGGATATTCTGAATATTAGTACGGTAAAGGAAAAAGCGCGAGGACAGAGAGAGGAAAGGCAATATGATAATGGAGAGATCACAGAAGGAAGATTGGTCTACCTTTTTCGTTGAGAGGGAAAGGAATTATCACAGCCAAACCCTGTATGGCGGGAATCCACTTAGAAACTATGAGAAGCAGCCAGTTACTTGCCTTGGTATCTGGTCTTTGGCGTGTTAGAGCACACGTAGACACCTCACGAGATCAGTGGTCAAAGTAATAGCTGTACAAGAGAGAGAGAGAGAGAGAGAGAGAGAGAGAGAGAGAGAGAGAGAGAGAGAGAGAGAGAGAGAGAGAGAGAAGCAGCTTTATGGCGGGCGGAAAAGAGATGGTTCAGGGAATGTGATAGCAGGAGAGTTGATAAGATGGGAGTCTTTTGATTCCACTCTGGCTCAGAGAGAGAGAGAGAGAGAGAGAGAGAGAGAGAGAGAGAGAGAGGAGGTGGAACAAGAGCCACAGCAGATATGCGAGCAGTAAGTACTCTAGTAACGCTAGGACGAATGTGAGTTATGAGGCAGCTGCTCAGAAGAGCGATTATCATATGGTACCCTTACATCACTCTCAGCTCTTGGGCATCAGGTTTGTAATGTCCAATATAGATGGTACTCGGGATAAAGCAGAGGGTAGGCTATGCCTTCCTTGTTTGTGGTGTTAATGGCGAGTAAAGTTGTAGAAGTTAGAAATCTGATACGATAAAACGAGTAAGATTAAGATAAAGGAAGGAGGTCAGTATTGTATATTGGCCGTCGTAAACTTCACCAGGTTCCTGCTTCCTCATCTGAAGATGATCCGCATCAAGAGAGAAAATATGTTCAGTGCGAGAATAAGACCACGTATCAGAGTGAGGAGCGGATGGTGAGTGATCAAAGGAACGTTAAGTAGAGTCAGTGGCAGAGGAGAGTATACAGGATATGGCTGACGAAAAAGTCGCGAATGAATCAAGTTCTCGTTAAGCCAGACGATATCACAAACTGAACAAGATATTACTAGATACATTATAAAATGACTTGATGATAGAGTGAACGAGCGAGGAGGCTGGCTTTCGTGAGCCACTTTGACCCTCGCTCATGGGCGAGACTTTACTGGAAATACGTGCATAATATTACGTCCCGCCCGACACATCCACCTGGAAGATACTGTAGCCAGCGAGCCATCAACACCTTACGACGTTGTTTACTACCATGGACGAAAGGCGCAAATAAAATTCTAATTCAGATCTGAGCTGTTCGAAGGGCACCTCTGCAGCAAGAAGATGTTAATCTGATACAGTAACCATGAAGCTGTAGATATTGGGTTGAGATGGGATCCTACCCAGGTTAGCTCAGCTATGTAGAATTAGATGCTCATCCAGAGATAATCTCTCTCTCACTGAGTCTCTGTAGATGGAAGATGCTACTTGACGCACTAGGTCACCCAAAGGCAATCCTTGAACAGTACAGTTAGATGCTGGTTCATATCTGGGATCTCTAGCGGACTCCATGTCATAGTGAGATACCAGTTGGTTCGAGGCGTGAGTTCTCCTCAGAACAGCTCAGCGATAGAGAGACATTAGCTCACATATGGGCTTTCCTATGGGACTCTTGTGATGTAAAGAGGCTGACGAAGACACTGGTTCAGATGTAAGGCCTGCAACGGTAGTTCAGACACAAGCTCTCTCTCTCTCTCTCTCTCTCTCTCTCTCTCTCTCTCTCTCTCTCTCTCTCTCTCTCTCTCTCTCTCTCTCTCTCTCTCTGTCTGAAACAGGCCAGTAAGAGTAAGATTTGAGAAAGACTATTGCAAACCAAAATCCGAATGTTTCTGTGTGTTCATAATGTCCGAAGGTCTGAGATGCTGAGGACTGGAGGTAGAATCAGCGTCTTGTTGGCCCTTAAAGAGACTCAACATGACTCGTTGATGAGAACTGTCAATGGCATTCACTCACGAATGTAAGAGGCTTGGGGGAAGGTCTCTGAACTACGCCGAAGGCAATGTCTTTGACAATTTAAGAAGATCTACCAAGAGACGAAATGTTTATGGTGAAACCACATCGGTTGAAGGGCGATTATCTCTCGCAAATTACGAGATCATATTTCAGAGATTAGCTCTCGTGTACTATACTATTCCTAGAAAGGGTAGGAAATCGGTTTACATGTGAACAGTCATATGAGAGTCTCCTGCAGACGAGCAGACTGGATGTGGAGACGGTCTCATAAAGCAATATCATTTATTTCTCACCACCAGCAAAGATAAGTTGTATATATATATACGCGTATATATACGCGTATATATACAATCTCGCACAACCCAGCCGTGAGCCAAGTGAACCCAGACGAAAGCAAGGTGTAGTCGCACAATAGAAGACTTTAAGCCAACTGGGAAACTGCAATTTTACAGAAATCCCGGTCACGGCCGCCGTGTGTCTGCAGGCAACCCAGCTGTTCATCCCTCGCCGGGGGGTTGGTCGATTAATTGGGTACCTGGCTTAGGTTTTATATATATATATATATATATATATATATATATATATATATATATATATATATATATATATATATATTGGAAAGGATTACAATTTTGCGCGTGATCACTTATATTCCTATGAGTCCACGGAGAAAATGAAACACGATAAGTTCCCAAGTGCACTTTCGTGTAATAATCACATCATCAAGGGAGAACACAAGAGAGAAATATAACAGTCAGTTGATATACAACGAAGAGACGTAGCTAGGACGCCATTTGGTTTTTGTTTTACCAAATGGGGTCCTAGCTACGTCTCTTCGTTTTATATCAACTGATTTATATTTCTCTCTTTTGTCTCCCCTGATGATGTGATCATTACACGAAAGTGCACTTGGGAACTTATCGTGTTCCATTTTCCCCGTGGACTCATAGGAACATAAGTGATCACGCACAAAATTGAGATCCCTTCCAGCATATGTACATATGTATGTGTATATATACATATATAAATAAGATGACCTCAATCAGGGTATTTGGTTTCGCGTACCGTCTATCAGTATACGAAAAGCTACCACAAGATGGACGAACGTATCCACCTGTGGTAGAATGTTGCTTATGAATACCGCCCGAACAAACAACACGAGAGTTTTGATTATTGTGGGAGACCAAGACTGTGTAACCTCAAGAGGCTGTTGATTCAGGGACAACAAGGTTTGAGGTCAGATCCGTTATCTCGTTTGGGAGAACATGCACGCCTCTTGTCGCTCAGCAGGTGTCCATGTAGACAGATGATAACTGTGTATTGACATACAAGGAAAAACTGATTCACATTGTACTTGATATAGTCGTTGTCTGGACTCTAACTCTGTGTCTGGACTCTCACTCTGTGTCTGGACTCTCACTCTGTGTCTGGACTCTCACTCTGTGTGAGATGATGATCTCGACCTCTTGTTCCAGCTCTAGTCCCATCGCTGACCGAAGGAAACATTCTGCAAACCTACAATACTGACCGTCGCGATCAGTATCGCATTTTCTGTAGAGCTGTGTCTGATAACGAAATCCACAACAAATGAAACAGTTCAGCTCTTTTGTGTTCTCTTCCGTCTTCCTTGCTCAAGGGGAAAGTTCCACAGGAATGGATGTTAGCCAACGTTACACCAATGTTCGAAAAATGCAAGAAGTCTCCACCCGGAGTGTATAGCCCAGATGGCAACTGTCATTTGAGACGAGGCCCTTACAACAACAGAAACTAAAAGCAACATCACTTATACTTGTAGAGACAGTCGAAGTCTTGACTAATACCTTGCCTCAAGCTCACGACTGAGGTTAGTTCGTCACAGTGATTAAAAAACTGTGCAGGCATTACTCAATATTTGTGTCCCGCTTTCATGACATGAAACTCTGTTTTCCTGATTTCTTCCTCTATGACAAATAGCCTCGAAAGTGCCCAGTGGTTTGATGCTACTTGTTTATTAATTTGGACTGAGCGACAGATCACACGTCACATCTCGTAATATGAAACGCCGGACGTTTCTGACCTCACAAAGTGGTCTTATATCAAATAGAGTTTTTGGTTAGTTTCATCCTTTTTGTATTTATTGTTACCATAATGACAGCAGCTAAAACAAATAGAACTGCCCTTAAAAGAACAGCAGATTCTCATGTCTATCGTGCATCCATCTACGCCACCTCGACAGGCAGGTGAATACTTCTGGCGTGTGACACGGTTCACAAATCCCTCTTCATAGAATTTGTCCTCCTTCATATGGGAGTGGATCAGGTGTACGTAGGATACAGTTTTGCAGACACACGGCTCCCCAGCTCCAACCCTGGCCTTGCTCCTGTCAGCAGTTACCCAAACCAGCAGCCCAACTCAGTCTTGCTTCAGCCAGCAATGACCCCTTGTCTCGCCCCCTTGCCAGCAGCCACCCCAGCCAGCAGCCACCCCAGCCAGCAGCCACCCTAGTCAACAGCTACCCCAGCCAGCAACCACCCTAGCCTCGCCCCTTGCCAGCATCCACCTCAGCCAGCAGCCTCCCCACTCAGCAACCACCCCAGCCAGCGAACACCCTAGCCAGCAGTCACCCCAGCCAGCCATTCAACACAGGACAGCAACATGCCCTTCCCTGGTACACAGGTCAACAGACAAATTTGCCCCAGTATATCTGACATCTTCCTAAAGGGTCCTAGACCTCTGTGCTCCACTGAAAACGTATACCTAGAGGATATATGTGACGTCTGATCCATTACAGTGAGACAGACAAATTAATTAACAAGAATATTTATCTCATTCACATGCAGTTACGTAATGTGTAAGGAAACACATATGCTCTATCATAATGATTATAATATTACCAGAATGCTTTTCTTGGGGGATTATTACTCCAAGTGTGAAGTTAGTAAAGTACTAAGTAAAACCATGTTCAGTGGTAGGTAGTAAAATAAGTAAAGAGCTGAAGAGTTTACAGAACATACACTATGTACTATGGCTGCTCTGTCTTGAGATGTGACCCCCCCGCTGGCCACAGTGGGAAATGGAGTACGGAGTATTAGAGACAGATGGAATGTCTGATAAATGGAGGGGTTTATACCTGAATAATAGATGGTTCCCGTGCTCTCTAACATGACACAATGACCTGATAATGCTGTAGTGTGCCCTCAAACACACACACACACACACACACACACACAATAAAAAAAAAAGCTCCAGTATTTGTATACCCAGCAACGCTTGGAGCCAGAATAAACAGCACCTCCTTGGGTATCACGTTATGAAGCCACGGCAACACAGTTTACCTGTTTAAGCTTTTAAGAGCCGCACTTGCTAACAACAGCTTCCTCTCTCCTCACTCACTCCCAAGGGGGACGAAAATCAAGGGAAAGAAAACGCGAACAGCCAACACACACACACACACACACACACACACACACACACACACACACACACACACACGCAGAAGTTTCTCGTGGTTTTAGGAAGCAGTACCTTTCCAGCGCCATCCATATTTGATGACTCTTCCTCCCTCCCTCACTCCCTCGTAGCCTGCCATCCTGCCTGCCTGGTGGCCTCCTACCGCCACCCCTACAGAGGAATCCTAGGGTTTTTGGGGGGAGGAGGAGTGGGAGAACTCAAGGTTATTATCCTGCAGGAGGAAAGAGCGAAGTGCTAATATTGACCCACTAGGAGTCTTAAGAAAATTCTCCTCTTTTGATGTAGGGAAGGCCCTGGCGAAGGCTCCTGGACCTCGAAGGATGTTCTCATGGGTGCCATATTGTACTTACAACAGGGCCACCACGTAGTGCTCACCGCAGGGAAGTACAGAGTCGCGAAGATTATGTCGTGTGAGTTTAGCTGATGTCGAGTGTGGCGTGTGAAGATGGACAGATTGTGCGTTTTGTGTGCATGTGGTGGAAAAGAGACGATAGCTACGTGGGCCAAAGGAATGACACTTGACAGCCACTGAAGTTCTAGCTTACTGCGCAACCGCCTCGAACCCCTCCCGATACCCAATAGGTGGCTAGTACTGGTAATATAGATCGGTGGCTGCCCGCTACCTACCAGAGGAGGGAAACGAGGATAACTGATGTAGGCTCCTTGTTTCTTGGAGGAGGTTTTCAGGGTCAGAACCTTCTGGGTGGTGCTCCAAAATGGTTATTGTGGAGTTGGAGGGGACGTTTTCACATTTTGGGCTAGTAGAGATTATGAAGGGTATTGTAAGTACTGTAAATTTGGAGGGGCGTCATAACATGTTCTTTTTTTAGAGAGAGGTACTTGTGTAAACGTGGAACCCTTCCGGGTTTTCAGGCTCTCCTTGGATTACTGAAAACCTGGAGGGGTTCTCGCGTTCAATACTTTTTATTACTTTTTTTTGATTTTTTAGGTTTACACAATATTAAAACTGTAGGCCTCATAAGAAGCTCTTAGAATAATTGTATTTTTGGTAATAGTATCGACTGGTCATTGTAGACTTTCAAGACGGTTCCTATATAGAGACGAGAGCACAGGTACTTATAAAGTTACTGGATTTCCTTGATGTGGTTTTTGCAGCTGCTGTATTTATGGCATTTTCTGATGGTATTTCTGGTGACAGTACGTAAAGGCAGTGTGGTTTTTGAGGGAGTCTGAGGGATGATTTGAAGTTAATTGGATTCTTGTAGGGACGGGTCGGGCTGACGTGAGTGATAAGGACTTCAACTATTGTTCGCTGTCGTCTTTAAGGACATAATGAAGATAACTGTATTCTTAAAAGTGATGTAATTCCACTGGGTTCCTGGAAGTAACTTATGAACAACGTTCTTTTTTCTTTGAGTTTACATTCGTGGTTGTAATTCCTCTGAGCGTCTGTCATCACATGTTGGACGATTGTATTCACGTAAGGAGATCTTGGTTCTCTGACCTCCAAGTGAAGCATTCAGAGAAGATCAGACAAGAAGCACTTTATGTTTTCATTATCATAGACTCGCCTCTCAGTCTTTGCCTTTCCAACCATCACGTACTGTTTCAAAGATTTGGCAACTGCCAACACACAGACTCCTTGTTTAGTCTTTTCCAAACCTCTGTTGCCCTTATATTGAAAGGGTACGTCTCTCTTTTTATCGTGTTATATCATCAGCACTCTTAAAGATATAACTATTCTATTCTTAAAGTTAACTTATATCTTTTTCAAGTACACCTAAATCTATACGTTTGATCCAATTTATTGATAACCCGATATATTTCATGAGAGTTAGCTAACTTCAAATTTGGTATTATAACGTTAACTTTAGAATCAGAGAACAAATCTAGAGTGAATTCTATGACGTTGTCACACTTACCTAACTTTTCACCAACCTCACACAAAAAGCATGATACATCTGCATCTGCAACAAGCACTAAGTCTAACATATTATTACGTCACGTTGGATCATGGGTCATTTGACGAGAAAAGTGATTCTCAATTATCTCTTTTTTTTCCCTCATGGTCACCCGATCTGAAGCCTCAGGGTCGTTAAAACCCCTAAACAAATATTGCTTCCTTGATTTCAGCTTGAAAAAACATTGCTCTTACCTCATCCTTGAAGTCTGTCTGACCTCGACCCACGTAGTATTCAGGGTCAAACCCATGAACACCTAACCTGGTGCCGGACTGCTACTCAAGCTTGAGTGATCTCAGGTGGTGGGAGGTGATGGTGGCGAGCCCGCGCTGGTGCTGTGTCTTCTTGCCGAAGTATCAGATGAGGTCCAGGTGGTGGCTGGAAGGACTCAAGAGAATCAGTGTCTTGAGCTCATCTTCAAAGGCGATGTAAGAGACACCAAGGGTGATGGTGCAATACCCTCTTTTACACCTTTGCTTGTTACTAGCTCCTGGTGTATGGCGCTTAGGAGGAAGGGCAGGAGGCGAGGCGGAATACGGAAAGGTGTGTGTGTATGTGTTCATGCATTCAGGACCGGGGATCCAAGTGCCTTGAGGCTACGAAGAATGTCGAGACGAGATCTGGATGATGGTGGTGACGAGTTCCTTCCAGCACAGTAAGTCGTTCAGAAAGACACCGACAAGCTTGATGGACCGTGCAACCTGGAAGGGGCTGAGGCCTGGAGAGACAGTAGGGAGGGAGGGACTGTTCTGGTTTGGTTGATGGTGACGTTGCTGGCGCTGGTCCAGCCCTGAGGGATGGTAGGGGTGTCCATGGCGGGTAGGGTGAAGCAGTCGAGGGAACTGATGATGTGTTTATGTCTTTGTGGTAAAGTTTACTTCGACTGGGTTGCTATGTTTTGCTCAGTCCTCAAATAGATTTGCTTTTCCGATTATGTTTTATTAGTGTTCTTGCTGTTGAGCTGAGCTGTAAACACTGAGCTAACAATGCTGAGACGTCAGTCATCAGACCGTGTTAATGGCCATTGACCTTGGTGATTCCCACCCTGGAGTAGTTAACCCACTGAGCGCGACGATATCTCCCTCTCGTATGGCCTTGGACCCTATCCTTAAGGGTCAGGTCATGCGTCAGGATATCATACCGAAAGGGCCTGACCGTCGTGGTTAAGGGTGTTCAAGGGAGTTAAAAAAGCTCGGGTGTCAACATCCGTCTGAAACCCTCGGCTGGATTAGGCCGCTCAGGTAACACGAGCTGAGCGCCTCGCCTCTCACTAACATCTCAGAGGGAGTGAAGCTCCCCGGAAGCCGGAGGAGGGGCGAGGGGTTTAAGTGGTCAGTAATCTCTCTTGGGAGTAGGTCAGTCGAGCTCGGACCGGCAAGCCTGCTGAGGGCAACGCGGACAGAGTGGCCGCCAACAGTATTAGTCTGGTGTTTCACGAGTCGACCTGAGATGACTGGCTTGTGATCCTCTTGGCCTCAAGGATGAGAGGGTACAATTGCTGCCGCCACACTGACTGCTCCATCCAACCTAACCCACTTACTAGACCCACCAATAAGACCCACTGACGGACCGCCAACTCGACCCACTGACTCATCCCACCAACACAACCCACTAACACTCAACCACTGATACAACCTCCTGACACGACTGGCCAACACAACCCAATAACACACCCACCAACGCAACACAAAAACAAGACCCACCAACACAACCCACCAACACAACCCACCGACACGAACTACTAACACAATTCATGGACACCAATACAACTAGAACCCACCAACACAACCCACTGACACAGCCCACCAACACAATCGACTATCACGACCCACCAACATACTTGCAATACACCTCACGCCAACGTACTTAGGCCAGACCGACAAGAGGTACAGTTGTGGATGAAAGTCCTGGGACGAGACTGAAGTCCCGAAGTCCCGACACACGCCCGAGTGAAGCTGTACCAGCCGCTCTGTCTCGTCCCGGCGAGACACCGGGTTCGGAACAGCTTCGACCAACCTGGTTCCACGACACTTCGTTTGCGACGATGAAGAAAATCGTTAGTGGGTGTTCTAGCTGGGTTGTTGGAGTAGTATAACAGAGATAAGGACACGATAACACGTTAAACTATAACAACAATGCTTTAATGACCCCGGAGTGACCTGCCACCAAGTCAGGGCGACGCGTCATTATTTTGAGGAGCGATAGTGGGTCACTACCAGTCGAAACCACACCATCCTGCCCACGCCAAACCACACTGACTGAGAACGGACTAATAGAATGGCATTGCGACTCAAGCCAAGCCACCAGCTTCTCATGACCGATTTGCAGAATACATCGCTTCCGACCGCCACACTGAAGACCATCCCACATCACACTAGCCCACGACAGACTCATCCACTTGTGAGGCTCGCCAATGAACCCTGTTCCTCACGTCATCCCATCTCAGGTCATGCAGGGCCAGACTATCCCACTTGAGACTATTCCACTGCTGACTATCCCAGCCGAGGAGAATTCCTTAGTCTGCCTCCGAAACATCTCAACATTTTCACTCACGCGGCAGCAGCTCTACATCATGAGGGGATCTTCTCCCAGGAGCACCCACAACACGGCCATCCCGTGCCTCGGTACTTGGAATGGGACGACGAACCCCAGGACCACTGTGGCCGCGGGAGGACACATAACACCCTCTCGGAGAATTCTGCCACGACAGAAGATGGTTTCCCAGGGACGTTCTCTTTAAGATCGAAGTACCGACGACCTTTTAGGCCTTCACTTGGTAGCTTTCAGACATGGCAAGTGTAGTTACCCCTGGGTAAAAGTGGCTATAATCTCCCTGAGACGAAGAAAATGATTGGGTGATGATGTGAAGGCATCCGTGTGTA